>NW_026606187.1:8345000-8840000 GCF_029834395.1 Sorex fumeus
CGCGTGCAAGGCAAACGCCCTACCCGCTGTGCTATTGCTCCAGCCCAAAAATATATATTTTTTAACTTAAAAAGCAATATTAAAAAGAATCTAAGAACATCACTTAATTTCCCCCCAAGCATCTTCTTGGACTGTTCCCTCAGCGTGCCCGGTTTTCTCCAGCTAAGAGCATGGGGACGGATGACTGGTGCGGCCGCGTGGAATTTACAGGTGGAGAAATCAAATTCTCGTGGGGGCCCTGTCTCGTGGGGGATCGGGGAAGGCTGTGAAGCCTCCATACCTTGTCCCACCGGGCAGAGCGGAGCCGTCAACACGCCCTGGAGCCTCATTAGACGGGAGACACCGCTGAAGTCCCCGTCCCCAGAGAGACGCTGTTTACATGCTGTAGGGTAGGGCTGCCGGGGAGATGCTGGATCCTTGGCTCACACACCCATGCGTGTTCCCTCTCTCCCTCTGCTGGCCACTGTCGCCTTCTGTGTGGAAACCAGGGAGGGACCCAACCCAGCCCTAGGAAGCGGCCTTGCCAGCCCGGAGAAGACTGGGGTGTACACATGAACCCAAGACCCGAAGGCACCCCCTACTGCTATCCTGAGCCCAGCTTCCCACGGAGGCTTGTCTTTACCTCAGAGTTCAGGTGTCTCCCCACCCCTACCACAAGTGTCACCTTGGAGATGTGGAACAGAGTCGAGTCCCCTCAGTTGCCATGAGACCTCACACTGTCACGATTCCATTACTCTGTTCCGATGGAAATGGGGCCCGACCCAGCTGTGCTCTGGGCTGACTTCTGGAAAGCTCGGGGGACCCTATGGGGTTCCGGGAATCGAACCTGGGTCAGCTCCAGCATCTCACGTGGATTTTTTTTTTTTTTGCTGTTTGGGTCACACCTGGCAATGCTCAGGGGTTCCTCCTGGTTCTGCACTCAGGAATCACTCCTGGCAGTGCTCAGGGAACCCTATGGGATGCTGGGAATCAAACCCGGGTCAGCAGCGTGCAAGGCAAACACCCTCCCCGCTGTACTATCACTCCAGCCCCCTCCAAGAGGAATCTTAAATAATGAAAATACCCCTTTTGCTCCTGGAAAAGCAAAGCGGCAAGTGGGGGTGCCAAGGGGGCAGAGGGGGGTGGGGATTGTGCCCTCAGATCGTGCTAGGGTATTGCATGCAGTGACTCTCAGGAGCAGCTCCCGGACCAGTGTCTCGTCATGCTTGGTGCCCACCCAGTTTGATCCCCAGCACTGCCTATGGCCCGTGCCCTTCAAACACTGCCAGGGCTCACTCCTGAGCACAGAGTCAGCATAATCGCTAAGCAGAGCTGGGTGTACCCCGCCCCCCACCAGGTCAAAACAAAATCAAGCAAAATATTAAAGTATTTTATATTTTGAGTTTTAGAATTGCATTCACATCTAGCAGTGCTCCAAGGCCACTCCTGGCTCAGTGCAAGGGGTGATTCCTAGTGATGGCAGGGTCCTTGTGTTACCAATGGCCACATGGTACCTCTCTCATGCAAAGCATGTGCTCCAGACCACTGAACACTGACTCGAACACTGTTCGGTTTTTGATATTACTTTTTTGTGGGAACACACCCAGAGATGCTCAAAGACCACTCCTGGCAGTGCCTGGGGCTCCAGGGATTGAACAGGACTCAGCCACTGCAGCAAGTGGAGCAAGTGTAGCAAGGCAAACATGCTATTAGCCCCTATTAGCTGTACTATCACTCTGCCTTCTGTTATTTAAAACTTGTTTGGGAATTTTAGCGAGAGTACAGCAGTACTTGCCTTGTACTTGTCTTGTACTCAGCTGATCCGGGTTCAATCCCTGAGCACCTCGGGGAGTAATCCCTGAATGTAATCAAAAGTAAATTCTGAACACCACTCAGGTTGTCCCCCAAGCAAAAACAAACAAAAGGAAGCAAAAAAAAAAAAAATCACATCATCTGGGAGCCGGAGTGATAGCACAGCAGATAGGGCGTTTGCCTTTCACACGGCCACTCAGGTTTGATCCCCAACATCCCATATGATCCTCTGAGCACCACCAGGAGTAATTCCTGAGTGCAGAGCCAGGATTAAGCCCTGAGCATCACTGGGTATGCTCAAAAAAGAAAAAAAAGGTTCACATCACTAATAGTGGCACAAGCTGAACGGAGGGGCCTCCTGAGATGAATGAAATGACATGAAATATGCAAAGCTCAGCAATTTCTCCAGCAGACTCGGGGAGGAATTGACTCAGGTCACCAGCTGCTTTAAAAAATAAATGAATAAATAATTAAAAAAAAAAACAGAAAAAAACATGACCAACCCCAGGCAAAGGCATAAAAAAACAAAAACAAAACATCCTAATCTTATCGTGTCCAACCACCAAGATTAAGTGAAAAAGTATTTTGTTGTCTTGACCCAACACTCAGGGAGCACTCACTGTGCCCGGTGCTGTGCTAAATGCCTCAGAGATGTGACCTCATGTGTTCAGCTCTGGATGAAGAGCGGCCTCTCGGGGAGGCGGGGCCTCTCGGGCCTGACCCTGCCCTTGAAAAGCTCTAGAGCACCTCCTTCAACACAGCCAGACACGCCCTCTGCCCACCTCGCACTTGCTGGGACTGTGGCCCTGGTAGATGCTATTATTAGAACCATTGGTCAGGCCAGGTTGTGGCCAGCCCTAAAGCACATGCATGGTGCGCGGCCAAGACGAGTCCAGCCCCGGCCCCCACCCAACACTGCGACTCTGGCCTGGGCGGCCCCCCAGCACCGCCAGGAGTGACCCGGGCCATCGCAGCAACAGCAAGAAAATACAATTATTGGAGAGATGGGCATCCAGGAGCACAGGGAGGTCGAGTCACTTCCTCCAGGTCACACAGCTGGGGCGCATGGAGCCCGGCTTTGAGACTAGGCTGCCTTTTAAGTGGCCTCTCTGAAAATAGGACACATTAATGTGCCGGGGAAGGTTGACAAATCAGTATTAAAGTGCTCCCCAGGGAAGAGGGCTCTGCAACATGGCACACACAGCACAGGTGCATACGGAGCTGGGACCCAAGCGGCCGGGGAAAGAGCACAGCGGGCTGAGCACCGGCTTTGCATGCAGGAGGCTTGGCTTGGGTTCTCAGCAAGAAACACTTGATCCCCCTGAGCCCCTGGAGTGAACCCCAAGCAGAGAGAAGAGAAAGAAGGAAGGAAGGAAGGGAGGAAGGGAGGGAGGGAAGGAGGGAGGGAAAGAGAGTGAAAGAAGAGTGAGAGAGAAAGAAAGAGAAAAAAGAGAAAGAAAGAAAGAAAGAAAGAAAGAAAGAGAGGAAGAAGGGAAGGAGGAAGGGAGGAAGGAAGGGAGGGAGGGAGGGAGGGAGGGAGGGAGGGAGGAAGGGAGGGAGGGAGAGAGGGAGATAGGAAGGGAGGGAGGAAGGAAGGGAGGGAGGGAAGAATGAAGGGAGGGAGGGAGGAAGGCAGGAAGGCAGGAAGGCAGGAAGGCAGGAAGGCAGGAAGGCAGGAAGGCAGGAAGGAAGGAAGGAAGGAAGGAAGGAAGGGAGGGAGGGAGGGAGGGAGGGAGGGAGGGAGGAAGTCAGTCAGTGCCCCCTGGCATAAAGCTGACAGTAATCTTCCTCCCCATCAGGCCTTAGTGCTTGGGGGAAAGGGCGTGGCTTTCGGGTGCAGCTGATACAGGAACTGAGGGGCAGGAAGGAGTGTTTTCTGGAAGGGCCAGTGTCCATCTCTGAGCCCCCTTGGGGAGCACTTTCTCCTGCAGCCGAGCACTTAGTCTCCAAGACAGGCGGAGCACACAGCAGGGAGAGATCCCACGTCTCTGCCAAGTCCAGATTCTGGGAAACTAGAAGTGGGCGGGGCCTCTGGGAGGGGCGGGCATCAGCTCAGCCGGTGGGTGCTGTGGGGGTGGCAGGCTGGGGCAGGGGGAGCTGTCAATAACCCAGATCCCTGAGAGAAAAAGCCAACCGGAATCACATATGCAATGGGAACCTGCGGGGAAGTGAGTGCAGGGGTGAGCAAGGACTTAGCAGTGGGTCTGTGGCTTCCAGGAGAGGGGTGGGGGTAGGGGGTGGGCACCACTGGTCTGGGATGCCAGGGCATCTGCCCTGCCACAGGGAGAGAGGGCTTCATTCCAAGACTATTTCTGGTCAAAATCTGAATTCTGGGCTAGGACCTGACTTTCTTTTCTTAGTTTTAGAATTTTTAAAATTTTAATATAGAGGGGCTGGAGCGATAGCACAGCGGGTAGGGCGTTTGCCTTGCACGAGGCCAACCTGGGTTCAATCCCAGGCATACCATATGGTCCCCCGAGCACTGCCAGGAGTAATTCCTGAGTGCATGAGCCAGGAGTAACCCCTGTGCATCGCTGTGTCTGATCTAAAAAGCAAAATAATAATAATAATAATGATATAGAAAAAAGTCACAAGTGTTGACACAATTCTAGAATTAAATCTGGTGAGATTAACAAAGTGACAATACTAAAATCAATAAAACAAAAAACAAACACTATCCTCCCGTTGTTCATCAAATCGAGTGGGCCCAGTAACGTCTCCATCGTGAGACTTGTTACTCTGTTTGGCATAGCTTGCCAGGCTTTGTTGTGCGAGGGAGATACTCTTGGTAGCTTGCTGGGCTCTCTGAGACGGGTGGAGGAATCGAACCCGGCTCGGCCAGGCTGGCTGCATGCAAGGCAAACGCCCTATGCGTTGTGCTATCGCTCCAGCCCACTAAAATCAATAGGTATTATAAAACCGATTTATGTGAGCATCGCTGTATCTCATCAGAGGGTAGCTAAGTCCTTGTCTGGAAGCCCCGGCAGCCACGCCCACTTCCCACAGCCACCGCACTGTCCACTGTTGACCCACTTCTTTTTTTCTTGTTTTTTGCTTTTTGGGTGACACCCAGCAATGCTCAGGGGTCCCTCCTGGCTCTGCACTCAGGAATTACTCCTGGCGGTGCTCAGGGGACCCTCTGCGTTGCTGGGGATTGAACTCCGGTAGGCTGTACGCAAGGCAGACGCCCCCACTCCTCACCTGCTGTACTATCGCTCCAGGCCCTATTTATTTCTTTATTTTAGGAAGACCCTGATTTTCATTCTTCTTAGTAATGGTTAAGAAAGTGGCCACAGTCTCAGGAACCTGAGTGAGCTCAGCTTTAAGGAATCCAAATGTCAAAGGGATGGTCTTGGGCTAATCTCGCTGTCTCTGAATGTTCCCAGGTAAGACCAATCTCCTGGCTGAGATCTCAGGAGCCTTCTTGGGGGGGGGGGGGGCAGGCTGGGTCACATGCCCAGTGCCCTACTTGCACCCGACACGGGCCCACGTATGAAGGGGCCTCTTCACAGCTGCAGGACTGATCTCAGAGAGGCCAAGCTGCTGAACCGTCAAGCCCCACAGCTCCTGATGTAATCTTTTTTTTTTTCCTTTTTGGGTCACACCCGGCTATGCTCAAGGGTTACTCCTGGTTCTGTACTCAGGAATTACTCTTGGCAGTGCTGGGGGGACCATATGGGATGCTGGGAATCGAACCCGGGTCTGCTACACGCAAGGCAAACACCGCTTTGCTGTCTCTCCGGCCCCTTCAGCTGTAATCTTTATGTTGGGTGGCACCTCCTAATTTCACAGTACTGATGGCCTAGCACCTCAGATGGGAAGCTTGCACAGAAGCCGGCTGGGCTCGATGAGTGAAAAATTTAACGTGGAAGGTTCGACTAGCACCTGGAAGCGCAGTAAAATTTCAATGATGTCAGTCACATCACTGTGAGATTAATGTTGTGACAAGCAGCCACTGTCACTGTCACTGTCCTCCCGTTGTTCATGGATTTGCTTGAGCAGGCCCAGACGTCTCCATTTTGAGACTTGCTGTTACTGTGTTTGGCATATTGAATATATTGAACACGTCACAGGGAGCTTGCCAGGCTTTGCCGCGCAGGCGAGATACTTTCTTGGTAGCTTGCTGGGCGCTCCGAGAGGGCCGGAGGAATCAAACCTGGCTCAGCCAGGCTGGCTGCATGGAAGGAAAATGCCCTACTGCTGTGCTAACCCGCCGGCCTTCTGAATTCACATCCAGTGGATTCCTTTTCCTTCCTTCCGTCCTCTTTCCTTCCTTCCGTCCTCTTTCCTTCCTTCCTTCCGTCTTCCTTCCTTCCTTCCTTCCTTCCTTCCTTCCTTCCTTCCTTCCTTCCTTCCCATTTTCGTTTTTGAGCTACATCTGGCAATGCTCATGTCAGGAATTACTCCTTGCAGTGCTTAGAGAACCGGACAGGATGTCCAGGATCAAACCTGGGTCTGTCTAGTGTAAGGCAAGTACCCTACTCACTGTATACTCTCTCTCTCTCTCTCTCTGGCCCCTCTTTTCTTAAATTTTTATGTTGCTGGGGATCAACCCCTGAGTCACATTGCTGGTCCACGTTTGAAGTTCTTAATGTTTCGGTCTGAATTTTCTCTTGCGCAGGTGTGAGACTGGCATCTAGATCCCCCCGGCAAGCTCCCTCCCCCCATGCCCTGCAAATAACTTCAGGGGACCAGTCCAAGGACCAGATATGACAGCCCCATTTTACTGATGGGAAAACAGGGGCTCAGAGAGGCTGAGACATGTCACCCAGCACCCTTGGGGAACTAACTGAAAGTAGGTAATTTTGGAAACCCAGTCACCCCTCCCTTAAGTTCAGTAAAAATAGCCTTTAGCTGGGGTGGGAAAGAGAGGACGCTGAGGTCAGTGGTGGAGGGACGCCAGCACTGCTGGGGGGTTAAAACAATGAACGCTTGAAACTGTTATCAGCAATTGAATGAGTCACAACAAATAATTTTTTATAAATAGACTTTTATAAAACAAATTTATTAAAAATATTTTTTAAAAAAACGCTTTGTTTTGAGCCAAGCAATTACTTTAAAGACATCAGCTTACTATTTTGGAATTGTATTAGTTACCAAAAAATCTGGAAAAGAAACCACCCCATACTGCGAGATACAATCAATCTCTTTATTGCGCCAAGTTTACACCAATAACGTATCGTGCTGCAAGAATCGAATCAATATTGACTTCTAAAGTCCAAATCGGTTCAGATTTGCTTGGTCCTTCCTCTTCTCCTTCCTCCTTGCTTCTGTTGACCTTGGCGTTTGGGAGAGAACAGCTGCAGGATGATGCCCTCTGACAGGAGAGAGGGGAACGCTGCCCGCCCAGGCCCACTTCTATGCCATCCTTCCTGCAGTCTTTCCTCCACCCTCGCCCAGTCCAGAGGGTGCATGCTTCATCCCGGGACACCGGCTCTCTGGGCTTTCCCCCATCCCCAAAGTTCTGGATCTAGGGGGTCCCAGGTTGGTCTCCAAAATAACTTTCTCTGTTAAATGGGGCGGGGGTGGGGAAGGAAAGAAAGGAAAGGTCGTGTCTGCTAAAATGGGTTTTGTAGGAACAGATTGGGGTTATAAGTTTGGGGGAGAAGGACCCCGCAGTGAACGTTCTCAGCAGATAGCAGCTAGGATGCATGTACACATAGCGGCCACGCGACATCCCCCTCCCCCCCTCTTGCTTTTCACCTGGACCATCTGGCGGAGAAAGTGTCTACAGGGAAAGTTCCTGCCCCAGGGCTGGACGGTGATAGGTACAGCAGGGAGGGCGCTTGCCTTGCATGGCCTCCCGGCACCCCCTCCCAGAGTTCCCTAGGAGTGGTCACTTCGAGAGCAAGAGGCAGGAGTTAGCCCTGGGCACGACCCGGGTGGGGCCCGAAATTTTAAAAAACAGAAGGAAAAGGCTGGAGCCATACCGCCCCGGGTTGGGCGTCTGCCTTGCACGCGGCCGACCTGGGTTCCACTCCCATCATCCCATGTGGTCCCCCAAGCACCGCCAGGAGTATTTCCTGAGTGCAGGAGCCAGGAGTAACCCCTGTGCATCTCTGGGTGTGACCCAAAAAGCAAAAAAAAAAAAGAGAGCGAGAGAAGGAAAGTGACAGTTCTCAGCCTCTGCACCCACACTGCCCCAGCCCGCGGCGCCCCTTCCTCGCACCCACGTGGGTAGCCCCGTCAAGGCTCTGGCTGCGCGTTCTAGGCTGCGTTTCGTTCCATTTTCTAAGGAGTTGTGGGAGCCGGTGGGTCACCCCTGCGCCCAGCGCCCGAGCGTCGCGGGGAGGGGGTGGGGCGCCTAGCGCCGCGGGCCGTGGGCGTGGCCGCCGCCGACCCCGCCCCTGCCTGTGACGTCACGCCGGAACCTGGAATTCCGCTCCCGGGAGCTCCGGGCGGCGGCGGCGGCGGCTCGGGTCCCGCGCGCATCATGAGCGACGCGAGCGCCCCCGCGCTCCCGCACGCCGGGCCCGGCCGGCAGCCCTTCGTGCAGCACGGTAAGGGGGCTGCGGGGCCCCTGCCTCTCTGCGCCGCGCCGGGTCCTCGCGGGAGACGCGGGGCGCCGCGGGGGTGCGGAGAGAAACGCTTGGATACTTGTGTATACGTTGTTTCTGGTCGAGTCGCGGCGCGCGGGGCTTGGTCCTGGCTCTGCGCGCGGGGGCTGCTGCGGATCCCGGGAGTGCCGGGCGGGGAGTGAACCGGGATCTGCCGCGGGCGAGGCGGGCGCCCTCTCCAGCCCCACTTCTGTGCCATCCTTCTGGCCGTCTTTCCCCACCCTCGCCCAGCCCAGAGGGCGCATGCTTTATTCCGGGACTCCGGCTCTCTGGGTTATCTCCATCCCCCTAGTTTTTGGTCTAGGGGGTCCTAGGTCCGGCTCCCAAATAACCTTCTCTGTTAAATGGGGTGGGGGTGGCGAAGGAAAGGAAAGGTCGTATCTGCTAAGAGCCCGGGAGGAGGTGCCAGCCTCCCCAGCCTTCCAGACGATCTCGACTGGTGAGTGCTGTGTGATCTTTGCTGTGCGATTGGCCTTCTCCGAGCCTCAGCTTCTACCCCAGTTTAATGGGGAGAGGATGTGGGTGAGATGGAGCGAAAAAATGATGCCCAGTGCAGTGAGGGGCATGGGACGTGGTGTCCAGCCAAGTATTGTGATGGGGCGTTTTGGTTTTTAATGTGATACAGAATGAAAAAATTCCCAACAATCCAAGTCCTGTTGAATGAGGGAGTGGGCGTATATCCGGCTTCATTAATATTCGATGCCTTTTCTTTTCCACTGGGATTGACTCAAGGGTGCTGGATTTTCACATAAATATGCCCCGCCTCCACCCACGCGAGATGACAGCGTCACCCATAACTTTCGTTGATAACTTCCCTCCTCGGCTCAGCAAGACACATGATCCACCTGCATTCCGGCCCAAGAACATTGTTCCAAGGATTTACAGTGAAACCTGATTAGACTTGGGGATTGGGTCCTTTCTCTTGACTTGTTCTCAGCCTGGAGAAGGAAAAGTAGAGAGAAAGAGAGAGACAGCAGAGGAGACCCCCCACCCAAACCCCCAGAACTTGCTCAGAACTTGGACTGGCTTTGATGCGAGCTCATTTCTAAGCAGCTGGTAGTGCTGCTGCTCCCAGCTTTATATCATGGCCATTCTCAACTTTTCTATTCAGTTTGTCTTTTTGCTTTTTGGGTCATACCTGGCAATGCACAGGGGTTACTCCTGCCTCGTGCACTTAGGAATTACTGCTGCGGTGCTCGGGGAACCATATGGGATGCTGGGAATCGAACCTGGGTCAGCCGCATGCAAGGCAAATGCCCTACCTGCTGTGCTATCGCTCCAATCCCCTTAGTTCCTCTTTATCGGTTCTCTTTTCTCTATTAGCAAAGCCCAGGCCGTCCCGTGCAAGATGCCAGCCTTCTTTCACACACAGAGGCAGGGAGACTGTATCTATCTAAGGCACCTTCTGAGCTTCTTTGAGTGTTAGAACTGGGCCTCAGAACAGATTGCTGCATCTCTGATGTTTTATGATCTTGAAGCCACTGGGGAGGCCTCTGTGGGAGGCTTGCGGCAAAGGGACAGGGTTTGTGTCCTTGTAACATGTTGGCAACAGTAGGTGGGGGAGGAGACACACAGGACCTCGGTGCAAGCAGGGAGGTGGGGTGCTAATCTAGATCCTTCCAGACCTGTGATCCTCAGCCTTTGTTGTTGTTCGGTTTGGGGGCCACACCCAGCAGTGCTCAGGGGTCACTCCTGGTGGGGCTCGGGAGACCATATGCTGTGCTAGAGACCAGACCAGGGTCTGTCTCTGCACCTGTCCGGCCCCTCAGCCTTTTCTACATCTGTAGAATGACTTCTGTCCTGCATCCCGTGCACCGGTCCTTAGAATTGCGGTAAAATGGTGCTTTTCACCCCTTCCGCACTTGTGAACTGGCAGTAGAAGCCTGTAGTTCACGACGACATAATCGACATGATCGCAGTCATTCGTGCAGGTGTGATTGGGAGCCTGTGGAGCGGGTAGGCAGAGCATCCCGGTGTGCCTAAATCCGCCCACCCGCACCGTTGCCCAGCCCTGCCGGGGCTCAGTGAGAGCCACAGGTGTGATCGGAACTTCCCTGGCTCCCCACCCCTCGATGAAGTCTAGGCTTCAGTTGAATTGCACCTAAAAACCTGTATTTATCTCTGTCCCCCCGCCCCCTCCCCTGTATTGTTTTGCGGAGATCGCTGGGGCGCCCACACTGCTGGTTTGGGGCCTCTGAAATCCCACGTGTGGCTGTGGGTCCCCAAACACTGTAACTGCACTGGGCTTGAGGGGTTGTGTGCTGGGGATCGAACTCAAGACCCCAACCTGCATGGCGGGTACTCCATGGCCGATCTCTCCCTGGCTCCCCTCCAGGCTCTGCTGAGGGCAGCCAGTGAGACCTGGTGATTGACCTCAGCCTTCCTCTCCAGACACTCATCTCTCCCCATCTTAACCGCTCCACAAGGGACACTTGCCCTCTTGGGCCTCCCACCTTGCAAGGTCATTTCTGCCTCAGGGCCTTTGCACGGGCTCCTCTCTCTCCTTGCCCATTTTATGGCAGCTTCTGCCTCATGCTGTCATGTGTCTGCTCAAGGGAGTCTAGAGGGGTGAAGACATCGTATGTGACATTCTGTCCATCTTGCCCTGACCCCCCTACTTATTTAAAGTCGCCTGGGTGTGGTTTTTTGGTTCTTAGCAGCCTTTCCCCCCGGAATGCAGGGACCATGAAAAAGAGGGGCGCTGTCTCATCGGCCTGGACAGTGGTGGCCGGCGCCGGGTGTCACTGCCTGCTGTTTGTTGAAAGGATGAATGAAGATGTGTGTGATCCACATTCACCACTCACACCCCCCCCGCCCCCCGCTTGCGAATCTAGACTCAGAGTCATTGATGACAAATCACCATTTCCCACTGGCTGGTGTCATCGTCCTTGAAGCAGCTCGGTGCCTCCATTTCTCTTTGGATTAAGTGGAGTTTATGTCAGCACTTCCGCTGTCAGGAGCCTTGTCAGTGCTGGAGAAAAAGGGAGATTGGGCTGAGCACTTGCTCTGCATGCGGGAGATCTGAGTTCCAACCCTGGGGAGATCCGAATTCCGACTGAGCACGGCCAGGAGGGAGTCCCCAGGCACCCAGTGGGCACTAGCCCCTGAGTACTGCCCAATGCGGCCCTAAGTAAAAAGAAAAAACAAAAACAGCAAAAGAGAGGGAGGGAGGGGCTGGAGCGATAGCACAGTGGGTAGGGCGTTTGCATTGCACGTGGCTGAACCAGGTTCGATTCCCAGCATCCCAAAGGGTCCCCCGAGCACCACCAGGGTTACTACCCCTGTGCATCGCCAGGTGTGACCCAAAAAGGAAAAAAAAAAGTGAGGGAAGCTCCTGAGGAAATGCTTGTGTCGGCGATCTGTGCGTGGGTGGCTTCCACAGCGGCCTCTTGCTCCTTTCTGTGGCTCAGGAGTCGGAGTGTGACTTGCTAGGTCAGCGCTCTTCAGTCCCTGGTCTGTGGACCGGTGAGTGGCCACGGGTGTAGACAGGCTGAAGAACGCTGCACCAGGTGGTCCGGGCACGGGGGCTGCTAGGAGTTCCTGGTTGTGTTTTGGTGGGAGATGTGGGCACCTGAAGGTCTGCCTGGTGCTGGTTGGCATGACTTGCTCCCCTGGATGGCAGATCGATGCTGGCTGGTGGCCCCAGGCTCGCTCAGAAATGCAGGGAAGGGGAGAGGGCAGAAGCCATGGTTGCCTTTGGTTTTTGCTTTTTGGGTCACACCCAGTGGTGCTCGGGGGCTACTCCTGGCTCTGGGCTCAAGAATTACTCCCGGTGGTGCTTGGGGACCCTATGGGATGCCGGGGATCGAACCCAGGTTGGCCGTGTGCAAGGCAAACGCCCTACCTGCTGTGCTATCGCTCCAGCCCCCCGTAGTTGCTTTTCCCCTGCTGTTGAAACAAACGTGATTTGCAGTTGTTCAGGGTAGTTGTTTCAGGCATTCATATTCCACCACCAGTCCCACCACCCACGTGTCTCTCCTCCACCAGTGTCCCTAATTCCCCACCCACCCCCACCCCCAAGCCTGCTCCCTCAGCAGGCACTAATTAAACTAATGAATTGACTTTAAATGGTTTCTTAGACCTATTGCTCTTGATGGTGCTGCGGAGTCCCGGCCTGAGGGTTTCCTGGGCCGTCTGCGCCCGAGCTGGGCCTTCTGTGCTGCTGTTTCTGCTCATGGAGCTTTGTGGGCTTCTGCTCAACCTTCCCGTCGAAGCGTTCGTCCCCGTTGTCGGCTCTGTGAGGTTTGGGGGTGTGTGCGGCCACATACGCGGCTGTTCGCTTCAGGGGCTTCGGAACAGGGGTAATGAGCTAGGGGTCTCTCTGGCCTCTCTGAGATCAGCCCTGAAACGCGGCCTTTTCTTTCTCTTTTTTTTAAAGAAGTTTTATTGGATCACTGTGAGATACAGTTACAGGCTCGCATGATTATGTTTCAGTCACACAATGCTCAAGCACCCACCCCTCCACCAGTGCACATTTCCCACCACCACTGTTCCCGGTGTCCCACCCACGACTCCCACCCCACTCCCTGTCTCTGTGGCAGGTACCGTCCTTCTTACTCTCTCTCTAGTTTTGGGCATTATGGTTTGCAACACAGATACTAAGCAGCCATTGTGTTTGGTCCTTGGTGTGCTTTCTGCACACATCTCCCACCCTGGGTGATCCCTCCTGTCATCATTTACCTAGTGGTTCCTTCTCCATCCCAACTGCCTTTTCCCCCAGCATGTGGGGCTGAAAGCCAGGCCTTTTCTCTGACAGCCTTGGCAGCCCAATGTGGGCAGGTGAAGTGCTGGACTCGGTGCCCGCATCCCGCTAAGACTCCAATGATTGGGGCCTGGTGGCATTGGGCACTGGATGTGGTGGCAGCTTCCAGGACTTGCTTTTGGCCCGCCCACTGTTATTTCTACAGCTGTGATTGGTTGGGGCTAAGCTGCTCTGCTTGGAAGGGGTGTGTCTGTGGGTGTGAAAGTCAAGGGGAGGGGTCACTGGCCTGACTCAAAGACCTGCCTCAGGACTTTGGTAGTGTCTGCTGATAATTGTCCCTGCTCCTTCTAGGGGAGCTCCAGGTGGGCCCTTGCAAGTCTCCCCTGGACCCCCACTGGTGGCCCAGTGCTGGTATTAACTGAGTGTTAGGCTCTGACCACTGGCCTCTGCTTCCCACCACGGTGTCCCCTTGCAGGGCTCTCTCTCTCTCTCTCCAGATGTCCATGACCTCCCTTCTTCCAACATGCCCTTTGTCTCCCAGGCAGGAGTCACTTCCTCCTGGACGCCACCCCTGACTCTCTGCATCTTGCCTGCAGCCTTTTTTTTTTTTTTTTTTGCTTTTTGGGTCACACCAGGCGATGCTCAGGGGGCTATTCCTGGCTCATGCACTCTCAGGAATTACTCCTGGCAGTGCTCGGGGGACCATATGGGATGCTGGGAATCAAACCCGGGTCAGCCACGTGCAAGGCAAATGCCCTACCCGCTGTGCTGTTGCTCCAGTTCCTCTCCTGTAGTCTTTGCAGTGACTGTTCCCTCAGCTCGACATGCCTTTCCCCTGCTCTTCCTCCACCTTCTGAATGCTGCCTCTTTGGGAAGCCAAGAGCAGATTCTCTCCAAAGTGGCCCCGAGAAGAATCCTCACTGTTCAGCCCCCGGGCCCCTGCATGCTCCCCTGTGGGCAGGATGAAATGACTGTTCCTGCCTTTCCCTCGGCAAGTGTCCGCAGTGACATTCTCTGCATCAAGGCAGTCACAGAACCTGACCGAAAGCAGGAGGGTCAAGAGCCTGTAGTCCATTCACAGCAGAGTGGTACTGCATCATGTTTTGATTCCAGAACATCCTGACCCCCTCCCCCCCACCCCCCAAAAAACCCGAAGCCATCCTGTGTCCAGTAAGCCCTTCTGCCTGGCCCAGCCCTGGCAGCCGCAGTCAGCGTTCCCTCCTTACTGGCCTCTTCTGGGGTTGCGAGGAAGCAGAAGCTGCCAGTCGCGTGTCTTCGGCCTGGCTTCTTCCCTAGGCCCCAGTGTTCAGGGCTCACCTGGGCGTGAGGGATTCTTGCCTGGATTCCTTCCGGGCGGTGCTGGGGTCCAAGCCCGGGTCTCCTGTCTGCAGGGCAAGATGCCTGTGCTTTGCCATCAAGACTCATTCACCACCCAGCACGTCTCTGGTTCTCATGATGGCTGAACAAAGTAGTCCTGTGTGGGGGTTGTTTAATATCTAGATACCTATATGTGTAGTACTGTGTCACTGTCATCCCCTTGTTCATTGAGTTGCTCGAGCGGGCGCCAGTAACATCTCCATCCATCCCAGCCCTGAGATGTTAGCAGCCTCTCTTTACTTGTCTTTCCCAATGTTGCCGTATTGGAGGCTCTTTCGGGGTCAGGGGAATGGGACCCATTATTGTTACTGTGTTTGGCATATCAAATACACCACGGGTAGCTTGCCAGGCTCTGCCGTGGGGGCGGGATACTCTTGGTAGCTTGCTGGGCTCTCCGAGAGCCACACATATATATATATCCCTCTATGATTTGTTGCGTACTGTCTGAACCCCATCAAATATGGTGTGGTAATTATGGAAAATGGTAGGGAGTATCTTATGATGTGTTGGTCCAGGAATATGTTCCCTCATATGTGAGGCTCGGCCCGAACGTGTGGAAAGCGGCCTGGAGCATGGCGGCAGTTGGATAGTGGAGGTCGGCTGCCGGGGCTGGGTCCCTCGGGGCATGGAGGGCTCTCACCTGCTCCCCCTGGGGCACCCCGAGTGAAAAGAACCTGGTGCAGAGTACAGTGGAATGCTTATGGGTGCCTCATTTCATGCTCCCTTCGGGAGAAGCAGCCGTAAATTCTGGAGGGTGGCTGATGACGAGATTATCTGGCACCGGCAGGTGGCCAGCAAGTAAGGAGAGGCTACTAAAATCTCAGGGCTGGGACGGATGGAGACGTTACTGGCGCCCGCTCGAGTAAATCGATGAACAACGGGATGACAGTGATACAGTGATGTGTGTGGGGGGGGGGGGGCGGGCAACTCTGCAGCCAGGCCTATCACGCAGTGAACTTGCCTTCCATGAAGGAGAGAGCTGGGTTCCAGCCCCGACACCTAGCAACAAACTGGAATCCATGTCGGTGAACCCCACAGGTGACTTATGTGAGGCAGGGCGGAGACAGTCACTTTCTCCCGAGCTGCCTCTGCCTCCCCAAGACCAGCTGGGAAGACCAGGAACTGATAAAGTCTGTGATGAGCCCCTCCAGCCCCACCAGGTGGCTGTCAGGCCACTCCTGATGTCTGCTTGGTCTTCTAGGCATGGGAGTTGAATCCCAGCACCCGATTTCTCCGGGAGCCACAGTGTCAGGTTGGAACGAGGATTTGCTCTTAGCAGGGAGGGAGAAGCCAGCCCCACGCCTTGCCCAGGGATTTGGAGTTCTTACCTTGCCTCACAGAAAAGAATTCAGGAGTAGATGAGCAGTGGAGTAAAAATTTTATATGGAGGATTTTGAAGGCGAGGAGGGAGGGAAAGTGGGAGAAAGTGGAGAATGATGCCTCTGGGAAGGTGGAGAACCCTTGAGTGGCCTTTAAGGCTGGCTTTTATGTTTAGTCTTGTTTTGTTTTGGCATGCTTACCTCATTTTTATTTTATAGAATCAGCATATGTCCCAGAGAACCAAAGTTTCTGGAGCCAGGAAACTGAGACTTGAATTTGGGGCTACCATTTTCTTAGTCACTTTCTATTTACAGTAAAAAATTTTTTTAGTATAAAGTATTTTCTTCTTTCTCCTTCCTTCCTTCCTTCCTTCCCTTTTTTTTTAAAATTTTTATTAGTAAGACACCATGAGGTACAGTTGTAGACTTACAAATTTTTGTGCTTGGGTTTCAATTGTACAATGATCAAGTACCCATCCCTCCACCCGTGCCCATTTCCCACCACCACGGATCCCAGTTTCCCTCCCCCCCCCAGTCCCCCCCACCCCCCCCGCCCCGCCTCTGTGGCAGGGCATTCCCTTTTGTTCTCTCTCTCCTTTTGGGTGTTGTGGTTTGCAAAAGAGGCATTGAGTGGCAGTCATGTTCGGTCTAGAGTCTACTTTCAGCATGCTTCTCCCATCCTGGGAGGATCCTCCCAACACCCTTTATTTGGTGCTCCCTTCTCTATCTGAGCTTCCTTTTCCCCTAGCACATATGGCTGGCCTCCAAGCCATGGAGCAAACCTCCTGGTACCAATCTCGGCCACTCTTGGGTGTTAGTCTCCTATTTTGTTCCTTTATGTTCCCCAGATGAATACAATCTTTCTATGTCTATCCCTCTCTTTCTCATTTCACTTAGTATGATACTTTCCATGTTGTACCACTTGTATGTAAATTTCATGACTTCATCTTTTCTAACAGCTACATAGTACTCCATTGTGTAGATGTACCAAAGTTTCTTTAACCAGTCATCTGTTCTCGGGCACTCAGGTTTTTTCCAGATTCTGGCTATTGTAAAGAGTGCTGCAATGAACAAACAAGTGCAGATGTAAGACCGGCTTTTATGTGCATATTCTCAGGGTTACCCTGGTCTGGAGTTTTCTGCTGGAGGTGGGAGACTTTTGATTAGGTATTGTCACAAAGGAACAGCTTGGAAGTTTCCAGGGAATCTCCTTCGAGTCAGCTGAAGTCTGTCACCTGGCCTTGTCTGGGTCTGTTACTGGCACCAGGTGAAGCCTCATTTTCTGTTTTCTGCAAAGTTGGCTTTTTGCAACTTCGGGGCTATTGATATTATTATTTCCCAGGAAATTCACTGCCACTGCCTTGGGAGGGGGCCAGTCCTATCTACCTGTGTCTACATCAGAACCAAACTTCGTGGAGTAAACTCGGAATAAACTTAGAGCTCTGACGTTAGTTGACATTTTTGTGGATTCAGTATCATCCCATCCAGCAAGTGCTTCAAGGAGTTGATTTGGGGACGGAGTTAGTGTAAGCAAAGGAAGGGTTTGTGTTAGGCAAAGTCGCCTTCCTCAGGGAGGAGCGGGAGGGGGCCAGGGCTGTTGAATCACACAGATGACCTCACTGGTGCTGCCCAGGAAATTCCAGATTGTTTGCTTTAAGATTCCACCGTGAGAGAGACCCAGAGAACAGTTAGGTTGGGGAGTAAGTCTTGGCATAACAGACTCCATTTGGACCTGGTGCTCCTTTTTATTTATTTATTTATTTGCTTTTTGGGTCCCACCCAGCGATGCTCAGGAGTTACTCCTGGCTCTGCACTTAGGAATTACTCCTGATGGTGTTGGGGGACCATATGGCATGCCGGGAATCGAACCCGGGTCGGTCACATGCAAGGCAAATGCTCTCCCTGCTGTGCTATTGCTCTGGCCCCCTGGTGCTCCTTTTTAATAAGCGGTTCCAGACACAGGAAAGACATAATTCTTCCACTGATGGACATTTGAGGTTTCCATCTTTGTGTGTATATGGGGGGAAGGTTTGGGCCACCCTCAGCGATGTTTGGGGGCCACTTATGGCTCTGTGCTTGGGGCTTGCCCCCAGAAGTGCTGGGCGACCACTGGTGCCTGGGATTGAGCTGGAGTCGGCTGCATGCAAGGCAAATGCCTTCCTCGCTGTCCTGGATGGCTGACCTCTCTGATGGTGGGTGTGGACGCTCATGTCCAGCTGCCCCTGAGGCCTGCTGCATCTTCACGGCACCAGAACTGGTCCCCCTGCCTCACCACCCCCAACACAAGTTCCTGGGGAGCTGTGGCCTTGGGCTGAAGTCAGGGGTTGCTGTTTGCAGGGAGAGGGAAATTAGTGGTGACCTGGTTTAGGAACTCAGGTCTGTTGTCTACACTCACAAAAAGGAATTTCAGGAGGAGGCCCATCGAGAAGGGCCTCGACAATTTCATTTGGGGAAATAGAAGGAGGAAGAGGGAGATGCTGGAGAGAGAATTTGGGCTTCTGGAGGTGGAGAGAGCGCCGAATGTTTTGTTTTTTGGGGGGTTTCCTGTTTTTCTTTTTTTTTCTTTTTTGGGGTCACACACCCGGCGATGCACAGGGGTTCTCCTGGCTTTGCACTCAGGAATTACTCCTGGTGGTGCTCGGGGGACCGTATGGGATGCTGGAAATCGAACCCAGGTCGGCTGCGTGCAAGCGATAAACCTGCTGTGTTATCGCTCCAGCTCCTGAATGATGTTTTTGGGGGGTGTCTAGTGGTGAGTTCACCCCTGGCCTTGGCTGGAGTTCTCTGAATGCAGAGAATTCCCCGGGTGTGGTGGTGGGGACAGAGTTGAATATCTGTGTTCTTCCTGAGCCCTTTTATCACGGCCTTTTATTTCTCCCAGAGCTTCCCCCTCCCAGAGGGGCCCATCCTTCTCCACGGGGCATCCCAGAGCCACCTTTGATGTGGCTGCAGCCCAAGGCTACTTCAGGGCTGGCCACCGGAAAGTTTTTCCAGAACTTCTGTGACAGGACCCTAGGCATCAACGTATCTGCTGCTTGGCCAGTCACCCTGCAATCCTCCTTCCCCCCCCCCCCCCCCCATCAGTCTGTTCCTTCAGGTCACTTAACACCTTTGAAGGTGGGATGGAGCTTGTCTTGAAGATCTGGACCGCAGCAGGGAGGGCGCATATCTGGCCATCCTCTCCCTCACTCCTTTTCTCTGAGAGGGGCTAATCTCTGTCCCCTGGCCAGGCCGGGTTCTGCCCAGTGGCCTCTGAGCAGATGGCTGTTTTTTTGTTTTGTTCTGTTTTGTTTATGTTGTTTCAGGAAGTGTAGAACTTAGAAGGAAAAAAGGAGGAAATGACTGTTCATGTTGTAACCTTTGTTGCAATCTGGCTGCTTTTTAA
The DNA here is from genome assembly GCF_029834395.1 of Sorex fumeus. Classification (NCBI taxonomy): domain Eukaryota; kingdom Metazoa; phylum Chordata; class Mammalia; order Eulipotyphla; family Soricidae; genus Sorex; species Sorex fumeus. The sequence goes on from NW_026606187.1 coordinate 8,364,132, forward strand.
AAGGAACATTGTTTGGGGGAGGGCCCCCTCCCTGACCCCAGGCCAAGGGTCATCAATCCTGACACGGCGCTAGAGACGAGCGTGGGTACTGGGGCTCACAGAGACAGGTCAGGGGGTGGCCCAACTGCCACAGAGCTTTTCCCCAGCAGGGAAGATGCACCGGGAGAGGAAGGAGAGTGTAGGGTGCTTGCAACTAGCACTTTATAAATGGATGGGGCGAGGGAGAGGGCTGGAGCAATAGCACAGCGGGGAGGGCGTTTGCTTTGCACGCAGCAAACCTGGGTTCGATTCCCAGCATCCCATATGGTCCCCCGAGCACTGCCAGGAGTAATTCCTGAGTGCAGAGCCAGGAGGAACCCCTGTGCATTCCCGGGTGTGACCCAAAAGTCCAAAAAAAATGGGTGCAGGGTGGACAAGGCCTCCTGCACTGAGGCCTGGGCATGGACAGGCGCTGCCCACATGGTCGCCTGGGCATTGGGGCTGGGGGGTGCCCATGCAGAGTCGGGCAGGCGGCTCCACCCTCTGGAGAAAACAGGTGGATTGGGACCCTTCCTTGCTCTGTGGCCCTTGGGCTCAGCCATCTGAATTGGGGTGCAGGCAGGCACCTCTGAATTCTTGCTGCTTGTCGATGGGTGAGAGAGGTGCCACTCAGTAGGGAAACTGAGGCTCCAGGGTTGCTTGATGAGCTTTCAGCACAGGAGGACACTGAGTGGGGGACTGGGGGGTGCAGGGACTGGAGAGAGGCTCTGAGGTGAGGGAGGTGACCTCAGACCCAAACCCAGCCTCTTCCGGGTCCAGCTCAGCCTCCACCTGCAGAAACTTGTCCTCATGCGAGGGTGCGAGGGTCCCCAGAGAGAAGCGCATGTGGAGGCCAGGCTCCCCAGGAACTTGCCGATGCACATTGTGTGACTTCCTGCCAGGAAGTGTCTTTGCAGAGTCCCTAGCAGGGAAGGGTAGGTCTGTGTAAATCCCTGTAAGTCCAGCCCCTTGCTGGACCCACAGCAGCTAGAGTCTGTGGCATGGAAACTCTCATGGGTGTTGGGTTCATCTGTAATTCAGCAGACTGGGGCTGCGGGATCTAGTCCAGCCAGCCACCATCTATTGGATAATAAGAATAATAATAAAGGTAAAGGTAAGGTAAAGGCCCTCCCGTTGATCGTCGATTTGCTCGAGCGGGCCCAGTAACGTCTCCATCGGAGACTTTGTTGTTACTGTGTCTGGCATATCGAATACTCTCGGTAGCTTGCCGGGCTCTCCGAGAGGGGCGGAGGAATCGAACTCGGGTCGGCCATGTTGGCCGCTTGTAAGGCAGACGCCCTACCCGCTGTGCTATCGCTCCAGCCCTTAAGAATAATAATGATAACTAGTATTTTTATTAGTTTGGGGGCCACACTCAGTGAAGCTGAGGGGTTACTCCTGGCTCTGCATTCGGGAATCACTTCAGATAGTACTCGGGGACCATATAGGGTGCCAGGAATCCAATCCGGGTCAGCCGCGTGCAAGGCAGGGACCCAATCTGCTGTACTGTCTCCCTGGTTCCCAACTTATTATCACTCTGAATGCTTTCCCTGAATTGTTTTTTGTTTTTGTTTTTTTGGAGGGGGCAGAGGACACTCAGTGGTGCTCAGGACTGACTCCTGGCTCTGCACTCAGGGATCACTCCTGGCAGGGTTTGGTTTCAGTATCAATCACAATTGTGATTTTGGGGATTAAACTCAGGACCTCACACATGCAAGGCAGGTGCTCTGCTGCTGAACCATAGCCCTGGCCCTCACCCCTGTTCTTTTTTTTTTTTTTGGCTTTTTGGGTCACACCCAGAGATGCACAGGGGTTCCTCCTGGCTCTGCACTCAGGAATTACTCCTGGCGGTGCTTGGGGGACTTTATGGGATGCTGGGGATCGAACCCAGTTCGGCCGTGTGCAAGGCAAACGCCCTATCCACTGTACTATCACTCCGGCCCCTCACCCCTATGTTCTTAAATAAAGTTGTATAGTTATATTAGAACAGGGCCCTGCCCAGTCAAGGACTGGTGCTCCTTTCCGACCGCAAAGACAGCTGAGGCGTCATGATGCATTTACTATCTGGCTCTTCAGAGAAAAGGCGTGCGGGGACCAGGGAGTTTGTACTTTTGCAGGTGGATGGCTGGGTTTCCATCCCTGAGCACACGAGCTGGGAGTAACCCCAAGCAGCACGGGGACGGGGGTTACAAAAAAACTGTACAACAGCTGCCGAGTTCTGCTGGCCTTTTCTCCGAGCACTTTCCATAACCGAACCGTGGAATAATCCGCGAGGCCCCCGGAAGCCAGAACTCAGTCCCCATCCTGCAGGGGGCACAGTGAGAGGCCCCTCACAGGCAGGAGACCCACCATGTCTCAGGTGGCACATGGGGGCCAGATGCCGGCAGCGGGGCTGAAAGCCGAGCGCCCAACGTTTCTGCAACTGGAAGTTCTCCCCGAGTCTCCACTGCCCCAGTTACTCACCCTGCCCTGGGGCTGTTTGCTCACAGTGTGTGAAGCCCAGCACCCGCCAGGCGCCACGCCCACCCAGGTGCTGGGAAGCTTGACTCAGGCGTGTGCTCCCGGCTCCTCTCCCCGGGGCTGGGCGCTGGCTGGCCTCCCCTGCACGAGGCCCCTTAGCCCGTGTGGGACACACAGCCCCCGGTGCAGACTGCGTGCACAGGAAGCTCCACTCAGTCGTGTGGGAACGGGCCCTGGCAACGGTGATGGGAGTGAAGGACGGCGAGGCCTCGGCCATGGCTGCTTGGTCCACATGCTGAGGACCTTGTGGAGGAAACGCCTCTAAAACGCCTCGACATCCCATGTTGGTGGATCTTATCATGCCGAGTGAAATGAGTCAGAAAGAGAGGGACAGACACAGAAGGGCTGCACTCGTTTGTGGAATCTGGAAAAGAATGTGAGACTGACACCCAAGGACAGTGGACACAAGGGCCAGCAGTATTGGTCCACAGGTGGCAGCCTGCCTCGTGAGCCGGGGAGAAGGCCGCCGGGACAGAGAAGGGATCTCTGAGTCAGTGATGGTTGGAGGGAACGCTCGGGATGGGACTCGTGTGCTGAAAGTAGATAGAGGACCCAACGCGATAGCCTCTCCGTATCTGTATTGCAGAACATAACGCCCCCAAGTAGAGAGAGAGTATGGGGGAAACTGTCTGCCATGGAGGCGGGGGGAAGGTTGGAAATGGGGTGGGTACTGGGGACATTGGTGATGGAGAATGTGCACGGTGGAGGGATGGGAGTTCGATCATTGTTTGACCGAAACTCAAACATGAAAGCTTTGTAACGGTATCTCACAGTGATTCAATTAAAAAAATAAATAAACGTTTCATATTCGATGGAATGAGAGTGTTGGAGACCAGCCATGGGTGCAGTGAGGGGGAGTATGAGCCACCTGGGGCCAGAGAGGCTCAGGAGAAAGCACTCTCCTTGTACCCAGCTGAACCCAGTTCGATCCTCAGCACCCAAATCATTCCAACAGCAACCCTGAGCACAGAGCCAGGAGTAGCTCCCAAGTACCACCGAGTGTGGCCCTCAAGAAAAAATAAAATGGACTGGAGTGATAGTACAGTGGGTAGGGTGTTTGCCTTGCACGTGGCTGACCCAGGTTCAATTCCCAGCATCCCATAGGGTCCCCCAAGCACCGCCAGGAGTAATTCCTGAGTGCAGAGCCAGGAGGAACCCCTGTGCCTTTCTGGCTGTGACCCAAAAAGAAAAATAAAAAGAGTAGAACAACTTGAGCTACAATCATTATAAGATTCAATATTTCACTGTCAGGTTTTTTTTGGAGGTGGAGGGGAGTTCAGGGGATCACACCCAGGGTTACTCCTGGCTCTGCACTCAGGGATCACTCCTGGTGGACTCGAGGGACCCTAGGGGGTACTGGGGATGAACCCCGGGTTGGCTGTGTACAAGCAAATGCCCTTCCTGCTGTACTATCTCTCAATTCCAGGTATTTTTTTTTTTTTGGAATGTGGAAAAAAAACCAGCTAGAAAGAAACAAGTGTCCAGCTGCAGCTTCCTCTAACCTCCACTCCCCCCCCCCCCGCCCCGCCATTCCTTCGTTCATGCAGCCAATATTTGGAGCGTCGTCCCTGAGCTAGACTCGGGGCTCTGTGATGAAGGAGGGGCAGTCCCTGTCCTCCTGGAGGCGACAGGGTTTGGGGCGGTGGGAGGGGAGGGCTGACGACCATAGGGGGTTGGAGGGTGTGGGGACCCTCCACAAAGCAGGGTGGGCCGTCCACGCCGGCACCCCCAGAGACCCTGTCCAGCCTGGTGAGGGGTGGAGCCGGGCTGACGCCCATGTTGGCTGTCCAGAGGCCTGATGGTCACCTAGAAGGTGACCCCCACCCGAGTGTGCATTTTCTTGGGGGTGCGGGGGAGAACTTGGCGGGCTCCAAACACAGTCACGGTTCCTAGCACTGGGTGCGAGCCCGCACCACCGTCTGCCTCAGCGGTGCTGGGGGGAGCCACGTGGGGTCTGGGCTGGGGCTGCTGCATGCGAGGCCCATGTGCCACCCCCTGAGCAGCTGCCACCACCGTCGTGCTGTGCCCCCGATCACAGTGAGGTCTGGGGGAAGGCTCCTGTCCTGGAGATGGGAAACGTGCGACTCAGACAGCCCTTGTCTGCGAGTGTGGCCGCCCCTGTCCCGCCCCCCCCCCCCCCCCCCCGCCCTGCCCCAGCCCTGCCCGTGGGCCGTCCTTCTGCCCTGACCCCGCGGTCCCACCCCTCTGCCTCAACTGTCCTGGCCCCTGCAGTACCAGGGAGCCTTTGTTCCTGGTTACTAACTGGCCCCTGGAGGCGGGGGAGATAGCCCTCCCCGCTCACTCTCCCCCCTCCCCATTCGCTTTAGGGAATCCCTGTCCCTGAGGTCCTCCCGGGGCCCAGGGCTGAGACGGTCATCGTCGTGGGACAGCTGTTCCTGTCTGAGCCCTGTGGACTCCAGCTGCCAGCCAGGCCCCTCCCAGCACCCCTTCTTCCGTCCTCCTGTCAGCTGTGAGCACAGGAGCTGAGCACCCCGAGGTGGGGGGCTCTGCTGGTGCTGTGCGTGTGTGTGTGCACATGCGTGTGGTCCACCCTTGGCCGAGTGAGGAGTGAGTGCTCCCCTCCAGCTTTTACCGGTTGACCACCACCTCCGAGGTTCCCAGCCAGCTCAGAGCCCCGCTTCACGATCCTCCTTTTCTCCCACCCTCCCTCCCTCCCTCCCTCCCTCCCTCCATTCCTCCCTCCTGACCTCTGGTGGTCATAAACACCTGCTCTCAGCATCCATGAGTCCATGCACCCAGAGACCCTGGGGGGGGGAGGTCACAATGTCGCTGTCTCAGCCAGGTCAGCGGTCACAACCCCCGAGGGATAACGAGGGATAACGTGGCAGCTTCTGGCCATCGGGCTCTGGGAAGCTGCAAACACCCTCAGGCAGAACCTGGGCACAACTTGCCAAGTTCTGTGGGTCTGGGCAGGTCCCAGGGTCACTGCAGAGCCTGGGGGCCGGGTGTGGGGGGCCGTGTCTGGCATGTAGAAAATAAACATTTTGCCAAAGACCTTGGTGGAGAGGTGCTGTTCCTTTTTCTTCTTCTTCTTTTGTTTCTTGGGGGCCCACCCCTGGCAGTGCTCAGGGCTACTCCTGGCTCTGTGCTCAGAGATCACTTTTCAGCCGTGCTTGGGGAACAACACGGGGTGCCAAGGATTGAACCCAGATGGGTCACGTGCAGGGTACAGCCCGCCTGCAGTGCTATTGGCTGTCACTCTGGCCCCTGTTTCCTGAGGTTTTGCCCAACACACTGCCGTGACCAACACAGTGGGACATTCCTCACTAGACAACTGTCCCGGGCCACACAGGGGCTCAGCTGTCACTAAACTGTCACTGCAGAGTCAGCCGCTCAGCGAGCACCAACCTGGTGAGGAAAATCATAAAGATAAAACTCTGCTAATCACGGTGCCTTCATGAATATTTTTAAAAAATGTAAATGTGGGGCTGGAGCCACAGTATCCAGCAGGGAGGCTCTTGCCTTGCATGCTGCCAACCTGGGTTCGACTCCCAGCACCCCATAGGGTCCCCCCAGCACCGCTAGGAGTGATTCCTGAGCACAGAGCCAGGAGTAAGTCCTCAGCATCTCTGGAGGTGGCCCCCAAATCAAAACAAGCAAACAAAAACCCTTTGGGCCCTGACCCCAGCCAGGGATGGTCTGGGGGCTTAATTCGGGTGGCTGAGATCCAAGTGAATAACTTATAGCACAGCGGGTAGGGCGTTCGCCTTACAAGCGGCCAACATGGCCAACCCGAGTTCGATTCCTCCGCCCCTCTCGGAGAGCCCGGCAAGCTACCGAGAGTATTCGATATGCCAGACACAGTAACAACAAAGTCTCCAATGGAGACGTTACTGGGCCCGCTCGAGCAAATCGGTGATCAATGGGAGGGCCTTTACTTATTTATTTTGCTTTTTGGGTCATACCCAGTGATGCTCAGGGGTTACTCCTGGTTCTGCACTTAAGAATTACTCCTAGTGTTGCTTGGGGGACCCTATGGGATGCCGGGGATTGAACTTTGGGTCGGCCCCGTGCAAGGCTAACACCCTCCCCACTGTGCTAGCGCTCCGGCCCCATGAATACAGCCCCGGCACTGTATATGATTCCCAAGCATGGGACTTTTGCCTGTTTTCTTGTTCCCGCGTGGGACTAAAGGCTGCTTCTCTGCCTTCTTCCAGACAGCCTCTCTGTGGACTCCGAGTCCTTCACTCCCTCTGTGCGTTTCCTCCAAGAGCTGCCCAGCTACCGGTCTATTGCACGCAAGAGGACGACCGCTCCCCACCGAGACAAGCCAGGTGGCACTCTGCTGAGGCCTGCAGACCCTCAGGGCTCGCAGCCAGAGGCCGGCTTCCCCAGCAACTGTAATAACCAGTCCATCCGCAAGTATGCACTGAACATCTCCGAGAAAAGGAGACTCAGGTATGTCCGGAGCCTCCGGGCGGCTGTCAAGGGGACAGTGCATTCTTGGGCATGGGGTGCCTTTCTCCAGTCGCTCAGAGTCCAAACTGTACAGCTGGAAGTGGGGAACTGGTGAGAGGAAGAGGGGTGTGGTGCACATGCACCAGGGAGCCCAATTGTGGCATCAAAGACTGGATACAGGGCTGGAGCGATAGCATAGCGGGTAGGGCGTTTGCCTTGCACATGGCTGACCCAGGTTCAATTCCCAGCATCCCTTATGATCCCCCAAATAATTCCTGAGTGCAGAGCCAGGAGTAACCCCTGTGCACCACCGTTGTGACCTAAAAAAAAAAAAGCAACCCTCCCCCAAAGATAGGAGATGTGGAGGGATGGGTGTTTGATCTTGTGATCTTAATTCAAACATGAAAGCTTGTAACTGTATCTCATGGTGATTCAATTAAGGAAAAAAAAAACCGTCCCCCCACAGGGGCTGGAGCTATGTCACAGTGGGGAGGGTGCTTGCCTGGCGCAGGGCTGACTTGCTGACTTGGGTTTGATCCCCAGCACCCCATTTGGTTGCCCCAAGCACTGCCAGGACTCAGCCCGAGCATGGTCCTGATCCTTGTTGGCAGGGACATTCAGGAGACCCAGATGAAGTACCTTTCCGAGTGGGACCAGCTGAAGCGATACAGCAGCAAGTCTTGGAAGCGGTTCCTGGAGAAGGCGCGTGAGGTGACGTCTCACCTGGAGCTGTGGCGGGACAACATCCGCAGCATCGAAGGTACCAGCCCCTCCGCGTCGCGCCCAGCCGGGGAGCTTAGGGGCGCTGGTTCCCCCTCGCGCGGGAACCTGCATTTTCCTGGCACACTGAGTACGCGTAACCTGCCAGGGAGGGTTTGCAGAACTTGTGTCTGTCCCCAGGAAGGTAAGATGGCTTTTCTCGGGGGAAGAGGACTCCCCCCATCAGTTCTCGGGGGCGTGCAGGCAGTGGTAGGGCTTTGCAGGGCTGTACCTGCCAGTGCTCATGGAACCTGAGGATCAAACTTGGGGCCTTGAGCGTGCCAGGCCTGAGTTCCAGCCCTTGGAACCACCTCCCTGGCCCTCAGTCAGCGAATCCATTCGGGCTGCTGCCGGGGGATCTTCCCATTCCCCTGCACCACAGGCGTCACTGTCATTAGCCTCTGGAGAGTGAGCAAGGGGGTCAGAAGCTCGTGTCACTCGACCTTGGATTTATTTTCTAGTAGCTGACCAGATCCGTTTGCATCTTGTACCCCTGAGAACATTCTGGAGACTGCGGTTCACCAGGTTCCCTAGGAGTAGTGAGAACCCCCCCTCTCTTGGGGTGGTGAGAATCAGGGCTCGGGGCTGAGGTCGGGTCAGGCTGTGGTAAGGGACTGTAACAGCATGAGAATGTGAGGGTCATACAAACGCTGAGCATCGCTGTGCGTGACTCAAAAGACTAAGAAACAAAACAAAGCCAAAACTCAAAGCAAAACAGAACAGAAAACCATTCTCAGCCCCCTCAGAAGGAGAAACGTTATTACACTTTTCAGACCTACAAAACACCCGGGGGAAAGGACTCTGACATACTTTTTTCCCTTTTTTCATTGGGGTTTAGGGCTGGAACCCAGAGCCTTAGACAGGTAATGACTTACCTGTGCCCTGCCTCATCAGGGACATCAGCTCAGCTGAACCAGGAGGCTTTTTTTTTTCTTTCAACCTCTCTGCACCCTTGAACTACCTCTTTAAAAATATATATATATATTACTGTTTTTAGAGCATTACAGAGGCATTCGTGATTGGATTTCGGTCATACAGTGTTCCAACCAACGCCCATCCCTCCATCAGTGCACATTTCCCAGCACCAGTATCCCCAGGTTCCCTCCCATCACCCCCCACCCCCACCCCCGCCTGCCTCTATGACAGGCGCTCTCTCTCGCTCTCTCGCTCGCTCTCTCTCTCCTTTCGGGCATTGTGATTTGTGTTAGTGAGGCTGAAAGGCTATCAAGAATATCCCTTACCTACTTTTAACCCTCGGATCTTGTCCAGCGTGATCATTTCCAGCCATTACTGTCATACTGGTCTCTTCTCCATCTTACCCACCCTCAGCCCCACACACACTTGTGGTTAGTTCCAACCTTTGTCCTCCTAACCCCTGTTTACCCTGATCATGGATATAGTTCTTCTACTATATATATCTTGTTGTTACTATTTTTGGCATATCAAATACTTCATGGGGAGCTTGCCAGGCTTTGCTGTGCGGGCGAGATACTCTCAGGAGCTTGCAGGACTCTCCAAGAGGAGCGGAGGAATCGAACCTGGGTCAGCCGCGTGCAAGGCAAACGCCCGACCCGCTGTGCTATCGCTCCAGCGCCAACAAGTCTCAGTAACAAGTTTCACAATTTGTTGTGAGATGTTACTGGTGCCTGCTCAGGCAAATCGATGAGCAACGGAAGGACAGTGCTACAGTGCTACGATATACATACATACATACATATATAGTATACCACAAATGAATGCAGTCATTCTATATCTGTCCTTTTCCTTCTGGCTCATTTCACCCAGCATAATACCCCTCATGTCCGTCCATTTAGAGGCAAATTTCATGACTTCTTTTTTCCTGACAGCTGCCTAGCATTCCATTGTGTAGATGTGCCATAGTTTCTTGATCCATTCATCTGAACTACCTCTTGAAGTTGCTTTATTGGGAGAATCTAAACATAGTTATAAGAGGTTTCTTGGCTCTTTTAAAACTTCAGCCACCCAGTACCACCTTCTCTTTGAGCATTATATTTGGAACCAGATAATAAAAACTATTTCGGTTTAAAGTCTGGCCGTGCAGGATGTGTGTGTGGCGGGGGGGGGGGGGGGGGGGGGGGCGTTGGGGATGGGATGGAAACTGGGGACATTGGTGGTGGGAAATGTGCACTGGTGAAGGGACAGGTTGTTGGCACATGATATGACTGAAGCCCAAACATAAACAACTTTGTAACTGTGTATCTCATGGTGGTTCTAATTTTTTTTTATTTAGGAGTACTGCTATTTATTCAGCCACTGATTAGCTGATTGAATTGTGCATGAACTTCACCTTACTTTTTTTTTCATTTTTTATAATTTTATTTATTGAATCACCGTGAGAGCAGTTACAAAGCTTTCAGGTCTAAGTCTTGGTCATACAATGAAACACCCACACCCATACCTTCACCAGTGCCCCTTCTCCACCCCCAACAACCCCAGTATACCCCCATCCCTCCCCCTCCCCCTACCTGGGGGCAGATGATTTCTACATTACTCTCTCTCTACTTTGATTACATTCAATATTTTGACACCAGACCCACCATTATTATTTGAGATTTTACCCTAACACTCAGATCTGCTGACAAGGCAACAGTAGACAATTTGTGTTCTATTGCTGGTTATGAATAACATATGATGTCTCGTGGCTGCAGTAGGGCCATGTGATTTTGAAATTCCGAAATTTTAACACTTAAATCTGAAGGGATTTCTGCCAAAAGCCACTGGGTTTCAAGATTTGCTCCTGAGTCTCTGGGATCATGGCCGTTGAGCAGCTTGATCAGGAGCCAGAGAGGCCATTCATGGGGCAATAACTTGGGGTCTTGTTGGGGTGGGGAGGACAGGCACGGCTCCCCCCCCCCCCCCCATTCCCTTGAGGCCCAACAAGTTTTGTCACTGCGGGCCCAAATCTGACTGTGCAGTAGCCTCTGAAGGATAGTGGCCACCAGGCCGCCAGAGGGAACAGGCCAAGGCACGAAACCTATTCCCACCTGGGTTGGCCCAGCACCGGTAACCTACTGCAGGGACCGGACGCATTTCTACCTAAAGCCGCTGGGTTCCGAGATTCGTTTCTGAGTCTCTGGGATCATGGCCATTAAGCAGTTCAATCAGGAACCAAAGAGGCCTTGCCTCCAATTATACAGCTGAGCCGGAGGTGGTTTGTGGGTGTGTTTCCCACATACCTAACTTTTGGCCGTTTACCTTCTTGGTAAACATTGCCCCAAGTTTTTGGGGTCTGGCCAAAGGCACAGCAGCAATTTTGGGGTATCTGGAAGTCTGAAGGCGCCATGAGGCTGCTGATGCACTCGCCTCACAGGTACAGATTGACCTGCTGGCGGCACCATACCCCCTAAAATTTTTTTTAAAAGTTCAAGGCTCCAGATTTACACTGACACATACATGTGACTCACATTCCCTCCCACTTCTTCATGACGGTCCATGTTGTTAGGAGGACCCAGGTTTGCACATATTTCTGGCTGGGGTGCTCCCTGGCGGGCTGTGTATCAGAAAACAAATGAGCAGCCGAATGGGGTTCGATCCCTGCCAACCCCAAGCTCACCAGGAGTGATTCCTGAGTGCAAAGCCAGGAGTTACCCCTCCACAGCACCAGGTGTGGCCCAAAAGCTGAGGAGGGGAGAGAAGGAGAAAGGGAGAGAAAGAGAATCTTCTGCCTGCATCCCTCTGTCTCCAGTGACTCAGCAGTCACGCCCATAAGCCACCTCTGGCTGGTGCCAGATAATCTCAACACCGGCTACCATCCAGATCGCATGGACTTCTCTCCTGGAAGGGAACATAACAGGACGCTCGCCATAACTACATCGATGGACCCTGCGCCAGGCTGTTTCACTTGGGGCGCCCCAAAAGTGGGGTGGGTGAGAGCCCTCCCCGCCCCAAGGGACCCAGCCCAGCAGCCTAATACCTCCAGAACTCAACCGCCGCCATGCTGGTGGCTGCTCTCCGAGGGCCAAGTCTCACCCACAAGTGAACCTATTCCTGGACCATGCGGCTGCATTTGAGGACAAGTAACACTTCATGGAAACACCCTCCCCGTACTCCAAGAGCACTGCACCACATGACTCAATTTAGGTTCTGTTTTGGAATAGGGATTGGGGTTCGGGATGGAAACATCCAAAATATGATGGTGGGAGGGTGTAATGATGGTGGGATTGGTGTCTGAATGTTAAATATAATCAAATATTGTGAACTCCCTTATAAAATAAAATTAAAAGAGAGAGGAAGGAGAGAGAGAGAAAAAGAAAGGGAGAAAAAAATTGGGGGCAGTATTGGGGATCAGACCTGGGGATCAAACGTGCAAGGCAAGTGCTCTACCCTGCATGTACACCCCTCAGGGCTGCATGGAAGCGGTGGCGTCTACACCGCCGGCCGGTGATGTGTGCTGAGTCTCTCTTGTTCTCCAGGGAAGTTTGGCACCGGGATCCAATCCTATTTCTCCTTCCTGCGGTTCCTGGTGCTGCTGAACTCGGTGATTTTTCTGATCATCTTCACTCTGGTCCTGCTTCCTGTCTTGCTCACCGAGTACAAGATCACCAACAGCAGCTTCGTGCTCATCCCTTCCAAAGATGTGGGTGAGTGCACAGCCAGGCGCTCACCCCCAGTGCCTCTGTGACGCTGCCGCCCCCTCCCGCATCCTGGCAGTCTGCACGTGAGTGGCCGGATCCTAAGTCACTTGGCCACCGCGGGGCCTCGGAGGATGAGTTGGTTCCATTGGCACGCTGTGTTCCATGTTGCCTTTGGGCTGATGGAGCTGCCCCTTCTGGGCACCATCAGCGTCATGATGCTCCAAGCAGGAGGCAAAGGCCCACTAGTGTAGCTGCCCGCAGCCCTGTACTATCTGGTGCCTTGATGTGAAAATTATGATTTAAGCAATGCTCTAGAGCCATTACCGACTAGATTTCACGAGGCGTCCAATGAACACGTGGCCACACACCTACGAGATGGTCAGACTTCTTCGTCAAGACCCTGAACGAACGGTTTGAGGCTCTTCGTGTTCCTGGGGCGAGCAGACGCCACTGGGCTGCACTAGCACGTGACAGGGATGAATGGAGAGATTACTGGCTCCCACTCGAGCAAATCGATGAATAACGGGATGCCAAGTGACCAAGTGATCAAGCAATGCTCAGGATTTAAAGTGAGCAGGGAGACAAGGTAACACATGCAGATCACTTGCTCCTGGTGCTTGGCCCAAGCAAACCCCGGGAACAGCAGCTTTTATTTTCTCGTGCTGCTGTTTTCCAGGAGAGCCGTGTGCTGTTCTGGCCTCTGCTGCCTCTTCATTTCCGCTGGCTGCGAGCTGGGCGACTCTGGGGAGACAGACCTTCAGACTGGGCGTGTGAATCCATGACGGGCACTTCTGCCTGTCCCCTGCCCTCCCACAGTTAAGAAGGACAGTTAGTGTCTCTCCCCTCATCCTCACTGCCTTTGTCCTCCGTGCCTCTCCCCTTGGTGATTTTGCTAATCATTACCCCATGAACTTTGTCCGTTTGGGTGGGGCTCTGACAATAACCGTCCTTCTCTCTAAATTCGTCTGGGTGGGGTGGGCGGGCCAGGACTGGTTGTGAGGCTGCAGCTGGCTATGCTGTCCTGCTTCCACGTGTCAGGGAGTCCCCTGCAGAGGTGGACGTGAGCATTGCGCTCCCCCCCCCCCCCCCGACCCCCGAGACCCAGCTGAATCTGAGAGTTCTCAGCCAAGGAGCCAGTGCTGTGTGGCAGTGCCCCGGTGCCCTGGAGGCCGAGGGACACGAAAGCCCAGGTGAAGGAGACTGTGAAGAGCCTGGGAAAGGCCAGAGAGTGGGCAGTGAATGGCAGGCCCAGCGGGTGCCGAGGACCTTGTGGTGCCAGGTGTGATTGAGCCTAGGGCTCTGGGAGACGAGCATACACTCCAGCCTCGAGCCGTTCCCTGCCTCCGTGGCCGCTCCAGTGCTGCGCGAGGGACACACAAGTGACCGAGGGCAGTGCCACCAAAGGGTGTGGCTGTGTTCCCATCAGGTCCCTTCCCCCGCTGGCTGCCGTCCAGGGAAGCTCTGTGCTGGGGCTGGCAGGCCTCTCGTGCATCGCGGTCCACGGTCCGACTCCTCCCAAAGGGAACGCGGCTCCTGGCTCCTGGCATGCCATGGTCACACGCAGCCACATGAGTGCCTGCTGTTGGCGAGACGTTGGAGTCCAGTCCCCGGGCCTGGCCCACATGCCGAGGGCCACGGCAGCGGCTTTAGAGTGGGGAGGGTGGTTGAGTCAAAGACAAACAGCCGAGTCAGGGACTGCGGGGATGTCACCCAACTGTCAAGCACTTGTAACTGTGGGGCCCTAGGTAGGATCCCTGATACCACTCACAAATGAAACAATAAATGACCAAAGGAGAGACTAATGAAGACAAGAGAGCTGGAGTTAAGTGGAAACCGAGGAGAAGCCTCTGTCTCCAGTTGCTGAGGGATAATTGTACTGGAAAAAGGCTCGGTACTGGGTGTGCTGGGGGTTTGGCCCACAGATAGGAAATCCTGGTGATGCAAGCATCTACCCACAGATGTGCAGATACCGATGCTGTGTTTCATGCACACTCCTGTGCCCTCACGTGCACCGGCACTTGGGCCTCACCTGTGCCCTTGTCTGTGCCTGCACCTGTGCAGAGGGAGCCCCGGATGGTGGGCATTCCCCCCAATGCTCGTCTGTTCTCGTCTCTTCCAGATGCCCAGTGCAGGGTGTACCCCCTCAGCAGCTCAGGACTCATCTACTTCTACAGCTACATCATAGACTTGCTCTCAGGCACAGTGAGTAGCTCACAGGCTTCTGCCTTGGCACCCCCAGGGTCTGACTCCGAGGCCACGGAAATGTCGTTTTCCTGAACGCCCGTTGCGAGAGCCCAACCCTGCCGTCGCCATGAGAACCAGTAAGAGAAGCAGGAGTCGGTGGACTCCGGCTGGGCCAGTGTTCCCCAGCCCAGGCCCCTGTCCAGGGAGTAGGATGTGTCTTTTCTGGTCATTGTCCTCTTCTGGGCCTCTGAGGCCTGCTTGGCCCTGCCCCAGCCCCTCCCCCGCCTCCCTGCCCCCATTCGGTGAAAACCTGGAGGGAATTTCATTTCCCTGACTTTGAAGCACCTTAACATTTGGGGTTCTGGAGCCGCAGAGCTCTGTCTCCCCTAACTGCATGTGTACAGGCACACGCCCAAGAGTTTCCTAAGTCCTGGTGACTCTCTTGATTTCGGGGCAGGTGAGGTTGCTCAGAGGGCTGGAACACAGGCCCAGCAACCTGGAGGCTTCAAGTTGGGTCCTAGGCACCACCCATTGTCAGGGGTCATCCCTGGACCCCCCCCCCCCCAGCACTGCTAGGGAGCCCCTCTGTCCCGGAAAAAAAGTTTAGGGGCTGTAGTGATAGTACAGAGGGTAACATGCTTGCCTTGTGCACGGCAACCTGGGCTCAATCCCTGGCACCCCAGATGGTCTCCCAAGTCCAGCCAGGAGTGATTCCTGAGCACAGATCCAGGAGTAAGTCCTGAGTAACTCCTGGCTCTGAGTTTCTGTGCTGTGAACAGACAAAGTGTGTTGATTCCAGCCTGATTGAAACATAGAACAAACCCTATCCTTCTCGGAATACTTTCGAAAGGATTTTAAAATACTGTTTTCTTCTGGGCCAGAGTGATAGTACAGTGTGCAGGGTGCTAGCCTTGCACACAACTGACCCCCGTTTGACCCCCATCACGCCAGATGGTCCCCTGAGCCCCACCAGGAGTGATCCCTGAGCACAGAGCCAGGGGTAAGCCCTGAGCATAACCAGATGTATCTCCCTAAACAAAAACAAAAATATTGCAAAATGCAAACAGATTTTAAAAAAAATCTGAGAGTTCTGATTCTGGTCTGGAGGTGCCAGGCTGTTGAGCTTCCAAACTTGGCTGAAAAGGTGAGTAGAAAGCATTGCATTTTGGGGCTGGAGCGATAACGCAGTGGGTAAGGTGTTTGCCCTGCACGCGGCTGACCCGGGTTCAATCCCCAGCATCCCATATGTTCCCTCGAGTGATTCCGAGATGGAGAGCCAGGAGTAACCCCTGAGCATCGCTGAGTGTGAACAAAACAACCCCAAAAAGAAAGTGTTGCATTTTGGCCAGGATTTGGCTTCCTGGTAGCAAGCATGCCTGGGGATGTGGAGGACCCGGATCTCATCCCTGGAAACACCCCCAGCTACCCAGCCTGTCCCCACCCCCAACAAAAGGAAAAGGAAAGAAAGCACTTATCTATTCACTTGATTGAAAAAGCAGCCTACATCTTGAATCTCATATTTCCCAGAACTGAAATTGTCAGGTAGGGGTTGACATGTCCACTGTGCCATTGACGACAGGGAACGCCCTGTCCAATAGGCAGAGGCAGTACAAAGGCCAGCGTTGGAGAGGGAGTACAGGGGTCAAGGCACCTAACTGGCATGTGGCTAACCCCGGTTTGATCCCCAGCACCATAGGGTCACTCAGGTACCTCTGCGAGTGATCCACGAGAGCACAGAGCCAAGAGTCGCCCCTGAGCACTGCTGATGTGATCTTACTCCGTACCCCCACCCCCTTCCAGAAAAATTGCACGGAGACTCGGTCTTGCAGTGGACATCCAAGGCCAGATTTGCCTTGCCCTGTTTCTTTTGAAATTTGGTTTGATTAAAGCACCATGATTGGGGGCTGGAGCCATAGAACGGCGGGTAGGGCGCTTGCCTTGCATGCGGCCGACCTGGGTTCTATTCCCAGCATCCCATATGGTCCCCCAAGCACCGCCAGGAGTAATTCCTGAGTGTAGAGCCAGGAGTAACCCCTGAGCATCGCCAGGTGTGACCCAAAAAGAAAAATAGAAACCGTGATTTACAAAGTTATTCCTCGTTGAGTTTTACCTTTTTTTTTTTAATGCCCTCTCCCAGGGGAAATCCGCTTGGAGCTGTCCACACCCTATAAATGTTCCTTGGGGGAAAGATCTACTAGGAGATATAGCCACAACTGGCCCTTGGCTTTCAGTGAAGTTTGGGTGATAAACAAGCAACCATATCCAAGATAATTTTCTGAGTTATTTTGCCAGTATTGGATTTTTTTTTTAACTGTAGCACTGTCCTCCCCTTGTTCATTGATTTGCTCACTGGGCCCAGTAACATTGTGAAACTTGTTGTTACTGTGTTTGGCATGTCGAATATGTGATAGCACAGTGGTAGGGCGTTTGCCTTGCACGAGGCCGACCCGAGTTCGATTCCTCCACCCCTCTCGGAGAGCCCCGCAAGCTCCCGAGAGTATCTCGCCCGCACGGCAGAGCCTGGCAAGGTTTTTTTTAACTACTCGAACTAAATAGGCTTGACAGGGTTAGAGAAACTGAATCATTGTTGTCTTTGTGGAAGATGGTTGAGCCACCCTCAGGATTGAATCAGCCAAATTCCTGTCCAGGCCCCAGGTCACCTTTGCCCCCGTCAGATGGGTATCAGCCTGCTCAATAAAAGGTCTCGTGTTGCTGGGCAAGTGTTTTGTGCTTTTGTTTCAGGGCTTACTCCTGGCTCTGCACTCAGGATTCACTCCTGGTGGTGCTCAGGGGACCCTAATCTCATGCTGGGGATCAAACCCGGGTCACCCACGTGCAAGGCAAGCTTATGTCAGCCCATTTGTGATTTTTTCTTTAGTTAACCTTTAAAATTGAGGCAGCATTAGTTTACAAGAGTACCCATGTTTAGAGCGATGTGATTCCACCCCAGTCTCACCACCCAAATGCCACTATCCTGCCACCCCAGTCCACTAGACCCTCTCAGCTCATACCCCCAACCTGCCAGCCTCAGTTCTGTGGTTGAAGTCAAAGGCTGTGTATGTTCTTGTCTGTCTGTCCTTTGTTTCTTTTCCCTTTTTTTGGCGGGGGAAGGGGGAACACACCCTACTGAGCTCAGGGGTAACTACTGGCGCTGCACTCAGGAATCACTCTTGGTGGGCTTGGGGTACCATATGGGATGGCAGGAAGTGAACTCAGGCAGCTGCATCAAGGTCAGCACCCTACCCACTGTGCTGTCTCTCCGGCCCCCAAGTGCTTTGTTACTTTATAGCCCCCAGATGTCCTCCTCCAGTATCTGTCTCCATCTGACCTGCCCCACTGAGCACCACCCCCTCCAGTGCCGTACCTACTGTCCCAAGAGGCACAACTGAAGGGGGTCACCCTGTATCCTGAGGTCACCTGTCTTCACTCCTGGTCACTCTGCATTCGGGTTGTTTCCAGATCTCACTGCTATCAATTTCCTGCTGTAAACTCGGGGTGGTTTTGCGGCTTTGGTGGTCTGTGGGCCCCACCTTCTGGAAGGGAGCCGGAGACTATGGAATCTTCTGTTTCTAGTTTCTTTTCTTCTGAGAAATTAATTCAGAAAACATACGAATATAACTGGAGCCAGAGAGAGTACAGAGGGTAGGACATTTGCCTTGCATGTGGCCGACCCCAGTTCGATCCCCAGCATCTCAAGAGGGTTCCCCAAGCACTGTCAGGGGTGATCCCTGGGTGCAGAGTCGAGAGAGACAGAGAGTTGGGCATTTGCCTTTACATGGCCGACCCAGGTTCGATCCTGGCATCCCATAGGGTCCCCCTGAGTACCCCTGGGTGTGGCCTAATCCCATGCCCAAACCCAAGAAAGCAAACCGGTATCATGAGTATCTCCCCCAACAGGAATCAAACCCAGGTCAGCTTGTGTGCACGGCAAGTGTCTACTCACCATACTCACCATACTATCTCCTCGACCCATGTTTATTATTCTTATTACTATTATTACCATTATCAATAGTTTTTCGGTGGGGGGTCTCATTTCTAAGGAGTATTTTGGAGTGTTTGGGGTTTCGTTTTATGTTAGGAGTTTCGCCAGTGGTTGATACCCAGATGAGAACCCTCGGCTTGGATCTAATGTTCTGCATAACACTCTGGTCATAGCTGTGTTTGCCTCACAGACTGACTGCTATCGACCCCTCAGGCACCGTCGGCTTCCCTTGGGGCTCTGAAGTGCATCTCTGTGACATTTCCTGCATGTGGAATCGTTTCCTCTGTGGACTCTGGTCTCACAGTCGGCATGTCTGGGTCCATCCTTGATAGAGTGTTGAGCCTTCATTCCTTATTTTGGCCAAATCAGACTCTGTGTATGGGAACCTTAACTCTTGACGATCTCTCAACCCCCAGCTGTGTATTATTTTTTCCCCCTTTGGCTCTGTGTGTGTGTGTGTAAGTGGGGGGGCATGCACACACACACACACACACACACACACACACACACACACACACACACTGGCACTTCTCCAGGCTCACTCCTGACTCTGTGCTCAAGGATCACCCCTGGTGGGATTCGGGGCCCCTGGCTGATGATTGGAATCAAACCCAGGTCAGCTGTGTGCAAGGCAAGGGTCTACCTGCCAGCCCATGTTTATTATTATACTATTGTTACCATTATTGGTGCTTTTGCGGGGGGGGGGGGGGGGTCTCATTTCTAAGGAGTATTTTGGAAGGTTTATGAGTTTGAGGTTTCATGTTAGGAGTCTCGCCAGTGGCCGGTACCCAGATGGGAACCCTTTGCGTGGCATCTAACGTTCTGGGTAACGCTCTGGTCTAGCTGTGTTTGCCTCTCACAGGCTGACCACGCGTTCATCCACGGGCCTCCGGAGTGGTTCTAGGGCCTGGGGACTCGGGGATGTTCCATGACACTGGAGTGTGGGTTCCCAGCGGTGGCCTCCCCGGGCTGACCGGCCTCTCCTGTCACAGGGCTTCCTTGAGGACACCAGCCTCTTCTATGGCCATTACACCATCGACAGGGTGAGGTTCCAGAACTTCACCTACGACCTCTCCCTGGCTTATTTGTTAAGCACAATTGCTTACCTGGGCCTGAGCCTTCTTTGGATCGTGAAAAGGTAGCATGTGCTCTCTCATGTTCTTCCAGGGGCGGGAGTCTGGGGGAGGGCCGGGACCCTGGGGGACGTGGCCCCAGCCGTGGGCAGATGCCAGGCCCGGTTGTGTGTATTGGAGGCTGTGCAGCCCTGAAGGAAATTGAACCTGATTGAGAGCAAGCGTCCTCTCGGCTGCTGCCAACCTCACCAGTGCTGCCCCCCGGCCTGGCCTGCATGCTGGCCAGGTCTCTGTTGGTTAGCAGTGGCAGAAGCCAACTCTGGGGTCCGAAGGACTAGGACAGGGCGTTTGGCATCCCCCCAGCATGTGACTAGCCTGTTTGATTCCCACATATGCTTCCCTGAGCATCATCAGGAGTGACCTGAGCACAGAGCAAGGAGTAGTCCCCGAGCACTGCCAGGTGTGCCCCAAACCTGGCTTTGACTCACTGGGACCAGGGAGTAAAGGAAATAAGAGAGACAGACTGGAAGGGAGAGCCAGCTTTGGATGGGGCGATGGGGAAGCCAAGAGTGGATTTGGGCCTGGCCGAGGGGACAAGGTGGATGAATGATCCAGAAGAGATAAGCGGGACCTCTGATGCAAAGGCCCTGGGGCAGGAATAGGAGGGGTGTGTGTGTGTGTGTGTGTGTTGTGTGTGTGTGTGTGTGTGTGTGTATGTGTATGTGTATGGAGTGGGGGGAGCCATAAGAGTTCTAGCCATGTGCCCTCCTGAGAGGCAAGCTGGTGCCACGCAGGACCCCCTGGCTGCATCAAGGAATCAGGCATTCCGGGAGGTAGATAACCCAGAGGGGAAGGTGTCTGTCCCTGAGTGTCACTGAGACACCTGTTTAGCTAGTCCCTGTTTCTGGAACGATCCAGAACCTGACCCTGTCCACGGGCAGGACACGGCCACCACACGTGGCTTGTTTCTCTCGGCCAGAGCCCACATGGGGCCTCGGCCGGACGGGGCATTTCTCTAAGGAAAGGTGTCCGTCTGGGCATGGGGCAGGTCCGTGGAAGGGTTCAAAATCAACCTGATCCGGAGCGAGGAGTATTTCCAGAGCTACTGCAACAAGGTCTTCGCGGGCTGGGACTTCTGCATCACCAACCGCAGCATGGCCGAGCTGAAGCACAGCAGCCTGCGCTACGAGCTCAGGGTGAGTCTCGGGTGGGCCGGCTGGGGGGAGCCCCACGCGGGTGTCTGCAGAGAGGAGCCGGCCTCGGAGCAGGAGAAGCCAGGAGAGAACCTGGGGAGAGACCGGCCACAGGAGAAGCAGACTCGTCGGAAGTGGAGAGGGGAGAACGGAAACAAAAGCTGAACACGGTCAAGTCGAAGGGCCTGGCTTAGGGTCCGGAGCCATAGCACAGCGGGGAGGGCATTGGCCTTGCACCGGCTGACCCGGGTCGATCCCTGGCATCCCATAAGGGTCCCCTGAACACTGCCAGGAGTGATTCCTGAGTGCAGAGCCAAGAGTCACCCCTGAGCATCACCAAGTAACCCCCTTTGCCCCCACCCCCCCAAAAAATTATCCTGGTTTAAAGGAATAGCACACACTGCCTTCAAATAATGTCACGGGGCCAGAGAGTGAGTGTTAAGGTGTTCACCCACCCTGCATCTGCTGACCCCAATTTAATCTCTGGCACAGCGTGATGGCCCCCTGGCCCCTGCCCTTCCCCAAGCACAGAGCTGAGAGTAGCCCCTGAGCTCTATCTAGTATGACCAGGGCCACTCCCGTCCCCAACAATGTCATGAAGAGGTTTGGTGTTCACATTTTGCTAAGCTAATTCCAGTTCCTCCCCGGCCGGGCCCTAAAGCAACTGGGGTCCTCTGGGGAGGGACTTGGGGGACAGACGGTTTGAGGAGAGATGAATGGAGCTGGTGCAGTGGATTCTGACTCCTCCTACCACAACTGCTTTGCTCTGATCCCCAGGCCGACCTGGAAGAAGAAAGAATACGGCAGAAAATTGCAGAAAGGACCTCGGAGGAGAAGCTCCGGATCTACTCCCTGAGGCTCTTCCTCAATGCCTTAGTGCTGGGCCTCCTGGCCGCCTGCTTCTATGCCATCTACCAGGCCACTGTGTTCTCGCAAGAGCACATGAACAAAGTGAGTCTGGGCCCAGGAACTGGTGCAGGGGCCGAGGCAATTGCTTTGCATGCTGCGGACCCTGCTTCCTTCCTTGGTACTCCGGAGGGTCGGCCTCCACCCCCATCCCTCTCAGAAGTGATCTCTGAGCACAGAGCTGGGAATAAGCCCCTGAGCGTTGCCAGCTGGGGCCCCAAAAACATTTAAAGAAAAGGAAAAAGGCAAAGGAACTGGAGCGATAGCCCAGCAGGGAGGATGCTTGTCTTGTATGTGGCAGACTGGGGTTCCATCCCTGGTACCCATAGCATCCCCCGAGCACCGCCAGGAGTGACCCCTGAGCACAGAGCCAGGAGTAACCAACCTCTGAGCAGCACTGGATGTGGCCCTCAAAACAAAGGCAATGAAAACACTAAGTCTCCCTGAAAGTCCATTTCTCGCCCGCTTTGGGGGGCCTTGTGGCAAGCGCACGGTGTATCGGCCAAGGCGGAACAGCCCCATTCAATCTTGCACCTTGAGGGTGAGAGTTTAGCAGAGATGACAGAGAACCGACACGCAGAAGAGGCCATGCCCACATTCACGATGTATGTGTTTGTTTCTTGGCCACGTTAGCACCAAGAGCTACTCCTGGCTCTGTGCTTGGGGGATCATATGATGCCCAGGACCAAGTCAGGGTTCTACTTTGTTTGTTTTTAGGATCACACCAGCAATGCTCAGGAGTTACTCCTGACTCTGCAGTCAGGAATTACTCCTGGTGGTGCTCAGCGGACACCGGGATTGAACCCAGGTCAGCTGTGTGCTAGGCAAATGCCCTCCCTGCTGTACTATCGTGCTGTCCACTCTCCCCACCGCCGCTCCTATTTCGGGGGAGGCCACACCCAGTGATGCTCAGGAGTCACTCCTGGCTCTGCACTCAGGAATTCTGCGTTCTGAACTCCTGGTGGCCCTCAGGGGGCCCTATGGGATGCTGGGGATCGGGCCTGGGTCGCCTGCATGCAAGGCGAAAACGCTTCCTGCTGTGCAACCGCTCTGGCTAATTTCTACTTTTAATAGGAATGAAAAAACACCCAGAGTAGAGTAGGAGACCTCCTCATGGAATTCCCAGATCCGGATTCAGGTTTTTAGCCTGGGGATATAATCCACAATTTCCAGACTTTAATTTAATCCACAATTTTCAGGATCGAGAGTCAGTTTCTTTCACTATCTGGGACCTCAGTTCATCTAGAATAAATGGTTTGAGAACTCCCGTTTGGGTCTGAGTGATAGTGCAGCGTTTGCCTTGCACACGGCCAACCTGGGTTCAGCATCCCATATGTCATTCCTGAGCGCAGAGCCAGGAGTAAGTCCTGAGCATCGCCAGTGGGACCCAAAAAGCAAACAAACAAAAAAACAAAACCCAAACCCCTCCTGTTTGCTTGATGGCACCCCTTTATGACAGTGTCCCTTGGGGCCACGACCCTGCCGTCTGTGCCTCTGCCCTTCTTAGGGCACACGACCCCCTCCGCCTGGTACCTGATGACCCCCACCTCAGGGTGACCCAGTGGGAAGATGGCGAAGGCCTCCTGGGAAGGGGCTCTCACTTCCCGTCCAGGCATGACCTGGAGGACACCCTGTAAATGTCCACACACATCCTTGGCCCTGAGTTTGCTCGATGGCTGGCCCCATGCCCAGGGAGGCCAGGCCACTGTGTGTGAACCCCGACCGTTCTCCATGCAGCTAAAGGCTTTGCTCTGAAAGCAGAGCTTGGCTGCTCCAAGCCTGTTATGCCAGCCTTGCGCCTGCTTCACACTGTCCCTCGGTGACACACAGCCTCTCCCGAGTTCCTGTCGCACTCGTCTTTCTTCCACAGTGGTCCTGGATCACGACTCCTCTGACCTGGTCTGGCTTGTGTCAGTGGTGGGGCATGGAGTGACTGCCCTGTTTTGTTTCCTAATGCCAAATTTTATCGTTTTAATTGAATCACCGAGAAATAGAATATCACAAAGCAGTTCGTGTTTGGGTTTCAGTTATACAGTGCTCCAACGTCCGTCCCTCCGCCAGAGCCCATTTCCACCAGCAGTATCCCGTCACCCTCCCCCCAACTGCCCCCAACCCCGGCCTGTCTCTAGGGCGGGCGCTTGACCTCTCCCTCCCTCCCGCTCTCTCCCTCCCCCTCTCCTTTTGGGATTAACGCCCTGGCGCCATATCGCAGCATCCTTGCAGGTCGACTCACTACTGACCGGATTCGCCTCCTTCCCTCCTCGCCCCTTTTCGTCCTCTCCCAGGAAACTGACAAGATGGTGTTCGGGGAGAACCTCTTGATCCTCTACCTGCCTTCGATCGTCATCACTCTGGCCAACTTCGTCACGCCCATCCTCTTCGCCAAGATCATCCGCTACGAGGACTACTCCCCGGGCTTTGAGATCCGCCTCACCATCCTGAGGTGGGAGCCCCTGGCCCAGGGCAGACGTTGCCATCCCGACAGGTCTGGGGCCAAGAATTGTCTTCGGGCCTCCACACACACTGCCCTCCTCCCCCCAGCCCCACCGCCCTGGATTGGATCTCTGAGTTTTCCCCCAGGAGGGAATGTGTCCTCTCCCTGCTGTGGATTGTGGCTGGCTAGACCCCCAACCCCGTGACCCCTCTCTTGCAAACAGGGCCCTGGGAAGCACAAGTCCATGTGCTAACTTGTTAGGAGCTGGACATTTTTTTTTGCTTTTGCTTGTTGGGTCATGCCCGGCGATGCACAGGGGTCACTCCTGGCTCTGCACTCAGAATTACCCCTCGCAGTGCCGGGACCATATGAGATGCTGGGAATCAAACCTGGGTCGGCGGCATGCAAGGCAAATGCCCTCCCTGCTGTGCTGTCGCTCCAGCACCAGGAGCTCGACGTTTTCAGATAGAACAGTGGCTTCGCAACCCACCATGCTCCCTTGCTTGTACTATTTTATTTGGGGGAGGGCCAGTGGGGTCCCGCCAGGGACTGGCTTCAGGACTGCTCTGTGTACTGCTCTTTTTTTTTTAATTTTGGGTCACACCTGGTGATGCACAGGGGTTTCTCCTGGCTCATCATGCACTCAGGAATTACTCCTGGCTGTGCTCGGGGGACCCTATGAAATGCTGGGAATCGAACCCGGGCTGGCCACGTGCGAGGCAAACGCCCTCCCCACTGTGCTCTTTCTCCAGGCCTGCATCCTACTCTTTAATTTTCCTTAAGACAGAGAGCTGTGCAGCGCAACACATGTGCGCTGTCTAGCCCTTGGATTTGGGCTGTACTTGGCAGGGCTGACTCTTGGCTCTGCGCTCAGGAACCCTGACTCAAGGTGCCCGTGTGGTGCCGCGGCTCGAGCTCAGCATGCAAGGCGAGGGCTCTGCCCACTGGACTCTCTCTCTGGCCCCATTTTCTGGCCCTTCCCAGGGGCCTCAGGCAGTGGCATGGTGGGTGGGTTCCCCGGCGTGCTCCAGCACCAGCTCTGTCGTTTCCAGAACATTCCCATCATTCCCCCAGAAATGGTGACCAGTGGTGCTGTCCATGGCTCCTGAGCTGGCCCCCGCCCCTCCCACCTCCCTCTCGGTTCCCCACAGGTGCGTCTTCATGCGCCTGGCCACCATCTGCGTGCTCGTCTTCACCCTGGGCTCCAAGATCACGTCCTGTGACAACTACTCGTGTGCACTCTGTGGCTACAACCAGAAGCTCTACCCGGTGAGGCCAAGGGCTGGCCTGTGGGTCATGGTGCTGGGGGGGCGCTCCTGCCTTGGTGCTCACGTCACTTCCGGCAGTGCTGGGGATCAAATCTGGGGCTCTTGCACGCAGTCAGGGCTCCATTCTTTTGAGCTCTAGGCCACTTTCACACTGTTGGTTTGCAAACACCCCCAGGACCCCACATACACTCCTCATGTTCCTGGCTGGGGAGCCTGCCGGGACTGACACATGTTTAATCTGAGGTGCCCCCACGCACTTCGGTTGTGGGGTCCTGGAGATCGCATACTTGGTTGTGGGAGCCGGGGTTCACGGTGGTCGTGCCACCAGGCTTGTGCTCAGCATGTCGGGGCCGTGCTGGGGATCAGATTTGTGGCTTTACCTACCCGTGATGTATTTGATATGCCAAACACAGTAACAACTGTCACAATGGAGATGTTACTGGGCCCCACTAGAGCAAATCGATGAACAACGGGAGGACAGTGACAGGACAGTGACCTCCTGCAAAGGCAGATACGCTGCGGCAGCTCCGTCCTCCAAACTCCTGGCTGACTCACTTTTGTATTACGCTGTTATTAGGAACTGTAGCACAGCAGATAGGGCGTTTGCCTTGCTCGCGGCCGACCCGGGTTCGATTCCTCTGTCCCTCTTGGAGAGCCCGGCAAGCTACCGGGAGTATCCCGCCCGCACGGCAGAGCCTGGCAAGCTCCTCATGGCGTATTTGATATGCCAAGAACAGTAACAACAAGTCTCACAATGGAGATGTTACTGGTGCCCGCTCAAGCAAATCAATGAACAATGGGAGGACAGTGCTACAGTGCTACATTATTATCATTTTTATTAGTATTAAAAATAGAACTCATGCTATTATTATTAAAAATAGAACCAGCCACCACCATGCTGAGACCACTCTCCACACGCATGAAGGTCCCGGCAGAGGAACACAGGCATGCGGGTCCCGGGGCTGAGATCTCCAAGCCTGCTCGGATCGGGGCTGAGCATCCTCCACCCAGATGCTCCATTTTCCAGTAGGCAGGGGTCACACTCATCAACTGGCCCCCTGGTGCCGTGTAATCCCATCAACGGCCAAGACCCAGAGACTATAAAACCCAGATCCCGGAAGCTTATTATCTCATTCTTGTTTTGGACACCCTGGCAGGCTACCGAATGTAACCTCCCCACGCAGCAGAGTCTGGCAAACTCCCCGTGGCTTACCCAATATGCCAAATACCAGTAACAACAACGGGTCTCATTCTCCTAACCCTGAAAGAGCCTTGAATATGGCACTTTTTTAAATATCTCAGGGCTAGGACGAAGGAGACGTGACTGGGGCCTGCTCGAGGCAATCGACGAACAACAGGATGGTCGTGATCGCGAAAAATAGAACTCATAGAGCTGGAGAGATGGTACACTGGATAGGACTCTTGCCTTGCACATGGCCGACCTGGGTTCGATCCCTGGCACCCAGGTGCCAGGAGTGGTGGCACATAGGCCCAACCTCCACCAGGAGAGATTCCTGAGTGCACAGCTGGGACGAAGCCCCTATCATTACCGAGTGTGGCCCCAATCCCCCCTGCAAAAGAAGTAAAACAAAAATCAATAAAGCTCATCCAGTGGCGTCCTGGGACCACCAGGGCTGCCCGTGGAGAGTCAGTGGTGCCATGCGTGGGTGGGAATGGGGGGACATGGGGCCTCCTCCCTGCAGGCGGAGCCCTCCCTCCTGAGCTCTGTCCTAGACACCGTGGCTGAGGGACAGACAGCCCGGGTTTGAATCCCAGCCCGGCTGCCTGCTATGCATGCAGAGTCTGGAGGCGCATGCCCTGTTTCGGGTGGCGAGCTGCTTGTCCACGCTGGGCCACGGAGGGCATTGGCTGTTGACCTGTCTAAGGGTAGTGGGGTCTGGGGGTGCTCGGGGCATGGGGAGGGCTTTGAGAGTTTGGTGTTCTGTGCTGAGTTGGACCTCATCCTCATCCTCATTCTCTCTCCCTCTCCCTCTCTGTCTCTCTCGGTGTCTGTTTTTCTCTTTCTGCATCTGTCTCTGTCTCTGTTTCTCTGTTTGTGTGTCTCTGTCTCTCTATCTCTGTCTCTGTTTGTTTCTGTCTTGCGCACGTGTGTGCTCTATCTCTCGCTCTCTTTCCCTTTCTCTTTGTGTGCGTGTGTCTGTCTGTCTTTCTGTCTGTCTGTCTGTCTTGCTCTCACCCCTTTTCTCTTGGTCTCTGTTTCTGTGTGTGTGTCTCTGTCTTTCTCTGTCTCTCTCTGCCTCTCTCTCTCTCTCTGCCTCTCTGTCTCTCTCTCTCTCTATCTCTCTCTCTCTCATTTTAGTGCTGGGAGACCCAGGTTGGACAGGAAATGTACAAACTGATGATCTTTGACCTCATCATCATCTTGGCTGTTACTCTCTTTGTGGATTTTCCGAGGAAGTAAGTGGAAGGGATGCGACGCCCTCAGATCCTTCCCTGCTTCCCACTCTCCATCTCTCCATCCCTCCTGTCCATTAAACAGCTCCCAGTAAACTTCTGGAAGATTCTATGATGCCTGAAGCCCACTGACCACCGCTGGGGGCATCCAAACAGCTTCCCCCCGCCGGGCCCATAGTCCATCGGGTTCCATGAAGCTGCAGCGTGGGGGGCGGAAGTGTCCCTGCCCTCTGCCAGGTGCCATGGGTACCACTTCCTGCCCGTGGCTGTGCTCTGGGCCCAGCCCACGAGGCCCCATTTCCTGTTACGGGGTCAAGCCTCAGCCCCGCCCCTTGTGCCCCTTGTGAGCCACATGACCCAGAGCCGGCCACTGAAGCAATGGCCTAAGTCATCACCTGTGAGATGGGGACAGTAACAGGACCCCTGAGAGACCCCTTGAGGACCAAAAGGAGTGAGGGACGGGAGTACTGAGAACGCTCTGCCGCGGAACCCACCGGCCAAACGTGCATTCCTGCCCTCAGGACCATCCCTCGCAGCTGCCACTGGGTTTGGGGGTTGCTTTGTTTCTTGGGGGAACACACCCAGCGGTGCTCAATTCCTGTTCCCGATGGGATGCTCAGGGCCCTGCTGGTGCTCTAATCACACTCGAGCTCCCCCGAGCTGGACACCCACCCTAGCCCCACCCCAGCCCTCTCTCTAGCCCTAGGCTGCTGTTGAATGGCCAGTGTCTGTCCCCAGGGCCCTCAGAGCTGCTCTTGGGCCTGAGCAGGCAAGCCAGAGGGCCACCAAGCCCTTAATAACCATTCAGGGCCAGAGGCATAGTAGGGGGAGCAAGGAACTTGCCTTGCATGTGGCTGACCCCGATTCAACCCTGACCCCATCTGGGTTCCCTGAGCATTGCCAGGAGTTGATCCCTGAGTACAGAGCCAGGAGTTAGCCCCAAGCACTGCCAAGTATGACCCCCAAAACACAAAAATGAAAACAACATTAATCCGGTGGTGCTCAGGGATCGTACCTACTGGGCTCGGGGGCCACGTGGGATGCTGGGGGGGAACCGGGTGATGCCAGGCAAGTGCCCTCCCGCTGTTCTAGTGCCCCAGCAGCCCTTTTCATTGATCTTTTCATTTCTTCTTTTTAATTTGGGACGGTCCCCACACCTGGTGGTGCACCAGCTGTTCCTGGCCTTGTGGTCAGCGCTGACCCCTGCCGGTTCTGGGGTACTATTTGTAGGGATTCGAACCAGGGCTGCCATCGCCACCCACATGCAAGGCAAATGCCTCGGCCCCTGGTGTCACTCTGACTACCCCCAAATTTTAATCTTCAAAATAAAAAAGTTTTTTTGTGGGATCATTTCCTGGTCCCACACCGTCCTCTGAGCTCTCACAGGAGTGACCTCTGAGCACAAGCCAGTGGGGCCCCTGAGCACTGCCCATGAGGGAAGGAAAGAGAATCAGCCTCCTCCTGCTGCCCTACACATCTGCACCCCGAATTCAGCGCCCCAAGCCCCGGTGGGGTCACAGCCGTGGGTGGAGAGATGAGGTTTCACACCTGCGCTCTCCCGGCCGAGGTGTGGAGCTGCGGCTGTGGGGACCCCAGGGGACCTGTCCGTGTGCCCACAGGATCCTGGTGACGTACTTCTCGTCGTCGAGGCTGATTCAGTGCTGGGGGCAGCAGGAGTTCTCCATCCCCGACAACGTCCTGGGCATCGTGTACGGGCAGACCATCTGCTGGATGGGAACCTTTTTCTCCCCACTTCTCCCCGCAATTGCCACCTTGAAGTTTATTATCATCTTCTATGTGAAAGAGGTAAGAAGAAGTGGGGACCTGGGGACAGGCTGGGGACCGAGCCTGGGTCAGTTGTGAGCAAGGCCAGTGACCCCTCCCCACTGTCCTATATCCACTGGCCCCGAAGGCGATTTTCGATTCTGGAGCCTGTACATTTACTTCTGGGTCTCCGTCGTGTGTGTGTGTGTGTGTGTGTGTGTGTAGTGTGTGTGTATATATGTGTGTGCTGTGTGTATGTCTGTGTGTGTGGTGTGTGTATGTATGTATGTGGTGTGTATGTTATGTATGTGTGTATGTGGTGTGTGTATGCGTAAGTATGTATCTAGGTGCTGTGTGTATGTTGCATGTGTATGTGTGTGTATGTGGTATACGTGGTGTGTGTGTGTGTGTGCTTGGATTGCTACCAGATCCCAGGCATTGTCCATGACCTAAGTGCTTAATGGGTGAAGGGACCACTTTGTGGCCGGTGACCCACACCTCCACTCTCTACTATAAAACCCGACTCTGCCCACAGGCAGCCCCGGTGCAGCTATGGCCCTGGGGCCGTCCAGACCTTCTTTCTGCCAAGCCCAGTGCGGGAGGGTGATAACAGTGTGAGGGGTTCAGAAGGGGCCCTGTCAGAGTAACCGTGAGACAGATGGTCATCACAGTGGGTGGTGACGATACCAGATGGCCCCAGGGTGCTGAGCCCTTTCCACGGACTGGTGTGTCATACTTGCACACACCATTTGAAGGAGGAAGTGCCATTTACACTTTGGGAAGCTGCAGCTCAAGAGGTTGCGCTTGTCCAGAGCCAAGATTCCAAATCTGGCGCTGAAGCCTGGTTCATCTCTCTGGGACCCTAAACCTCGTTCACCTCCCTCCCTGAGGCCCCAACTCTTCATCTCTTTAGGATGGCCTAAAACTGGGTCCAGCTTTGTACCTGTTTGGGACACTGAAGAATGTTCTAGTGCTTCCCTTGTACCTCACAGACGCTGTGCCCACTGCAAGTAGTGGGGGAACAGTTTCCCCCATGGTGCCCAGACACGTTTTGTACTGGGTCCGGGCTGACGTGGGGCAAAGGATGACGGGTGCGCGGAGAAACACCCTCTGGGAGCAGCTGATGGCTGTTCATTCTATTGCCAAATACACACGTATTTTATGGGGGGGTCTCGGCTTAAGAGGATGGTCCAGTCACAGAAAGTTTAGCATTATTGGCCTGTCACCTCTCCAACTCTGCTTTGCCCCGGTCCAGTCCCAATCGAGGCTAGATGCTGCGGTTAGGATGACCTGCTAAGCATACGTGACAGTTTCTGTGTCTGGGGCTCATGTGAGTCGGAGGTCGAGTGAGGCTAAGGCCGGACACCCGGTGCTGGCTGACAGTCCAGATACTCCCTCTTGTGAGGCTTCACTTCTGGGCCACTTTGCAAGGTCGGGTCTTGTCTGCTCGAATACCCGTCACCTTGCTCCACACAAGGAACTTCTCTCTCTCTCTCTCCCCCCTAGATGAGTCTTCTTTATACCTGCAGACCCTCCCCGAGACAATTCCGAGCTTCCAACTCAAATTTTTTCTTCCTGCTGGTGCTGCTGATTGGGCTGTGTTTGGCAATCATCCCACTGACAGTCAGCATGGCACGGTAACTATGGCTTTGTTTCTAGAACATTCTCTTGCCTCACCTTGCTTTCCCCTCCCCCATGGAGGTCGGGCATTGCTGCTCATGACTGAGCCAGAGCCTTCCCATTTGTCCCCCAAAATGCGCCCCCCAAATTCACCTGCCGAACTTGTTCTTGCAGGGTTGCTTTTGTTTCCGGGGGCGGTTGGCTCTGTCCTGCCCTCCCTTAGGGTTGAGCTCCTCCCCTCCTAGGATGCGGCTTTGTTTTTCCTCATGAAAAATGTTCCTGGTCCTTGTGGAAGAATTACTCCTTCCTGGGGTCAGAGTGATAGTACAGCGGGGAAGGCGTTTGCCTTGCATGCAGCCAACCTGGGTTCAATCCCTGGCATCCCATAGGATCCCCTGAGCACTGCCAGGAGTAATTCCTGAGTGCAGAGTCAGGAGGAACCCCTGAGCATCACCAGGTGTGACCAAAAGATCCAAAAAAAAAAAAATAGGCCTTCCTTGGGCCAAGGGCATCATAGAAACTCTGAGCGAAGTACCAGAAGCTGAGGGTTCTACCCAGTCATGTCTCCTGCATGGTCTAACTCTCTATTCTGGAGTCCAGAAAAGTCCTTCCAATAATAAAGGGCAAGAGAAGAAACCATGGCGCTTTTGCAGGTGTGGACACTGGTCAGCACTGCTGCTGGACTGTGGAAGGTGCCACAGATAACTTGAGGCTCCCGGAGCGCCTGGGGCCGAGGACACTTTGGGGCCACACCCAGCAGTGCTCAGAGCTTCCTCCTGGCTCTGTGCTCAGGGTTCACTCCTGGTGGGGTTCAAGAGATCAAACCCTGTTGGACATGTGCCAGGCAAGTGTTCTGCCCGCTATTCCATTTCTTTGGTCCCATAACCCCCTTTCTCTTGCCCCTAAATTAAAAGCCTGGAGGCTAGAATCTCTCTCATCCACCCCAGGGACCGTGTAAACTGGGGGTCTCAGTCGGAGACTTGGTGGGATGCCATGTTTTCCCAGAACATTCTAGAAGACTTTGGAGGTCAGGCACAGGGAAACTTCTCCTGGGGCTCAGAGTGTTGTACTTGCAAGACAAGACCATTGATGTTGTCAACACTTTGACCTCATGCCCCTTTATGTTGCAACACTTCCAACCATGAGCTGGCCTGCCATCAAAACCCTGGTGCAGAACCGCCTCGAGCGAATCCACAGCACAATGAACCTGCCGGGAGAGTCCCGCTAGGCGCTGCCCCTTTGTTGCAAGAAGGGAGACAGGTTGACTCCCGAAGAGGAAGCGGTTGTTAAACAACCAGCGGTCAAGGAAAATTCAGAAGAAGTACGAGGAAAGGGAAGAAGAACGCCGCAGAGCAGCAGCCTCCTGGAGGAGCAGTGCCCCCGCAGGGCAGCCTTCTTGCACGCATTGTTTTAAGACCAGGCTGGGGTGGCCAGGCAGAGGCTGTGTGATGGAGGACAAGGAGCTGGACTTCTGGGAGGAAAATCAAGGCAGGAAAGGCAAATAAATCCTCCTCTGCTCAAGTGAGGGAAAAAGCAGGGGCTGGAGCGATAACGCAGGGGGGCGGGCGTTTGCCTTGCGCGCAGCCAATCGAGGTTCAATCCCCAGCATCCCACAGGGTCCCCGAGCACCGCCAGGGGTAATTTCTGAGTGCATGAGCCGGGAGTAACCCTGAGCATTCCCAGGTGTGACCCAAAAAGAAGAAAAAGGTGGTTCCTTTGGGTTCTGTTAGCCAGAAGTGTGTGTGTGTGGGGGGGGGGGGGGGGGCGGCACCCAGCCTTGTCGCCCGCCCCGCCCTGCACCCTTGACTCAGTGTTGCGTGTCCCGCCAGCATCTCATCGTCCAAGGCCTGTGGGCCGTTCACCAACTTCAACACCTCATGGGAGGTGGTGCCGCGCACGGTGAGCACCTTCCCCAGCTCGCTGCAGTCTCTGGTCCATGGCATCACCTCGGAGGCCTTCGCGGTGCCTTTCTTCATGATCATCTGGTGAGTTGCTGCCACTGAGCCCCCGTGCCGTTATTTGGGGGAGGAAGAGCTCAGGGCCACTGAGCTAACATGCCCGACCTAACGGGATCCGGCAAACGTGGCCCCTCACACACGTGTCACTCGCTCACTCAGCACAAGCTGACCTGGGGCTTGATGGAGGAAGCCCATGACCGGTGGGCGTCCCGCTCCCGGCTTTTCCTCTGTGTGGCGGCCTGAAGGCCTCCGGGCATGGCCAAGGGGTGCTTCTTGAGGGGGACCAGGGTCGCAGATGCCACACACTTGTGGGGGAGGGGCCTCACTCACGGATGCCCTGGGGACCAGGCAGGGACACAGCTCCCGAGTGACCTCTCCCCTTGCCTCGCAGCCTCATCATGTTCTACTTCGTCGCGCTAGCCGGAGCCCACAAGCGGGTGGTGGTGCAGCTCCGGGAGCAGCTGTCCTTGGTGAGGAAGTTCCCAGGGCCAGGCCTCGGCGGGCAGCGTGTCACCGCGCCCACCTACTGCTGTTCCCCCACACACCTCTGTTTCCGTGGGAGGGGCTGCTCCTGACCCCGGGGTCCTCATGCATTTAACCTGCTGAGCCATTCTGACTGTGCCTTCCACACCGAGACCCCCCAACCCACTCAAGCGCAGAGCTGAGGTCATCTGCCCCTGAGCACTGCCAGGTGGGACCCCCAAAAAACAGCATTTAGGTTTTGGGGTTTATTTTTAAGTAAGCTGTTGGGGAAACAATGCCTATAAGTTGGATTTGCTGCTCCGTCACTGTGGCCTTGGGATGGTCAGGCTGTGTAGTGTTGTCTGCAGAGCCCCCTGGGGGGCTAAGGGCAACGAGGCCAAAGAGCGCATCTGGTCTGTGCAGCTGCACAGAAAGGCCTCTTGTGGGAGGTGACATTTCAGGGGACATTGGAGGGACGAGGAGCTAATGGAGGGACCTTGGAGTGGGGGGTGCTGGAGCTGGCCTGGCTGCAGAGGCTCTGTGGGTGAAGCCAGGGTCCCAGCCCAGGGCTCTGGCAGGAAGCTGGGTGCAATCTTGAGGGGAGCTTCTGGAAGGTGATGTCTGATGGACATTTTTATTGTTAGTTGTAAGAACCACAGCAGCTAGTGTTTGGGGGAGCATATCAGGTAGTGGGGGTCAGACTTAGAGCTTTGCACAGTCAAGGTCCTCTGCCACTTGACCCTCATCCTCAGACCCCAAAGAGGATAAGTGATTGGTTGGGGAGGGGGTGTGGTCAGATCACACCCCCAGTGCTTGGAGGACCATGTGGTGCCAGAGACTCAACTAGGGTCAGCCCCATGCAGTGCCCCTCTCCTGGGCTGCCCCTCCAGCCCCCTAGTACACAGGGTGTTCTGGGGGGGGGGGGACACACCCAAAGTGCTCAGGGATTACTCCTGGCGGTGTTCAGGGGACCCTTTGGGATACTGGGAATCAAGCCTGGGTCAGCTGCACACAAGGCAGGTGCCCTCCCCACTGGACTATCTCCCTCCCTCCTCCTCACCATAAGCATTTTAAAAGGTCACAGATATACCAGTGTCAGGAATGTCACTCCATGGTAGGACACGGGCCTTGCACACGTGAACCTCTGGGTTCAACCCCTGGAAATCCAACCCCATGGACATCATTGGACACTTGTGAGCAGGTGACCTGGAGGGAGATGCGAGGGACAGACAGGCAGAAGGCCGACAGGGGCTCAGTTCCCGGCACTGGGCTCAGAGGGGAGATTCCTTGGGCCGAACTGGTTTCCAAGTATGACTGATGTGTTCTCTTCCCCTCCCCCTTCCTCCCTCCTTCTCGCTCCCTTTCTCCCATTTTCAGGAAAGCCGCGACAAGCGGTACCTCATCCAGAAGCTGACGGAAGCCCAAAGGGACATGAGGAGCCCCCGCGAGTGAGGGCACAGACCCTGTTGCGTGTGGCCCCCGAGCTGAGCCCACACCCACCACACTCCCTGCCTGGGTCCGGGGCAGAATCCAGAAAGGAGGGTCGACGGTGGCGGGGCTCAGGCTGTCCATGGAGCAGTGGCCTTGTGCGCGTGCAGCCCTGGACTCCAGCCCTGGCAGCTCAGTGTGTAAATACGTATTTTTTGTCCTTAAAGTTTTCTATTTTTCTCAAGTCCCCGCCTTTCCTGGAAGTGTCTCACTGCTTGCCTCCCCGGTGGCCAGGTTTACATCCTCGGTCCTGATCTGACATTTCCGTGTCCTGGAAAAGCAAGGGGGAAACCAAGTTTGTGGGGGGACCCTACCCAGCCAAGCTGAGGAACACTGGCCACTGGGAAATACGGAGTCACCCTCAGCGGTGGCATGGGCCCCAGCCCTTCATGCCAGGTGTCTGGATGGCACCTGGGGCAGAGTCCGTTCTGGTTTCCCGTGGATCCAGGCTTCCTTGTCTGGCTGTGTTCACAGAGCTGGGGGTGGGGGCCTCAGGGTAGGTGTGGGTGGGGGGTATTGGGTTTTGGCAAAGATGTGATTCCCAAGTAAGAAGTGAATCCGGGACGGGAGCTTCAGCACAGGTGTGTGGACTTCAAAGGAGATGTGACTTTTCACTTATTTATTTATTTTTTGCTTTTTTGGGTCACACCTGGCGATGCTCAGGGGTTACTCCTGGCTCTGCACTCAGGAATTACTCCTGGTGGTGCTCAGGGGACTCTGCTGGACGCCGGGGATGGAACCCAGGTTGGCCGCGTTCAAGGCAAATGTCCTTCCCACTGTGCTATCGCTCTGGCCCCATGAGACATGGATTTTCACATGGAACAGGGAGAGAGGCTTTCGCTGGAGCCGGGGGCCGTTCCCTGGCCGGCTGGTCTCCTGCGTTCCGAGCCTGGACGCAGGGCTCTGGGCTCTCAGAAGGAAGAAGCAGAGCGCCTGCCAGTGTCCGCCTCTGTGGTGCCTCCCTTGGAGACAGCTCCCGTTCTAGGGTGAGGCTGAGAGAGGGCTGCTGGCAGGTCTGACTGAGGGCAGGGCGGCTCAGTGGGTTGTGATGCGGCATGAGCGAGGTGGCAGGCTGGTTTCTGGAATGCAGAGCTCCTGGGAAGGCGGTGCCACCGTCTCCTTCCCAGTGCTGGGGATTTTTCAGCTGCCCGCCTTGCTTCTTCCAGCGAACCAATGGGTGACACGGCCCGCTGATGGTGAAAGCAACCTGTGCAACATATTGTACCTCAGGGGTGGCTTCTGCCAGCCCTTCGCTCTAAGGGCTGAGCAGCTTCAGCCTGTTTCCTCAGTTTACTGCAGGTACCCGGGCATCACTTTTCCTTCTTCCATTGGTGCTGCCTGGACTTTAAAGTCAGGGGCCAGGACCGGAGAGATTGGACAGCAGTTGGGTGTGTGCCTTGCACGCAGCCGACCTGGGTTCAAGCACCCCATATGGGCCCCCAGCCTCACTAGGAGTGATGATCCCTGAGCTTAGAGCCAGGAGTAAGAACCCCCGCTCCATCCTCTAAAAAGATGGGGGATTTAGAAAGCAGGTGCTGGGGGGCTGGATCCCACACCCCACCGGGGACTGATGATCTGCAGAACCACACGGTCTCCTGGGTGCCGCCAGGAGCAACCCCCAAGCTCTGAGCCAGCCCAGAGCTGCCCCTGAGCACTGCTGGGTGTGAGCCAGAAACCAAAAGGGAAAACTTCAAAAAGAGAGCAGCTGCTATTGGAAATATTTCCCACCCACTCCCCAAGTGCCCTATTACTCCTTGTCTGAGAGTGGGGCAAGCTTCCCAAGGGCTGACAGCACTGTCCCTTCCCTTTGCCAGCTGTCACTCTTCCAGAAAGTTTACATTCATGTGACACTTGAAAAATATATACATGGGGCTGGAGAAGATGGCACAAGTGTGTAAGCCAACTCCAGTTTGAATCTCAGCACTGCACAGGGTCCCTCAAGCCCTGACAGGAGTGACTCCTGGGTACAGAGCCAGGAGATAGCCCTGAGCACTCTAGGTGTGGCCAAAAAAAACCAAAACAACATTTTGTTTGTTTCAAGGCCACACCAGCGATACTCAGGGGTGACTCCTGACTCTACACTCAGGAATCAATCTTGGAGTTGCCCAGGGGACCATATGAGATGCCAGGGATTGAACCCGGTTTGGCTGCACACAAGGCAAGCACCTTACCCTACCGTACAATCACTCCAGTCCCACTAAAAAATTTTGGACCTGATATTTGTATACTTGTGATACCAATGAATTTTTCAAGCTTTCTCTGTTATTAAGGTGTTTGCATTTTTTAAAAAATTGGGAAGGGGATGGTGTCTCTCCAGCAGTTCTTGGGGGGGGTCATTCCCAGCAATATTCAGCCCAGCTGGGTTGGGCATGTTCCTGGGGCTCATGGTGCTCAGGGCCCATTGGTGCTGGGGTTAGATTTGGGGTCTTGTGCATGCCAGGCATGCATCAGTCCTTAGAGCTTCCTCCCTGGCCCTAGTCATGAGTCTTTAAAGTCTAATAACTCATTCCATGGAATCTGAGTAACCAAGTTCATTCTACCCTCTTAAAATAGCAAGCACTTTTTAACTAGCATTCCCAGTTCATCTGGAATGTTCTTGTCTGCACCATATTTCTAAGGACAGTCCAGTATTTTTCTTTTGGGCTGTGTGTGTGTGTGTGTGTGTGTGTGAGAGAGAGAGAGAGAGAGAGAGAGAGAGAAAGAGAGAGAGAGAGAGAGAGAGAGGATGCTGTTTTCTCTCCTATTATAAAAATAAATACTACAGTATGCTAATACATTTTTGTTAAATGTTCGTGTACCTCTTATTTGGATGTTCTTATATGTCTTGCTCAGTGTACATGTTAAAGAGAAGCTCTAACAAATGTGCATTAAACTACTGAGGAAACCAGGGCTTGAATGTTCTCGAGTGTGATCATGTGTGTCTGTGTTCACCGGCAAGCCGGCCTGCCCCTCCAGAGACATCTTTAGGATTCTGGTTTCTAGGAAAACATATAAAAAGGTGAAAACACTCATAGATTCCATGAAACTGTAAGGATTTCACACTCGTGTACCAAGTTCTCTGAAGGTCAGGACTAGAATGATACCTGGAATGATACTAGAATGATAAGTTTTTGCATGAAATAAAGTTATCATAAATAATAATAGCATGCATTTTCCCATACTGGACAGACTAACAATATAGTCAGTAAAACTTCCCACATTTTCCATTCCCAGAAACTGGTTACTAAAGCCAAAAGGGCTGTTCTTAGCCACTTGGTCTTAAAGTGATTCACTTTTTCTTTTCTTCAGCAAGAAGGCCTGAATAAAGCTGGTCTGAAATTCCAGCAGGAACTGTCTGATAGTCTTAAAACTTTTACCAAGGCACAATGCTATGGCTTCAGACTATCGGACTGATACCTGAGATTAACCCATTACAACTCTGCTAAGTAGCTCTAGAAATTTTAGTTACCAGAAGTCTCAGAGATCAAATAAAACACTGGTAGGATAAGTTTTGCAACCAATTTTACAACTCTAGAGATTCATGTTTTAAACTAAGCCATTGCTCTTTTAACCTGTTTTTACCACAATTATTTCAGCTCACATTCTAATAATCCAATGCAAATGCATATGTACATTGACACAACAGCATAAGACCTTTAAACCATCAATTTTTATGAAACACGAGAAAACTTTTGACTTAATTTCAATAGTTCTTGTACCTTAGTTATTTCAAATCATGAGCTTTCTAACAGATACTTTAACAATTCCACAATACAAACATTCTTTCAGAGGGAGGAAAAGTATTTTACCAAACTTTGATATCAGCATAAGAAAACACTTGAACTTCCACTGTTTATGGAAACATAAGAAAGCTCTTTATTTTGATGGCTTCTGTACCTCTGTTTGTAAAAGAGCTAATTTCTTCATTAAAATTGGTTGAGGCTTGTAAGATAAAGCCTCGCAGGAACCGAACTCATTTCACTTTAGTTTCAGGCTCTAGTTCCACAGCTCTTCCTAGATAGTACAGATTCTGAAGTACAAAAGAATTTCAACTGTTAATAACCATTAATGTTCTTCCAGTAAGAAATTTAGGTTGAGAATTTCAATTTCTCTGTAGGCTTCAATATTCTGGTGAGAAATCTTCGTTTAAACCTCGTCTAACAAGTTCCAAAAACACCTAGACTTTTGAAATCACTGGGGTGCATATCACTGACCTCGTGATGATGCTGCTTCCCCAGGTCTAAGAATTTCAGCCTGGCTCTCACACTCAAGTGTTTCACACTGACAGACAGACATAACGAACTGACTAAAAACACCACATGTACATGTGCACACATGCGCAGTTGACTGATGGATCTGCCCCTTCAAAAATGGAAGCGAGGAAACTGAGGACTGAGAAAGGAAGGGGCAGTCCCCAGGGCAAATCTGCTCTGTCGACGGATTGGAACTTGACCTCCTCACCCCCCCACACACCCCGTTTCCCAACCTGATCAGCCAGTTTCCTGCTTGTTAAAAATGGGTCAAGAAAGCACTTTTGTTGACATAAGCTGGCAAAATAAACTATAACAAAGTTGTTGAAACCTCGAGTGGTCAGATGTTACCATATTTTGGCCGAGACTGGTTCTGAGGCAGGGAGCTAGTATCTTCCTATCAGACATGGGGATAGGCTGCCTTAGTGACACACTTCTTTGTTTCTGATATCGAACAGTTAATCATATGATCTTGCATTTCCCTGCCTCCTCTGCTTTGATGATCCTATTTCTTTTGCTTCCTGCAAAAAGATCTGACTGCAAAATGGTCTGGTAATACAAATTGCCACTCTCTGGCCATCTTTCTCTGTGCTCTACTTTATAGGCCGTGTGTTGTGAGAGGTGAACGAGATGCTCTTTATCTAAACTACCTAGTTGAAGCTCCTCCGATGTTTTAATAAGCAACTCAACGAAGAATCTTTGGGCATCGACGTCGAATTTCCCATATTTCCTGAGTGCCAGCAATAACCTATGAAAAAGGATGGTTCCTCAGCAAAACTTTTCTCCAGGTCTATCACCTTCACCTCTCCCAAGGGGACTCGAACCTTTGTATACTGGCCACCTAACTTTGGCATCTCCCGAGGGGACTCTAACCCTCTCCACCGAAGGCCTCTGCTTCCACCGCAGGCGTCCCTGGGTGGGCCTGGCATCGGGGAGACCCACAGCTGTGTACCCGAGTCAAACCTAGTGCTGTAGCCTCAAAAAACTCTGCTTCTTGGAAAAAGAAAAAGCCTTTCTTAGCTGACTACATCTTCCCTGTGTTGCTGGTCTGACTTTCCTTCCTCAAGCTTTTTTACCTGTCTTTTGCTCTTTTTTTTTCTTTTTATTTCTTTCTGTCTCACTTTGCTGGCTGCCTCCGTCAGCATTTGAATTGACCTCCAGCTGATCTTCTGCTTAGATTGAGACTGGGTGGGGAAAGGATTTTCTGCCTAGGATTTGATCTCTTGCCCTAAGTTTCCCAGAACTGCCTTACTAGTGGGCTTTCCTCCTGTTCCTCCTATAATGAAAGGTGACGCGAGACAATGGAGGGGAGCCTTTTCGCAGAGACCACTCAGCATTGTGACTTGCGACCATCAGCTATGCCAGTGGCACCCTTGACTGTACGTTCTCTGTGGAATTGCAGGCAGCCCACTCGAACTCAGTGACTTTAGAGGGACTTTAAGAGTGCCAGGTCGTGGAGCTACAAAATCACGCCCGATAGGAGGACCTATCAGGGTGCTCATGCACACACACACATTCAAACAGAGGTCATCACATTCCTACCTCATCCCCCCTAGAGATTTCCAAGGGAGCGTACCTCCACGGCAGATTTTCCACAGATTACCTCCTTCCTCGTGGAATTCTTCACAGTGTGTCCCTTAAGGGTCGCCGTCTGATGTCAGTGGGCCCCACGGGTGATTTATGTGAAGCAGGGAGGAGAAAGACGGTCACTTTCTCCCCATTCACCTCCGCCATCCGGGACCCAGGGTTACTGGGTTCTTCTCTCACCTTGCAGAAAGGAATTTCAGGAGTAGACAAAGCAGTGGTGAAATAAACAGATTTTATTTGGAGGATTTTTAAGGTATGGAGGAGGAGGAGGAGAGAGAGAGGGAGGGAGGGAGGGAGGGAGGGAGGGAGAGAGAGAGAGAGAGAGAGAAACACACTCAAGAGAGAGCACAGGCTTATCCAAGGGCAGAAAGAGCCCCCTACACACATCCTAGCATTAGACACGAAAGCATGAAAGTCCACATCTCAAGAGGGGAGATGCGGGTGCCACATGTGCTTGTTGCCACGTGTGCTTGGCCACGTAGGAGCAAGCAGCACATGGGCCCGAGCAGAATATGCACATGCACTTCCTTTGTTCAAGGTGTCCTTTATAGGCTCTTCTTGGGTTGTCTTGATCCAGAAGTTCTGTAGTCTTGGGGCTGGATCACATTTTAATCAGATTGAGAGAGATGGGGAGGGGTCCAACCTCCTCAGGGTCTGCTGAAAGTCTTATCAGGTCTATTTTCTATATCCATAGGGTGGATCAGTTTTAGGATTTTCCTCCCAGAAGTTCTGTTGATCTAAGTTTTATTGCCAAGGGTCTTTCCCTGTCTACCTGCCTACATCAGAGGGAGGGCTCGAGGAGCCTCAAGAGAGGGCGCCGGGGACCCAGGGACCCAGCCGGGGCGTGGGAGCACCCGGGGACCCAGCGGGGGCGCGAGAACTTCTAGAGACCAAGACAGTGTGCAGAACTGGGTGAGAGATGCCTTCCGCTCTGTACAATGGCTCAGGGCTAAATTCATGTTTTTAAGTGGATATCGAAGACAAATACCAAAACAAAAATAAAACCTGGGGCTGGAGCGATAGCACAGCGGGGAGGACGCCTTGCACGCGCTGACCGGGTTTAATTCCCAGCATCACATATGATCCCCAGGAACTGCCAGAAGTAACTGTTGAGTGCAGAGCCAGGAGTAACCCCTGTGCACGGCCCAACAAGTAAAAATCACTTGATCACTTGATCCCCCGTTACTCATCGATTTACTTGAGTGGGTGCCAGTAAGGTCTCCATTCATCCCTGTTGCGTGCTAGCGTAGCCCAATGGCATCTGTTTGTTCTAGAAACATGCAGAGCCTCAAAGCGATCATTCAGGGTCTTGACGAAGAAGTCTGACCATCTTGTAGGTGGACATCCACGCGATCTTTTGACTTCCCGTGGAATCCAGTCAATAATGGCTCTAGTCCAGCGGTCATCTGTAAACCTCATTACATGTCCAGCCCATCTGATTTTTGATGCCTTGGCAAATGAGACAGCGTCCCTGATTCTTGATCCTCGAGGGAGATCAGAACAAGTAAAAATAAATAAACTGAATAACTAAAACCAGACCAAACACCCTTCATGTCAGTACCACTGTAGCACTGTCCACCCGTTGCCCATGTTGGTAAAACAGAATATACGGTGACCACACCAATGAGGATTCCTGAAGGGCCCCCGCCGGGAATTTCCGTGAGCCCGTGCTAGGTGGCCACGTTTCTATGGCAACCCAAGACTCTTCCCACCCCGGCGCCCGAGACCCGCCTCATCCAATCCAATCCCCGCTCTCGGTCTTTCCAACCAATGGGACGAGGCGATGCGCAGGGAGGGGGCGTTGCCACC
This sequence comes from Sorex fumeus, assembly GCF_029834395.1. Taxonomy (NCBI): domain Eukaryota; kingdom Metazoa; phylum Chordata; class Mammalia; order Eulipotyphla; family Soricidae; genus Sorex; species Sorex fumeus. The sequence continues at coordinate 8,406,815 of NW_026606187.1, forward strand.
GGGGCGGGGGCGGGCGGGCGGCGCGCGTCGGCCGTGCGTCATCAGCCTGCGCCGCGGGGCCGCGTCCCTGTCGGAGCGATGAGCGGGGCGGCGGCCGCGGCTCGGTCCCTGCGGCAGCTCCGCACGGGGCCCTGGCAGCCCCTGTCAGGTGAAGGGGGCGTGCGGCCGCGGTCCACGTTGGGCTGGCGGGTTGGGGGATCCTCCGGCCTTCCGTCAGGGCCGGAAGGTCGCGGCGGCCGGCCCGTGACGTCACAGGCGCGCGCCGGGGTCCGCGGGTCCCGCGGGGCGCTGGGTGCTGGGTGCCGGGGCCCTCCTGCGGGTGCGCGCGCGGGCGGGGGGTCTGGACGCGGGGGACGCGCCTTTGCCGCCGCCCTTCACGCAGCGGCTCCTGCACGTTCCCCTCGGCCGGCCGGAGCGGCGGCGCGGCGGGGAGGGCGCCGGCCAAGGGCGCTGGCCTTGCGCGCCGCTGACCTGGGTCCGACCTGGGTCCGCTCCCGGCCTCCCTGGGGAGCCCGCGACCGCCCCGAGTCGGGAGCGCGCCCTGAGCGTTGCCAGGCGTTCCGAGTGGGAGGGAAGGTGAACTTCTAAATGAGACACAACGCCTTTTCCGCTTCTGAGCGGACGCCTCGCTTCTGCGGCTCCGATTTCGCCTTCGTTCCCGCCTCCCATCGCGAGGGCCTCTTGGTTCGCACGTTTCCCCGCGTGGCGTTTTGCTGTCGAAGGGCGGCGAGCCTGGTGTGCCCAGGTTGGTGGCCAAGCTCGTTTGAGGGTTCTGGCAACATGTCCTCTCTGCGCCGTCCCACCCTGGTAAAAGATACTGGGCAGCGGGGCCAGGAGGAGTTGGCTCAGGGGGCCGGAACACCTGCCCGGTATGTGGGACACTTGGGTTCGAACCCTGTAACGGAATGTTCCCAGACCACTGCCTGTGGGATCCTCAGAGCAGCCGAAGGGTAAGGCTGTCACTGCCCTCCCGTTGTTCGTCGATTTGCTCGAGCGGGCCCAGTAACGGCTCCATTGGAGACTTTGTTGTTACTGTGTCTGGCAGATGGGGAGCTTGCCAGGCTCTGCCGTGCGGGCGAGATACTCTCGGTAGCTTGTCGGGCTCAGAAACACGAAAAGAAACTGTAGAAATTGTAGAAAGAACGGAGCCAGAACAATACTGCAGCGGGTCGGCCCCTTGCCTTGGATGGGGCCATTTCAGGTTCGATCCCCAGCGCCCTAGATGACCTCCCGAGCCCTATCAGGAATGATTGCTGAGCACGGAGCCAGGAGTAAGTCCTGAGCACTTCCAGATGTGAGCCAGCCCCCCTCCCCCATAAAAACTTGTAAAAGGAAGAAGCGGCAAGACGTTACCACCCCCATGTAATCAGCCCCAAGGAGGGAAGCAGATGGAGGCAGATGCAGCACTTATGTCGTGGGCAGAACCCACGCAGGGTGGTGACCACAAGCACCAGCAGACGTGGACCCCACAAGAGAGACAAATAAGCAACCAAGATTATTGGAGCTACAAAGCCAGCCCGTCTCCACTTACTGCGGCCCCTAACCCCACACGTAGGCCAGTCGGCCAGTCATTGGAGTGGGGTCCAAAAATGGGGTGAGGGGAGCGGAGTTTGTTGATTTTTGTCTGGCATTTGTCACCTGAAGCCGTGGCGAGACCCCCACCACTCGCAGGACAGGGCACTGCTGGCTTTCTGGAGTCAGTCACTCTCCCTGAGTTGGAGCCGCAGGCAGAGGGGGCTCAGGACTAGCCCCCCAGCGTCAGAGCCCCATGCTCAGAGCCGCCCTGATGCCGAGCGAGGCGTTTACAGCTCCACTGGGAGTGGGGGTCAAGTATAGAGCCAGCCCACATGGCACCAGTCTCCCCCCCCTCCCTGAATACTCAGACCTCCATAAGGAGACCCCAGGCACACCCCAGTGGAGGCCCCCTGCGTTTTCAGGACGCGTGTTCATGCCTTATGCATGGCCGACCCCGGCTCCACCCCTGGCACCCTGTGTGGTCCCCCAAGCCCCGCCAGGATCGATCCCAGTGCCCCAAGAATAAAATGAAGCGTTTCACGTTTGCCTCTGAGGAACGGAGAGTAAATGCCCACTGTCAGTTGCAGCATCTGGAGCCAAACTCGGAGCCAGGGCGCGCAGCTCAGGTATGACCTTGGACAGCGTCAACTGGGCAACCGTGGATCGGATCATCCGGGTGGACCACGCCGGTGAATACGGAGCCAACCGCATCTATGCGGGGCAGATGGCCGTCCTGGGCCGCAGCAGCGTGGGGCCGCTCATCCAGGTGGGTGCTCGCTCTCCCTCCCTCCCTCCTCCCTTCCCTGAAAGGAACCGTAGCTTGTCCTGCTTTCTTTTTTATTTTTTTTCTGTCCCGCTTTCTTGGGGGCGGTGCCTATGTCTTGCCTCTGCCCAGGAGTGAAAATTGGTTATTGGGGTGAGGGTGGAGAAAAGCGATCGTGTCTCTGTCGCTTTGTATCAGGCACAGACAGACAGACTGTGGGCAGACACAGCGTCTCTGAAAGCGAATCTTGGGGCTGGAGCGATAGCACAGTGGGGAGGGCGTTTGCCTTGCACGAGGCCCACCTGGGTTCCGTTCCCAGCCTCCCATTGGGTCTTCCGAGCATCACTGGGTGCGACCCAAAAGTGAAAGCAAATCTTTGGAGGGCTGAGCAGCAGTTCCTGGAGAAAGGGGTGGGGGGAGAGAAGAGCCCGGTCACCCCAGGACACAGAGCTGGGAGTTGCCCTGAGCACTGACGAACCCCCCCCCCCAAAAAAAGAAAATCTGGCAAGTGTCAGTTGCAAGTGAGGGCCGTCCCCCCACTGAAGAGACTTGGTTTGGTTTTGGCGCGGAGGCTCCGTGCTGCCCAGCCGGGCTCGGGCCTTTCTTCTGGGCTCTGTGCTCGGGCGCCACGCCTGCAGTGCGTGGGGGACCGCCTCGGGGGCCAGGGTTGAACCAGGGCCAGCCCCGGCGAGGCCCGTGCCTTGAGCTCTGCTCAAGCCCGGGCCCCAACAGGTCCTTGTAACACTGAGGCCTCTCGGGGAGGTGACACAACCCCCTCTGCATCTGCCGCGGCTCCCGCCTCCCAGCGCCCTCTCCCTGGCGGGCCGGTCTCAAGGTCCCGCGTGGCTCCGGGTGGTTTTCCTTGGGGTGGTCTCTTGGACGGGGGAGGGGGTCTCACGCGTGGGAAGCGTTTGCTTCCTGGGGTGATGGGGGGCAGGGCAGGGGGTGGGGGCCTCCCTCTGCGTTTTGCTGCCTGCGGTGCCCCGCCCAGCCTCACGTGCGCTAGCCCACCTCCTCGAGGGCTCCCACCACCTCACGCGTCTGCTCCTCTGCAGAAAATGTGGGACCAGGAGAAGGACCACCTGGAGAAGTTCAGCGAGCTGGTGGTGGCGCTGCGGGTCCGGCCGACGGTTCTGATGCCCGTGTGGAACGTGCTGGGCTTCGCGCTGGGTACGTGGGGGGGGGGGGCGCTGGACCCGCCAGGACCCCCCGCTGCGGGTGCCCGCTCGGTCTCCTCCCTGCCCTGGCAGCCTGTGCCCCTAGGGCCGCAGAAGACTTGTGCCCTGGGGGGCTACCGGGTCCACGAGCACTGACGTCAGCACCGTGGGAGCAGGAGGGCAGGGGGGACGTGCGACTGGCCGAGCGCTGGTGTGCAGACCGGGGCCGGGGGCCCTCCCGGCACTGCGAGAGCCTGACCCCCCCGCCACCCCCCACCAGGAAGGTTCCCGACGGAGCCGGGGCTGCAAAGGATCCTGCAGGCCCCCACCCCAGCACTAGCGTGGCAGGAGGGCGCGTGCCCGCCTGCGCACAGACTGACCCGGGTTCGATTCCTGGAGCCCCGAGCACTCACTGCCGGGGGTGGCCGAAAACCAAGCCGGGAGCGGGAGCGGGGGCGGCGAGAGCGGGCCAACCAGGGTTCGATCCCCAGCATCCCATAGGGTCCCCCACCAGGGTCAATTCCTGAGCATCACCGGGTGTGACCCAAAAAGCAGAAGAAAAAAAAAGAGCGGGCAGCCTCCCCTGGCCACTCGAGCCCGCACCGGACACGGGGCAATGCTCGGAGGCCTTCGGGGTGGCCTGACTGCGGGGCCGGGCGGGGCGCAGGCGCGGGCACGGCCCTGCTGGGGAAGGAGGGCGCCATGGCCTGCACGGTCGCCGTGGAGGAGTCCATCGCCCGCCACTACGACCGCCAGATCAGGACGCTGATGCAGGAGGACCCCGAGAAGTACCAGGAGCTGCTGCAGGTGCCGAGCGCGGGCCGGACGGGCGGGTCTCTGCCCACTTTCTCAGGGGAGGGGGGCAAGGCAGGGATGGGGGCACAGGGCAGCGGGCCACGGGGGCCCCACGGGCCCACTCCCCACTCCCAGCCGCGAGCTTGGGGGCCCCGAAGGGCCTGGGCCTTTTTCCCTGTCCACGTGGCATCAGGCGGGCCGGGCTACCGAGCAGCTGACGCACGTGGCCACGGCCCCAGTCCCCCAGCCCCCACCTGTGTCTCTTGGGACGTTTTCTGGCTCCCCGCCGGGGTCAGGCAGGGCCACTGACCTGCCCGCCCGTCGCTGTCCACCAGGTCATCAAGAAGTTCCGGGACGAAGAGCTGGAGCACCATGACGTGGGCCTGGCCCACGACGCCGAGCTGGTGAGGACCCCCGCCCCTCCTGGCCGCCTCTGCGTCTTCCTACCTCCCCGGCCCATCCTTCCCTCCTCCCGCCTCCCCCTACCTTCCCCTGTCCCTCCCGCCTCCCCCTTTCCTCCGCCAGCATTGATGCTGAAGTTACAGGGAGGGGCAGTTTCTGTCCCCAGAAAACGACAGATGTGCTGAGGGACCCTTCACCCCTTCGCCTTTCCCTGCTCCCTGGGGGAGGTGTCAGTGCGCAGAGCTGGGACCCACCCCGGCCTCCACCCCGCCTCCCCCTGAAGCACAGGGTCGCCCTACGGCCGTGCAGTCTCTCTTGACCGGATCAGAACGGATTGCGCAGGGGTGTTCTCTTTTGTTGTGGTTGTTGCTTTTCGCATCACACCGGTGATGCTCAGGGATTCCTCCTGGCTCTGCACTCAGGAGTCATCCTGGCGGTGCTCGGGGACCCTGTGGGGTGCGGGGATCAAACCGAGTCACGGGGTCCGCCGCGTGCACGGCAAACGCCCTGCCCACTGTGCTGTCGCTTCAGCCCTCCCCTGGGTTTTCTTCTGCACCCAGAGAAGTCGGAGTGTGGGACCCCGCGTGCCTCACCCGCTCCTTGTCCTTGTTTCCGCAGGCTCCCGCGTACAGTGCTCTGAAGCGAGTCATCCAGGCGGGCTGCAGTGCTGCCATTTACCTGTCTGAAAGATTTTAGAGTCTCTGGCTGTGGGTGCTGGTAACAAGCCCTGAGGTTTTCGTGGCTGTTCTCTCGAGTCAGTCTGTGTCTCTCTGTCCAAGGCTGGGGTCCTTGGTGTGGCCGTGGCCCAGGTGAAGCACATCCGAGGGACAGAGCCAAGTATGTCCCGCCCGCGCAGCTGTTACTCCCCCGCTCCTCGCCCCGCGGATGCTGTTCTGCCAGGGCTCAAGGGCTCAAGCCAAAGGCATTGGCCCGCCGTGGACACACCATCCACCAGCAGACCAGGAAGGGCACCTGGGGCGCTGTCACCTGCTCGGGCACCGCTGAGTCTGAAGTCCCTGCCGCTCTGGGACAGTGAAAGCCATTCTGGCAGGGGCCGGGAGGGGGGAGGGGTCGGCAACGTGGCTCAGAGTGTTGGTGTGTGTGTGAGGCCCTGAGTTCCACCTCTGGGACCCCTGGCTGCTGGCCCTAAGCAGTGCAAAGGCCCACACCCCCACGATGGCGCCTGTTGTGGGGTGGACCCTGAGAAGGAGGCTGCAGGGGGGCGGAGTTACAGCGCTTGTCTTGCACACGGCAAATTCTGCACCAGGTACCGGCTCTGCACAGTCCCCTGAGCATTGCGGAGAACGGCCCCAGGCCCCAACGGGCATGACCCAGACACAGGTCGTTTCCCCAGCACCCCAAGAAAACCAACTTGGTTCTGGATTTGGCTGTTCCCCCAAGAACTGCTGGCTAGCTGGGGACTGTGTGAACACCGCCAGGTGTGACATCCACACACCTGAAAATAGCACCAGTCATAAGTCCTATCCAGGGCTGGAGCGAAAGCACAGCGGGTAGGGCGTTTGCCTTGCATGCAGCCGACCTGGCTTCGATTCCCAGCATCCCGTATGGTCCCTGAGCACCACCAGGAGTAACTCCTGAGTGCGTGAGCCAGGAGTAACCCCTGTGCATCGCCGGGTGTGACCCCCGCAAAAAAAATATCTGTCACGTCCATCCTGCCTCAAAAATGTGACCAGAGGGAAGGGAAGAAGAGAAGGAAGCCAGAGGCCGAGGCCGCATCTGCCGGGCTCACTGTCGGGAGCCGGTCGGAGCAGCTGCCCGTGGACACGGGGTGTCTCTCAGGGTGGGAGATCTCCCAGAGTCCATGCAGCGTGGAGAACGCACTGCCAGGTGAGTCGCCTCCGTGACCATTGTTGATAGTTCAGGTTTTTCTCCCCACTCTTGGCGCAGCATGGGGGAGAGTGAGGCCAAACCACAGCTGAGGGGGCAGGGCGATTCTTCCTGGATGGCTCAGGGCATGGAAATAGCCTGAAAACTAGAAAACTGGGCTGTGTATATTGGGGGGGGGGGGGGGGGGGGTTGTCACACCCGGTGGCACTCGGGGCTTGCTGCTGCCTCTGGGGTCGGGACCCTACAGGATAACAGGAACTGAACCCCAGTGGACTGCATGCAGTGCAAGCATCCTTCCTACCGTACCGCCGTTCCAGCTCCCATTTGAGGTTGTTAGTACTCAGGATCACCCCCCAGTGCTCCTCAGGGATTGGGGAGCATGCAGTGCCAGGAATCAGACCCAGGGCTCCTGGACCCTGCGCTGTGCTCCAGCCCTGGGGACCATCTCCTGGCCCCGAGTTACGCTGCCCAGTGCCAGGGGCCCAGCTAGCTGGCTCTCAGGCCCGCCAGGCATCTGCTTCACTGCCGAGTCACATCTGGCCCCGGGGGCCACACACTTCATTCAGTAGCCGAGGTCCTCCGAAGCGGGCTCAGCCTGCACCTTCCCAGCAATTCCTGGCTGCTCACGGGGCATTTCAGAGCCCCGACCCCAGGAGGTACGTTGCCCAGGCTCTCTGCGGAGCTAGGCAGATCAGGCGGTGTTGAGGCGGGAATCCGGGTCGGCTGCGTGCAAGGCCCGTGCCTCCAGCCCCTGATCTTCTCTCTGGCCCGAAGGGGAGATACAGGACGTGGACAGGGGCAGTGACAAAATTCAGGATTGGGGTCTGGGGAGCGCCCAGGAGTTAAGGCACTGGCCTTGCACACAGCCTGCTGTGGTGGATCCCGGGCACCATGTGCTCGCCTGAGCACTACTGGTGTGGTCTGATGCACCCCCAAATGCCCACGCCCACTCCCTGCATCACCGAACAATCTGGGGTTTATAGCCCTATGTTGACTTTGAAAGGAAATTTGGGTCCTTTTGAAGGAAGGGGTAGGGGCCGAGAGATAGTGCAGTGGGGAGGGTGATCCCCAGGACCCCTTCTGGTGCCCCCAAGCACTGCCAGGAGCGATTCCTGGGTGTGGAGCCAGGAATAAGCCAAGCATCACTGAGTATGCCCCCAAACCAAACGGAAGGGGGGGATAGGTCCTTGAAGATAGCAGCCTCCAGCTGGACTCGGAAGAGCTGCCTCCCCGGGCAAAGGCCCCTGATAAACATCAGCTCAGGAGTCCGGACCCATGCGCGCATGGGGCCCATCCCTGTAGAAAGAATGGACCCGCCACTGTGGGTCTGGAACTCCTGGAGCCAGCATAGAGCCCGACACTAGATCGTGCCTCTGGGGGCTGCCAGGAGCTTCCAGAACTAAAGCTTTTCCGAATCCCTCTTACCTGTTTTATCCCATTATGGCTTTGTTACGACTTTTTAAAAAGTCTGTCCACTTCCCCCTGCTTTGCACACAGCCAGCCTGGGCTTGCTTCTTGGGACCCTCTATCGTCCCCATGTCCCACCAGGAGTGATTCTTAAGCACGGCCGGGTGTGGCCCCCAAACCAAAAGGAAACGAAAGCAAGAAAAGCCCCCCCCCCCGGACTGTTTTTGAACCCTGATTCTGGGGACTCCCCCCCCCCATGTTGTAAAGACCACGATCTGCTTTCTGCATCTAGTGGCCTGTGGGGGTCCGCTGGGTGGGGACCCCCTTTCCCTTTCAGGTTTCACAGGGCTTTGACCTGGGTGCTCCGGGGATGCTGAGCTGCACAGTGACCCTGAGTCTGACCGGGCCAGGCCTGTGTTCCAGCCCCTCGTGCTCTCTCCCTTCTGGGGGCAAGGGGGCACTCTGAAGGCCACAAAGGGAATTTCCAGGGAGCCCCCCCACCACCACCCTGGAATCCTGGAAACGCCGAGATCCCTTAGCTCCAAGAGATTTTGACAGGGACGCTCCGTCACCACAGCCCTCCAGGGTCCCTTGCTGCAGGCGGCTGGGGGAAGGGAGCAAGTCTGTTGGTGGGGGGGCAACAGGAGCTTCCCAGTCCTCCCCCCAGAGCCTTAGCAAAGCGATGCAAAGATGCTCTCGCCCTCCCGACCTCGCTGCTTCAGCTCCCCAGACTGCAGCCCTGCGGGGTGGGGACTGTACTGGAAGTTGTCTGGGATCTGGGTCCTAAAGGAGGGGACATCTGGCCAGAGCGGCCCGTGCTGAGCGGGGTCTGTTCAGCCGGTCTGATGTGGCGTCATGCCCGCCTGTGACCACCAGAGGGCAGCCTCGCCCCAGGATTCGAGAGACCGCCCGGGGCAGCCAGGCTGCACGCCTGCAAGGGTATAGGTGTGGGGGGGTACGTGCTGTGTGTGTATGTGTGCATGTGGTGCATGCTGTGTCTGTGTCTGTGTGTTTGATACATGTCCTTTGAGTGTTTGTGGGACATGCTGGGTGCGTGTCTGTGTGTGTGTGTATCTGTGTATGTGTCTGGGTTTGTATGTATGTGTATCGTACATGCTCTGTGTGTGCATGTTTTGTGTGTTATGTGTGATGTGTGTGTTGTGTGTGTTGTGTGTGTCCGTGTGTGTGTGTCTGGCAGGTTCTAGGGAGTTGCTGCGTGTTCCCATCGTTGGTCGCCAGCCAGTCCAGCTCCACTGTGGGAGGGGCGTAGAGTCTCAGGATGAGGAGGGAAGAGTTTCGCCAGCGCACACAAGCCCACTGAGGGCAGGGCCTGGGTTGGATCCCTCCCTCGGGGACGGAGGAAGAGGCCGGGGGCTCAGCTGGACCAGTCTGCTCCGGAGGCAGAGGTCCCTTAGAGGAAGGAGAGAGGAGAAGAGTGGGGGGGGCTGGGGGCACCGGGATTGGTCTCTGCCCAGGGAACTTTCCTGGAAACCAGGGTCCCAGAGTTGAAGACCTGTGTGGAATAAAGCAGGTGACCCTGGGCCCGGAGAGGTGGGTTGGAGTTGAGGCACAGGCCTTGCAGGGCACGCGCGCAGACCCCCGGCACCACGTACCGGCCCGAGTTCCACCCCGAGCATCGCTTCGTAGGCGTGGTCCCGAACACGGAACAAAACCCAACCAGAAAAACACGAGGCCAGAGTGAGAAAATGGCCCATACGGACGCGGGCGTCTCCCCGGCTTAGGTCTCCGCATCCCATATGGTGCCCAGAGCCCTGCTGGAGTGACTCCTGAGCACTGCCGGGTGTGGCCCCCAGACAACAAAACAAAACAACTGAAAAAAGCGAGTGAATCTTCCCCACAGTAAGAACAGCCGCTCTTCTCTGTTTGAACTGGGACTGTGCCCGCCCTCCCTCCCTCCCTCCTTCCTTTCCTTCCTCCCTTTCTTCTTTCCCCCTCCCTCCTTCCTCCCTCCCTCCCTTCCTCCCTCTTTTCCTTCCTTCCTCCCTCCCTCCCTCCTTTCCTCCCTCCCTCCTTTCCTTCCTCCCTCTCTCCCTCCCTCCCTTCCTCCCTCTTTTCCTTCCTTCCTCCCTCCCTCCCTCCTTTCCTCCCTCCCTCCCTCCTTTCCTCCCTCTTTTCCTTCCTTCCTCCCTCCCTCCCTCCTTTCCTCCCTCCCTCCCTCCTTTCCTCCCTCCCTCCCTCTCCCTCCCTCCCCCTCCCTCCTTTCCTTCCTTCCTCCCTCCCTCCCTCCTTTCCTCCCTCCCTCCCTCCTTTCCTCCCTCCCTCCTTTCCTTCCTTCCTCGCTCCCTTCCTCCCTCCTTTCCTTCCTTCCTCCCCCCTCCCTCCCTCCTTTCCTCCCTCCCTCCCTCCCTTCCTCCCTCCTTTCCTTCCTCCCACCCTCCCTACCTTCCTCCCTCCTTCCCTCCTTCCCTCCCTCCCTCCCTCCCTCCCTCCCTTCAAGAATGCAGGCACAGGCGCTTTGCCTAGCCCTCAAACCACTGCTCAGCCAGACTTTGGTCTCATTTGGCCCTTGGGCTGCAGCCACCTGTGTCCCCGCCCCGCCCCCCACCAGCCTGTCTCACTCCTCGGCTTCCACCCTCCTGTTCTGGAAGTCTCTCTCTGCGGGCACAGCTCACGATTCTGCTGCCCAGGGAGCCCTGACTCATGCTGGACTGAGGACAAATGAGTCAACGGTGAGTCTCAGGCTAAGTGACCAGGAAGGGGCTGGGGACAGGGGACAGACTCCAGGACAGACTAGGAGCCCGAGGGATGGGGTGGGCTTATGTTCCTGCCAGACATCGATGTCGCCTGTGCCCAGGGTCAGAGAGAAGCAGCTGCTGGGGATGGAAAGATGCAAAGATCGCTCTGGCCAGGGAGATACTTGGGGTCCGGGGGGTGGGTGGGTGGGGGAATGGGGCTGGCTTTGCTGGAAGCTGACCCTGGTCTGGTCCCCCGGCACCTCGTTTGCTCTGCCAAGAGTGAGCCCTGAGCATGGAACCCTGAGCACTGCCAGCTATGTCCCAATTCAAAAAAGAAAAGAGGGCTGGAATGATAGTACAGTGGGTAGGGCCTTTGCCTTGCTCTCGGCCGACCCAGGTTCGATTCCCAGCATCCCATAGGGTCCCCCGAGCACCGCTAGGAGTAATTCCTGAGTGCAGAGCCAGGAGGAACCCCTGAGCATCGCCAGGTGTGACCCAAAAAGAAAAAAGGTCCCCCGAAACTAAGGGCTGAAGGTCACCCTCAGCCACAGCTGCAGCCTCACCTTCAGCAGAACCTGTTCCCTCCTTGGTCACTCGCAGACCCTCTCCTGTCCCTCTGGGCAGACAGGGGAGAACATCCTCAGGCCAGCCCTGCCCCCCCATCCCGCTAGTGCCCAGACACAGTGTTTGTCATCTGACTGTCGGGGTAGGCTGGAGGGGTGGGGGGAAGGGGCATTGCCCCACATCCAGGACACAGAGGGGTCGCACAGCAGGGTGGGCGCTCGCCTTGCATGCTGCTGTCCCTGGCTCGATCCCCAGCACCCCATAGGGTCTTCTGAGCCACACCGGGAGTGATCCCTGAGCCACCTCCGAGTGGGGGGTCAAAACCCCACCCACCTGCAAAGCAAAAGAAAGAGCATGGGGAGGGGGCAGCCGTCCAGGAGGCGCCCAGGGCTGCTGAAATCCTGCACGGGACTGCCCCGCCCCCCCACCCCCACCGCCCTGCCAGGGCCCTGCCCTCCCCACCCCCCAGCAGGCGCCAGCAGCAGGCATGGGTGTGGCCCAAGAGCCAAAGCAAACAGAGCAGGCGTGTCTGTCAGGCAGGCCAGGGAGCAACTCCTAGCGTTGCAGAGGGGAGGGGAGGTGGACTCGGCCCCTGGGCAGAGTGGGGTGCCTGGTCTCTGTGCGCTCCCCCAGAGGAGGGGCCGGTTGGAAGCCCCTGAGAGGGGACAGCTCAGCACCCCCACATCTCCGGGAGAACAGGGCTTAGCCACTGTCCGCTTTCTGAGGGGCCTGCAGCCAGGGTTGGGAGCTAGGGGGGTCCGGGCTGCCCGTTGTCAGGGCTGGCGGAGGCGAAAATCCCACGGCAGGAATATTTTTCTCCTCTATTTTCTTCTGTCTGGGGCGGGGGATGGGCCGGCCTTTACCTTGCAGTGCTCAGGAGACGCGTGGGGATGACCCCCCTGGGGTGTGTGGCTACCACCCCACACACACCCCAGCCGACTCCCTCCCCCACTCCTGTTCCGGGTCCGTTTCCTTCTTTGTGTTCTGGGTCAGCAGAGATGATGTACCGGCCCTTCTGGACCCCAACACTCACTTCTTTCTTTTTTTTTCCTGGCCTGCAAGCTTTTCTTTTTAATTCTTAAATTTTCTTTTCCAACTTGCAGGTGTTTGTGGTTGTGTTTCAGTCAGACAATGATCCAGAACCCATCCCTCCACCAGTGCCCATTCTCCACCACCAGTGATCCCAATATTCCTCCCCCCGCCTCTGTGGCAGGCACATTCCCCCCCTCTCTCTCCTTTAGGTTGTTGTGGTCTGCAATACAGGCACTAAGCGGCCACCATGTTCGGTCCAGTCTGCTTTCAGCACGCGTCTTCCATCCCGAGCGAGCCCTCCGAGCACCCTTTGCTTGCCCACACCCATTGCTAAGCCACGCTGGGCTGAGCTGGTGACAGTTTGGGCATTTCACCAGAATTCCAGAAATTCCAACCCCCGCCATGTCTCTGCCCCTGCCCGGCCCCTTCTCCAGGATCGTCACCTCAGCCCGTTCAGTCTTCAAGTCGGACTTCCTCTGGGGAGGTCTTCCTGGGGCGGGGGTTTTCCTCCGGTGGGTCTTCCTCTCTGCCGGGTCTGGACTCAGGGCTAAGCTCGACAAGATCAGAACCAGAGGTCTCCCGTGGGCCTCTCGGAGAAGCGCTGTCAGGAATGGAACCCATCCACCCCCTCCTGTTCTCCTCCCAGGCCTGCGTCCCACCTGGAGCATCGATGGGATGCCTGGACCCCCGGCCGCCTTCCTGGGCTCTGAGAGATGGCTTTCATTGTCTGCTTTTGTCTGGGGGCCACACCCAGGCGCTCAGAGCTGCCCGTGACCTGATGCTCTCTTTGGGGGCCCACACCCCACTATGCTCAGGGCTTCCTCCGCTCTGCTCTCAGGGATCACTCCTGGCCCGGATCAGGGAGGCCCCGGGTGCCCGGAATCAAACCCAGGTTGTCCGCGTGCAAGGCAAGCACCTTCCCCTTCCCGCTGTGCCGTCGCTCCAGGGTAGATTTCTCTAGGGGCCTTCTCTGCATTCTCCTCCCTTCCAGGAGTGCCCCCCACACCTGGTCACAAGCAGTAGCTGCCCCATCCCACACGCACCTCGATTCCCCGTTTCCTTGTCTGCAGACCCCCACTCACCCCCGCCCCGCTCTGGCACAGCCTCTGACCCAGCGAGGGCGGGATGTCCATCCCGGGCACATGAATCAGTCAGCCAGCCAGGCTGACTCAGACAGTTTCTGCCCCCAGGAAGCTTACAGTTTCTGTTTCCATTTTTCTTTTTCTTTTCAGAAGGGGGGAGGGGGCAACATCCGGTTGTGCTCAGGGGTTGCTCCTGCCTCTGTTGTGCTCAGGGATCGCTCCTGGCCCGGCTCAGGAGACCCAGGGGAATGCCGGGGATCGACCGTGCCTTGGCTGCGTGCAAGACCAGCGCCCTCCCAGTCATGCCAGGGCTCCGGCCCCTACATTTTCCACTTGGGTGTTAACATGGGCTGGATGGGATGAAGTGATTCCAAGACCAAGTCACAGAATGAGTAAATGCAGCTCTTTGGGCCAAAGAGTTACGGGTGGGGCGTGAGCAAGTTGCCTGCCTTGCCCATAGCCACGCCTGAGCCGGTCCCCAGCACCGCACAGTCCCCTGAGCACCACCGGGAACGAATCCTGAGCACAGAGTCTGGAGAAACCCCCAAGCAATGTCGACCATGCCCCCCTCAAAAAAAACCCCACAAAATCTGTTATGGGGATACAATCAAAGTGAAATGGGAGGCCACAGTGATAGTACAGCGGGGAGGGCGTTTGCCTTGCACGCGGCCCACCTGGGTTTGATTTCCCAGCATCCCATAGGGTCCCCCGAGCATCACCAGGAGGAATTCCTGAGTGCAGAGCCAGGAGTGACCCCTACCTGTGCATCTCTGGGTGTGACCCAAAAAGCAAAAAGATAAATAAAAGAAAAAGTAAAGTAGATTTGCCCTAGCACAGTCTCTAAGGCAAAGGAATGTGACTGCGTGCAGGACAGTGTGTGTGTGTGTGTGTGTGTGTGTGTGAGAGAGAGAGAGAGAGAGAGAGAGAGAGAGAGAGAGAGAGAGAGAGAGAGAGACAGCAAGTCTCATACCGACCAGGTCTGTGGCCACTTTTAGGAAGAGCCCAGGGACTCCGTGTGACATGGAGGGTCTCCAGAGGAGCCCGAGAAGGGACAGCTGGGGGTGCAGACCCTGCCTAGCAATTGTGAGGCTGTGGGTTCTGTGCATCCCCCTCCTGCTCCCCTCCCACCTGCCCTGCGAGCCCAGAGGCTCTGCTGTGTGGGGTGGTTGTGGGGTCAGCAGCAAGTGGGTACACCCCTGACCCCTCCCCCACTGCAGCCACGCCCCAGGGGAGGAGCAAGACTTCCGGGGGACAGAGAGTGAGCACACTCAGGGGTGGGGGGTAAAAAGCACAGCGTGAGACCATCACCCGTGGGCAACTGAAATGAGGGTCACGGCTGGAAGCCTGTCATGAGTGGGGGCAAGGGGGAGAGGCCAGTTAGGACAGAGAAGAGACCACTGCGGCAATGACAGTTGGAAATGCCCACCCCGGACAGGAACTGGGTGCTGAAAGGGGGGGAAGGGGTGGACACCCTGACCTGTCAGTACCTGTACTGCAAACCATAGGGAGAGAGACAGAGAGGAGGAGAGGCAGATGGGGGAAGGGAAGGGAAACGGGGGCCTTGGTGGTGGGAATGCACGCTGGTGAAGGGACGAGTGTGGGAACATCCTATGCCTGAAACCCGACAGGACAACTTTGTAACTGTGTGTCTCACTGTGATTCAATTAAAATATAAAAAGATGGCCAGGGAGGCAGGTGCGTCCTGGTCCCTCTCTGCAGTCAGGCAGCCGGGAATCATCCCGTCCCTGTCTGTAACCCCTGTAACCGGTGCCCCAGCATCTCCCCAGTATGGGGGTTGGGGGGTTGGGGGGGGAGTGTCGCAGATGAATGAGGGGGGATTGTTCAAGGCTTCTTAAAGAAGGGGAGTGTGGGCAGGAAATGCATCAAATACCCAGCCCCACGGGACAGGGAGGTGGCAGGGACCGCCAGCACACACACACACACACACACACACACACACACACACACACACACACACTGGGCCACTTCAGCCACAGAACAATGGCTGACCTTTGAGGGTGGCTATAAACAGCCGTCCCGGGCTCCAATCACGGAAGGCAAAGGCCAGGGCAGCCCACACAGCCTCTCAGCCGGTGCCAGGCTGTGCCAGGGCCCCACGATGCGCAGGAGGCCCTGTGAGCAGAGATGGGGCCCCCACCCCCTCCCATGGTGCCAGGTGTCTGGCAATCTGAGGTACCTATGGGCGGCTTTCAAAGATGCACGGCGCCCAGTCGGGACAGGGGACACAGCCCGTGGCCGGCCCCAAGGACCCAGCAGGGAGGGGTCCCTGAACCATCGTGCGCTAAGACATTCTGGAGGCCATGGTCCCTCTGGGTTCGGGGGTCTGTCCCCCAGCATGTTGTCAGGGGGACCTGTGCCTGCAGGGCTATTCCCGAGGGAGGAAGGGAGCTCTTATTTTATATATATACATATATATATATGGGCTGGAGCGATAGCACAGCGGGTAGGGCGTTCGCCTTACAAGCGGCCAACTTGGCCGACCTGAGTTCGATTCCTCCGCCCCTCTCGGAGAGCCCGGCAAGCTACTGAGAGTATTCGATATGCCAAACACAGTAACAACAAAGTCTCCAATGGAGACGTTACTGGGCCCGCTCGAGCAAATCGACGATCAACGGGAGGGCCTTTTATATATATGGGCTGGAGCGATAGCACAGCGGGTAGGGCGTTCGCCTTACAAGCGGCCAACTTGGCCGACCTGAGTTCGATTCCTCCGCCCCTCTCGGAGAGCCCGGCAAGCTACCGAGAGTATTCGATATGCCAGACACAGTAACAACAAAGTCTCCAATGGAGACGTTACTGGGCCCGCTCGAGCAAATCGACGATCAACGGGAGGGCCTTTACCTTACCTTTACACACACACACACATATATATATATATATATTTTGCTTTTTGGGTCGCACCTGGTGATGCACAGGGGTTACTCCTGGCTCTGCACTCAGGAATTACTCGTGGTGGTGCTTGGGGGGACCCTATGGGATGCTGAGAATCAAACCCGGGTCAGCCGAGTGCAAGGCAAATGCCCTCCCTGCTGTGCTATCGCTCCAGCCCCAGAAAGGAGCTCTTAAATGCCAACAACGCCAGAGAGATGGCCCGGTGGGCAGGGATGACCCAAGTTCCAACCCTGTAACCCCCTATTGTCCCCTGAGCCCTGCCTGAGCACAGAGCCAGGAGTATGTCCCCAACACTGCTGGTGTGGTGGCCCCCAAACCCATCAATATAAACACAGTCGCAGGCCTTAGAGAGGGCCCGAAGGCCGGCAGCCCCAGCCTGGCCTGCCTGAGCTCCAAGTTGGTCTCCAGCACTTCAGGGCCCCCCAAACGCTGCTGGAGGGAGCCCTGTGGGCCCCTGATCCTCGCAGGAGCCCCAGCACTGCCCATGGTTCCTCAACGTGGCCAGGGTTCACTCCCGAGCCAGGAAGAGCCGCCCTGCATCTCCAGGTGTGGCCCCCAAACCCAACAGCCCCACCAAAAAAAAAGAAAAAAGGCCGGGGGGGGGTGTTTGATACGCAGCAAATGCTGACTGATAGCCACCCGGTCCACATGGAGTATCGGCCACACTGCCCCACCGGCCACATCGTGGGTAGGCCCATGCTGGACTCTGGGGTGGGGGCAGGGGGGGACAGCTCACAGGTCTGCTCCTGGAGAGGGTTAGGGTGATGCCACCCACACAGTGCTGAGAGTAGGGACCGTGCGTACCCCAGAGCACTCAGGGGGCAGCAGCCAGGAGGGGGCACGGGTGCACAGAGGCTGGCGGGGGAGGGCTCATGTGCCCTGGCCTGTGGGTCTGGGGGCCCTGGGGCTGGCCCCCATGGGTGCAGGTCAGCTGAGTCTGGTGGTCTGCCCTGTGCTCGGGCTCCGTGCGGGAGTCTGCTCCCAGCACAGCTTCTGGGGTGCCTCCCTCCTGCTGTGCGTCCCTCCCCCTCACACGCCCCCAGACTTCCCCTCTGAGGGGTTCAGGTAACTTGAGGTGCTCTTGGGATCAGGGAGGTACATCGAGGTCGTTGGCTCCTTCCTTTTTTTTTTTTTGCTTTTTTGGGTCACACCCGGCAGTGCACAGGGGTTACTCCTGGTGCTCGGGGGACCCTATGGGATTCAGGAGATCAAGCCCGGGTCAGCCATGTGCAAGGCATATGCGCTCGGGCCCCATCGGCTCCTTCCTTGAGGGAATGATGCCCCACGTGTGTGCATGCGAGGCGGATGGCCAGGGAAACCTGGGCTGGCATGTCCTGAAATGGGGGGGCCTCTGTCAGGGAGTCGGCCCCTTCCCCAAAGCCACGGGCTTTCCCTGTCTTGGGCGCTGTGCTGCAGAGTGAGGCCCTGACAAGCCAAATGAATGCAGTGACCCGAGGTGACCCTCAGCAGACCCTCCCAGTGTCCTGCATCACTCTCCCACTGTGGCCTTTTCCTTGGCCCTGGAGAATCACGTGAGAGATTTACCATGGAACAAAGATGGTGGAGAATTCAACTTCCTAGTGCAGTTTGAGAAGCAGGTCTGGCTCCCTCTGGGAGACTGTCAGCCCCTCGTCTCTGGCCACCTGCCCCCTCCAGCCCATGGGACCAGCTCGGGAACCCAACACCTATGCTGGGCCTGTCGCTGGCCTCTCTAGGCTGTCCCCAGCATCTTCCTGTCCCATCGGCGTTCCTTCATCTCTGGCCAGGGCCACCTGCTGTCCTGCCATCTGTGTGGGCCTGGGTGACGGGGACTGGATGGGGACTTTTTTTTTTTCTTTTGCTTTTTGGGTCACACCCAGCGATGCTCAGGGGTCATTCCTGGCTCTGCACTCAGGAATCACTCCTGGCGGTGCTCGGGGGACCATATGGGATGCCGGGGATTGAACCGAGGTTGGCCGCGTGCAAGGCAAACGCCCTCCCTGCTGTGCTCTCGCTCCGGCCCCTGGACACCGCCATCTCACCCTCCCCACAGAGACGGCTCCAGTCCATTATCTGTTTTGGGGTTTTTGGTCTTTTTTTGGGTCACACCAACAATGCTCAGAGGTTCCTCCTGGCTCTGCACTCAGGAATCACTCCTGGCGGTGCTCAGGGGACCGTATGGGGTGCTGGGGATCGAACCCAGGTGGGCCACATGCAAGCACCCTCCCCGCTGTGCTGTATCACTCGGGGCCTTCTCCCTGGGGCAGAATGAGAACCACCAACAGGACTCACGAGTTCACCCGAACTGCAGTTTCCCACATACCGTGTCACGGCAGACCCCTCCCCCCACCAGCACTGCCTGGGAATCGCCCCCTGCCCAGGAGGTGGGCCTGGGAGCTGCTGAAGGAGAGGCACAAGCCCGCTGGTTTCGACATCCCAGAGAGGGCACGGGCACAAGGCCAGACACTTCCAACGGAGTTAAGGCCATGCTTTGGGCACGCAACGGGACCGCAGCCAGCCCGGAAGTGCCGGGCCCCCCTCCCTCACTCCCGCCTCTGTGCTCAGGGGTCCCTCCAGACCAGCGCACGCCCTGCCCTACTATCTCTCGGGCCCACCCTTGCCCTTCTTAGGGTGTGGACAGCAGGAGGGAGCAGTGAGTGTAAATGAAGATAACATTCAGTAAATCCAGATAAATCCCTGCACAATGTCTCTGGGAGTGCTTGGACAAGCACCACCCCTCGCCCCCCACCCCCGCCCCTGCGGCTGCCACTCTCCACTCGGGGACCTGAGGTCCCAGTCCAGATCCTGAGAGAGGACTCTGGTAGGGCGTTTGCCTTGTACGTGGCCGACCCGGGTTCGATTCGCAGTATCCAATGTATGTTCCCCCAAGCACCATCAGGAGTGATTCCTGAGTGCAGAGCCAGGAGGAACCCCTGAGCATCGCCGGGTGTGACCCAAAAAGCAAACTGAGAGAGAGAGAAGAGAGAGAACACCCTGGGTGGAGAAAGGCTCTCCAGAGCGCCCCCTCCTGGATTCCTGCCCCGTGTTGTCTGGAGCCCACCACTGGCACTGGTTTTTTAGGGGGTGGGGTGAGGATGTGGGCCACACCAGGCGGTGCTCAGGTCTTATTCCTGGCTCTGGGGTCAGGGATCCCTCGCCATGGGGCTCAGGGGACCCTGTGGGGTGCCAGGGATCGATTCTGGTCAGCCGTGAGCCAGGCGAGCGCCCTCCACACCCTGCTATCTCCCTGGCAGCCCTCACACACTTGGTCCTCTGGAGCACCTTCTGCCGCGGCTGACGTTCTTCACGGGCCTCCCGTCTTTATCATTGTTCTAACATTCAGGGCCTAGGGACCACGCCCTCCGGGCCA
Source organism: Sorex fumeus (assembly GCF_029834395.1). Classification (NCBI taxonomy): domain Eukaryota; kingdom Metazoa; phylum Chordata; class Mammalia; order Eulipotyphla; family Soricidae; genus Sorex; species Sorex fumeus. The sequence continues at coordinate 8,426,338 of NW_026606187.1, forward strand.
CTCCTGGTTCCGTGGGTGTTTCTGGTTTTGACTGATCTTTGAGCATCCCAAGTTCTGTTAGGGACGGGCGGGCACGTGTGTATATGGGTGTGTGTGTTGGTGGGGGGAGAGGGCAGGGCTTCCAACGAGTTGTACCAACTGGGCTGGCAATTTGGTGCTAGGGCCCAACTTTGTGGTGCTTCTCCGACCCCGAAATACCACGGATAGGGCCCACCCTAGGGGTGCTCGGGGTTTTCAAGACTACACCTGAAGATGCATATAGTTGGGGGGGGCGACATGTGGATTGGGGATGGAACTCCCCAACTCTAGGCCATCTCTGACCTGCACCTGAACCCCTGAACTACTGCGGGCTGAACTCACCCGTTTTGAAGGCTGAGACTCCCCCCCTGGCTCATTCTGTCCGGTACCCACGTAGCTCTTAGAAAGATTTAGAGATTTTTACAAAGGATCCATGCACCCTCACCCCCACCCCACCCCCTACACCCGAGGCCCAGAGGCCTTTCGCGGTCCGAGCTGCCACGCGCGCACGACCTGCAGGGCGTGGGTCCGGCGTGGAGGGCCGGCCCGGCGCGGCTCGCCAAATCCCAGCCCAACTTCCCTGCGCTCCCGGGACTAGGCCGCCGCCCCGGAACCGCGCGGCGCTGCCTCGGGGCTGGGTGGGTGGGAAGGCCAGCGCGGAGGGGGTGGCCCTGGGGGAGGCCAGTTCCCAGCGCGCTCCGAAGTCCCTCCCGCCGGCCGGCGACGCTGGAAGGCGGAGATCCTGGAGGGGGCGGACCCGGCCGCCGGCCCCGCGCGCCGCTCCGGCTCTGGCATTTCCTCCCCGCTAGCTGGCGCCGCTCGGCCTCCCCTCGGAAGAGGAAACCGCCGGGCCGGAGTAACGGGAACCGCGGCTCGGAGGGCGGCGGCGGCGGGGCCTGGGCGCGCAGGAGCGCGGGGCCGGACGGACGCGGCGCGCGGGGGGCGCAGGGCGCGGCCCGGAGCCCGAACGCGCGGGCGGGCGCGGCGGCCGCCGGGGAGACTTGAGCTGGGAGAGGAGGCCGAGCTGGAGGGCGGCTGCCCCCGGCCCGGCGAGGGGGACGCCGCCCAGAAGAAGGCCAGCCGGGACGCGGGGCTGCCCGGGCGCTGCGCGCATGCCGGGCCGGCGCCCGGGGCCGCGGGGCCCCCGATGCCGCGGAGACCTGGCATGTCGGTGCACTACACCCTTAACCTGCGCGTCTTCTGGCCCCTGGCGACCGGCCTGTGCACCGCCCTCGTGTGCTTCTACCACGTCCTGCGAGGGAGCGGCGCCCCCGGGGCCGAGACCCCCGACGGCGCGGACGGCGGCGGCGGCGGCGGCGGCGGCTACCCACTGCTCCAGGTGGTCGCGCTGCTCTTCCTGGGCTACGTCCTCCTGCGCTGTCGCCACGCCATCCGGCAGCGCCTCCTGCCCGGGCCTCCTCGGGGCCTGGCCGGCCACCCCGCCTTCGCCGCGCGGGGACGCTTCCCGGAGCCCGGCCTCGGCATCCTGCTGGAGAGCTACTACGAGCACGAGGTGCGCCTGTCCCCCCACGTGCTGGGTCACAGCAAGGCGCACGTGAGCCGCATCGTGGGCGAGCTGGTGCGCGCGGGGCGCGCGCGGGGCGCCCCGGGCCCCATCCCCGGGGGCGCGCTGGCCTTGGCCTTCCGCGGAGACTTCATCCAGGTGGGCAGTGCCTACGAGCAGCATAAGATCCGCCGGCCCGACGCCTTCGACGTGCTGGTGCCGCTTCGCCTCCCGCCGCCGGTGGCGCTGGAGCCGCGGAGCCTGGGCGCGGAGCCCGGGCTGGCGCCCGCCTGGCACAGCTGCTTCGTGTGCGCGCTCAAGGCGCCGCCGGGGGCCGCCGGGGGCCCGTGGCTGCGGGGCTGCAAACCCTTCGCCGACGGCTTCTGCGTGGACGTGCGCGGCCAGCGTCACCTCTCGGCCACGCTGGTGCTGCGCTGGTTCCAGGCGCATCTGCAGCGCGCCCTGGCCGCCGTGCGCTACAGCCTGGAGGGGCGTTGTCGGGTGAGCCTGACGCCCGGCGGCCTGGAGCAGCCGCCCACCCTGCACATCCTGCCCTGCCGCTCGGATTACGGCTGCTGCCGCCTGTCCATGGCCGTGCGCCTCATCCCCGCGGTGCACGTGGGGGACGGCGTGTTCCTCGTGGCGCCCCCACCGCCCCCGGCGCCCGCGGGGCCCCCGCCCGAGCTCCCGGGGGGCTTGCGCGCCGAGGTGCTGTGGGGCGTGAACACGGCGCGCCAGGAGCAGAAGCTGCTGAACTGGCTGCAGGACCGGGCCGCGCCGGGGGCCTGCTACCTCAAGTGCTTGCAGCTGCTGAAAGCCCTGCGGGACCTGGGCGCCCGCGGGCTGGACGCGACGGCCGCCGCGCAGTGGGGACGCATCCTGTCTTCGTACGTGCTCAAGACGGCGCTGCTGGCGGTGCTGCTGCGCGACGAGGCGCCGGCCGCGCGCTGGGACGACGGGCGCCTGGAGCAGCGCTTGGCACAGCTGGTGCGCTTCCTCCGGGACTGCCTGCTGCGACGCCAGACGCTCTTTCACTGCGTCCTGGGTCCCGGTGGGGCAGCCGCCGAGGTGGGGCCCCTGCCCAAGGCCCTCCGCGAGGCCGGGCCAGTCGACCTCCTGGCGGCCTTCGACGGGCGCGCCCGGGAAGTGGCGGCCGCGCGGCTGCTGTCCACCTGGCGAAGGCTGCCCCAGCTCCTCCGGGCCTACGGGGGTCCCCGCTACCTTGCCATGTGCCCCCAGCCCCGCGCCCCGCGCTCTCGGGGCTTCCCAGAGGATGAACCCTGAGTCCCCCCGCCCCCTCCGCCTTCGCCCCAGTGATTGCTCCCGCTGGGGACTTGGCCGGCCGGGGGTCCAGCGGGTGGGGTGGGGTGGGGCGTCGTGGCTATAGATAAGACCCCATTGGCCGGAAGACGGGAGTTGCGAGAAGGTGCTGGAAACTTCAGACCATGCCATTGTATTTTGAATGTCACCCCAGGCTCCACCATCCCTTGGGGACTCTTCTTCCCCCGCTCTTCCCCGCTCACCAGAATAGGGGTTCGGGGAGGAATTATGCAGGAGTGACATCGACCCAGTGTGAGTTTGCGTGGAGTGGTTCTGCAGAACCACCAACTCGGAGAAACTCCAAAGGAGGAAGCCAGTGCTAGGTGCCCAGAAAGTTCCTTGGCATTTTGACATCTGGGGTTGGCGTGGGGAGCGGGCGGGCACGGTTAAAGAAACGAACCGTTTTCCACTCAACCCCTTGCGGGGTCCTGGATTCCCCGTAGTCTTTAAAAAAAAAAATCAGAATCTTTATCTGCAACTGGAATTGAAGCTCTAGGGACTCCTGGAGGGTGGAAGCTAGTTTCCGCTGTTCTAATGGGTATTGATGTACTTTTGAAACGGTGCAATCAGGGGTGATTGCCCAGGATGGGGAAGAATTCGGTCACTGAGAGGCAATCAGGAGGGGGTGGAGTCACTCCCAGCACAAATAGCACTTTGTTTGGACCAAATCTTTCGTTCTGTGGTAATGGCCAAGCATTAGGTCTGTCAGGGAGGCCGGAGGATCGTGGGGACTGCAAGAGCGGGTTGGCGTCACCCCGCCAGGCACACGGAGCGGCCTCTGGGTGGCCAGGTTCTCTGCCCAGGAGCAGTGAGGCCCTGGAGCCCATCCTCAAGAGGGGAGAGGGGCGTGGGGGCTGCAGAAATGTTTTTTCTGTCCCTGCCTTCCAGAGGACTCTGGGGCTCCCTGCTTTCTGGAATGTGGGGCAGGCACTGTTCTTATTTCTAAGGTTTGGTTTGGTTTTATTCAGCAGTGTCCTGGGCAGGGAGGTTTCTTTCTGCTTTGTTTCATGAGACCATAAAGAGCAGCGCCTGTCGTCCTGCCTAGCATGGCCTCGGAGCTTTCAGGAGATGCTTGGTGATGGGGAGGGGCTGTGCAGGTTCCCGCTCCGTGGACAGTCGTCAGATTCACACGTTGGAAGGCCTTTCACTTGGAGCCCAGGATTTGGGCTTGGGATAGAAGATCACACACACACACACACACACACACACACACACACACACACACGCGCGCGCGCGCGCGCCAGGCAGAGGAGAAAAATACACAAGGTTTAGAAGCAGAGGGAGAGGGTCCGGCTTAATATCTGACCCCCCCCCCCCCCACTGCATACATTCCAACCTGTGGATTGTTTTGTTTGGGGGCTACACCTGGTGACCCTCAGGTTACTCCTGGCTCTGCACTCAGGAATTGCTCCTGGCGGTGCTTGGGGAACCGTATGGGTTGCCGGGGATTGAACCCGGGTTGGCCCCGTGCAAGGCAAATGCCCTACCTGCAGTGCTATGGCCCCACCCCCCCACCCCCCAGTGGGTGTATTTTGGGGCCATCCTGAAACTGCTCATCTCCCTCAGTTTCGGATAACTCTCAAAGACATCAGTTTAGATTGAGGATGGTCCCTCAGCCTCCTGCCTAAGAGAAAATGCAGCCCCTCTCAGAGTTAGCCTTCAAGATTAAAATATTTTCTTCCTAATAGACATGTAGTTCCCCAGACTTTTTAAGAGAAAAGAAAAGAAAAAACAGACTCCTGGAAGCAGAAGTAGGTCGCTTAATTTCCCAGTGCTCTGTAAAGGGAACTCTAAGTTTTCTTCAGAGGTGCTGTTTGACTACCCTAGAACATCACTGAGAATGAAGCAGTTCCCACAGCTGTAGGAGAACAGTAGCAAGTGTGCTCTCTCCTTGAGTGTGTCTTGAGGATGCATCTTCCCCTGGCATCCACCGTTTTTGGAGGTCAGTTTTAGGTACTGCATTTGGTAAAAGGATAGTTCTGCAGACTTGCTGCAAAGAAGTATCAGTTGCACAGTGTTTTTTAAAATGAGTTTTTTTTTTAAGCAAATACCAAGCGGAAGTAGGTCTTTATATATAATTTATAATGTTTCCAAATTCGGACACAATTTCCTTTAGTCATTAAATCTACTGGAAGGGGAGGGGGCGGGGCTCTTGGTGGGATTATACAGCTTTAAAAGCTGAATTTTCAAATATTTCTAGCTGAGTGGATAGTTCACCCCCACCCCACTTTTTCTTAAATCTTAATGGTATTTTTTAACTTTAAGTCTGGTAACATACTGTTCTTGTACTCTGTTATTATTATTGTTGTTGTTGTTGTTATTATTGTTATTCAGGTTTATAACCCAAAGCCTCATCCAGCCTCAAGATTTTTAAATGTTATTTTCTTAAATTAATGGGGCATTGTGTTTGTGACTTTTAAAAATATGAATGTTTTATTTAAATGCCATGCTGAACAATTGTTCTCAGTACATGGTAATCAAAACAGATTTCGATCAATTTTGGTCAATGTTTAGTAATCCGAAGCATGTACTGTGTACAAATGAAATAGTGTGGCATCTTAGCCAGGCAGGATGGTTGCCCAAGGCACTTAAATCAATCTCATTACTATATTTAATTCGGGCTCCATCATGGCCATGATCTGCAATGTACACATTTTTGGTGTATACTTGGTACTAGGAAATTCACATAAGATATATATGTATATTATATACCAATATTCTTAGACAAGGTGCTCCAAATTGCTCTTTAAAATAAAAAAAAAAAGCAAACAGTTGCCCAGTCAATGCCCGAAGAAAATATTTTTTTAAGTAAAATATTTTCAAATATTTTACTTGAAAAATATTTTGAAGTAAAATTATTTGTAAGGGAATGATAACTCACTCCTCTGGCCATCAGACACCCTTTAGTAACTCCCATAGACTGAATGCTGGAAAGTTCATGGGCCAGGAGATGTTTTGCAGAAAGGAAGCTGGGGGGTGATGGGTGGCTTTGCAGCCATCCCACAGAGCTAAAGACTTTGGAAGAAGGGTTGGAGATGGGCGTGAGAGGCAGAGATGGAAACGGGCTGGTGTGGGAATCGTGAGGGTGTGAGAGAGGTTTGGGTTAGGAAACGCATTTCTAGGTATGTGCTGTGTGAAATCCGGGGTCGCAAACTCGGCAGCCCCTGAAGCATGGGGCTGGTTAAAAGGGGTGGGGTGGGTGGGCCCGGGGGTTGTGCCCTTTTTAAGGAGGAGAGCCTGGAGGGGGGAGTGGGTGGGGAGGGGCTGAAAACCCCATCCAGATAAATTCTAAGTGGGACTTTCTGATTCCTTAAATAGTTTTTACATGTTCAAAATACCGTGTGGGCCAAACAGAAATTTGGCTTATGTCTTGGGCTCCCAGTTTGCAACGGCCGCTTTCCACAGTTATCCTTGCCCCTGAGTATGTAGAAGAATCTATTTATTAAGGCTTAGAATGTTTTTGTAATAGTTGGGGGACAGTATTTCAAGTCTTTATGTCAGAGCTAAGCCTTCTTGTAGAAAAAAAAATCAGTGAGGCCAGTTAACCCCATAACTTCAAATTCCCAGAAGAACACCCTCCTCCTGCTATCCCCCCCCATCATTCCCATTCTAGAACCTTCCATATGGGTCATCCTGCCACTGGGGGCCTGTTCTTGGCATTTCCTTCCTGGTGAATTGGAGCTAAACTTGGCTCTGCCAGAATTTGCTGATGAGTAATCAGGAAAGATTGCAGAATAACTTGTTTCTTTTTATTTTTTTATTGGTAGTTTTTCCTTATTTTGAAGTTATTATTTTTTTTAAGTTGTAGCCTAGCTACAAAGTTGATGCCTAGCCTTAGCATCGAGGCCTGTTGGAGGCCTGTCGGAGGCCGTGGCTGTTTACAAATGTCTCCGACCCATTCTGAGCGGGGGTGGGGGGTAGAGAGGGCAGGGGGTGGGCTCTCACCCAAGGACCCAAGAGAAGGTCCCTTTTGTTTTGCTTGGTTCTGGTTTTTGGGTTACACCCAGCAGTGCTCCAGAGCTCGTCCTAGCTCTGTACGTAGGAGTGGCCCAAGGCCCTCCGGGCCCAATCAGAACCAGGCCCAGCGGTGCGAGGCAAGCACTTGGCCCACAGCTGTGCTCCTCTTGGCCCCGTTGACTTAAGACCAAGTCCCTTTGGCTTTCGGCTTGACGGAGACTCCTAGAAGCACCCACGGTGGTCCCTGTGGCCTGGGTTGGTTATTTTTTGTCGGCTGTCTCTCTGTCCTTGAGACACTGCTGCACAGAGCCCAGGGAGGGCAGAGCGGGCGCGTGTTGTCTGTCCGTCTGTCTGTGATCGGGAGGGGGCAGAAGGCGCCGCTCTGTGACACCCAGTCTGGTTTCCGAAGTCGCCGGTATCTAGGACCCATGCCACCCCTTTCCCTTAACACCCTGTGCCTTCACTGGACCAGGGCCTCCAGGCACCCTTTGTGTTTGTGTTGCCCCCCCCCCCCCCCCCCCCGTCTGTTCTGTGCTAGGAACCGAGACCAAAGAGCCTGGCCAGCAGAGCCCGCGGCCGGCCCATGCCACGCCCTTGGCAGAGTGCCTGCCCGCTGGTTTCTCTCTCTGCGTGGAGTCAATTTGCACTTTGAATCTTGTCCTCTGACACTTGCTGTATCAATAAAGAAACGTGTAGAAGCATCTGCTGTGAGGGTGAGATTGGAGGTTGGGGGTGGCGGGGGTGGGTGGGGGGAACTCTTGCCCCCCAGAAATGAGGTTCCCCTCTCCGAGCCTGCTCGGCCCTCAGGAGAAAAATGACCCAGAATCGGCTCCGGACCCGGCTGAGAAGGGGGTCCCTCCTCTGTGAGCTTGCAGCCTGGGGCCTGCTTTCCAGTTCATTCCAGCCCAGAATCTTTCCTTCACATCTCTGCCAACCCCGCCACTACCACCCCACACACCTGCCGCCCCCCAGCACAATTCAAGTCCTGACCTGTGGGGAATTGCAAAGAGAAGCTTTTTGCCCAGAAATCTGGAGGCCCTCAGGCCCTCACAAGTGGTAAACATTTACTTAAATGGGCACGCCCACCCCACAGGCCTGGTGGGTGGCAGAGAGAAGCAGTCGAGGCCTGGTGGGCCAGTTATTTGGGGTCCAGTCCACAGTCACTGAGGATGCCCAGGGCCCGAGACAAGGGCCATCTCTTCTGGAAGCACATGTTGTTCCCAAATGTTGTAGTGCTTGATTAGGACAACCCCTGGCGAGCCTCAATTCAGGGAGGGCTGCCTGTTGGAAGTGATGTAGAAGATGAGATTCAGGTGTAGGTAGATAGGTAGAAAAAGATTGTCTGGTTCTGGGGCTACACCCAAGCTCGGGGGTGACTCCTGGCTCTGCACTTAGGGATCACTCCTGGCGATGTCAAACCCAGGTGGGCAAGGCAAGGTCCTCACCCACTGTATTATCTCTCTCGCCCCCATAGGTGGAGATTTTTTGTTTTGTTTTTAGGCCTCACCCGGCAGGCTTGGGAGTTACTCGTGGCTCTGCACTCAAGAATTACTCCTGGCGTGCTTAGGGGAGCAGGTGGGATGGGGAGGGGGGGTAGAGGTGGGAATAATCAAACCTGGGTCAGTCGCTTGCAAGACAAGTGCCCTCCCCACTGTACTATCGCTCTGGCCCACATAGTCACAGGTGGAGGCTTTTTTTTTTTTTGCTTTTGCTTTTTGTTGATGCAGAGGGGTTACTCCTGGCTCTGCACTCAGGAATTACTCCTGGTGGTGCTCGGGGGACCCTATGGGATGCTGGGAATCGAAGCCGGGTCGGCCGCGTGCAAGGCAAGCGCCCTACCCGCTTCTCTATCACTCCAGCCCTGACACAGGTGGAGACTTTTAGCGAAGGGAGTTAGACAGTAAAGATGCTGCAGGTATATAGGGGAAGTGGATTTGCAGGACACTGGAAAGAGGAGAGGTCAGCTGGAGTGTTGCAAACTGGATGGTGCAGGGCTGGAGAGAGAGTTCAAAGGGCTTCGCCTGGTTTGACCCAACACGATATGCCCCCCCCCCCCACCACACCTGCCCTCGCGGGGAACCACCACCTGAGCACAACCATGTGTGGCCGCCAAGACTCAAAGCAGCAAGAGAATCAGAGGAAGAGGCAGAGGACCTGGGAATCTTGCCAGAACCCAGTTTGGGCTGGGCAGTTCTGGGTCAGGACCGCGGACGGTGAGTCTCTAAGTAGCTCCTGGCAGTGAAGGGGTTTGGGAGTGGGGGTGTGGGTGCTGCCAGGCCCAGTCTTTATGACAAGGTGGGAAATCGCCCAGAGGTCTAAATTGAGCCCTGGAGAGCAGGGTCAGGCCAGGGCTGGGCGGTGGATTGAAGTAAGGGTATAATAAGGCAGTTTGGTCTTGTAAACACAGCTGGGCAGGGCTGTGTCTCACCCTTCCCCTTGCACTCTTATCTGGGACTGCTTTTCCCCTGCTCGGCAGGGTTGAGAGATCATAACGTAAAGCATTCCCTGTGCTTTCGGCCACGTTTGCTCCCCGGCCCCCTCCTCAAAGCTGCAACTGTCCAACCGAATGCCGGCAGACAGAGCCATGGACGGGGCCTGGGCAGAAAAGCCAGTGGGCACAGACAAAGGATGGGGGAGTCGGGCTGGAGGGTCGGGCTGAGCGTTAATGCCTCGAAGGGGCTGGAGAGATAACACAGCAGGTTGGGCGTTTGCCTTGCATGCGGCCGACCTGGGTTAGATTCCCAGCATCCCATAGGGTCCCCTGAGCACCCTCAGGAGTCATTCCTGAGTGCAGAGCCGGGCGTAACCCCTGAGCATGGCTAGTGTGACCCAAAAAGCAAAAAAAAGAAAAACCCCCAAAACGGATAAAAAAAATATCGCCACCCAGAGGTCTGCCCTGATTGTCTGTCCTGCCCCTCCCAGCTGCTCCCCGACCCTCCCGTTTCCTCATCTGTGACGTGGGGTGACTCACAGCCTTCCTGTGAGGGGCGATTAGGCAGTGTGTGATGGCGCCACTCGGTGGGGCCTGTACACCCTTCGGCAACGCAGGGCCTCAGGCAGTGCGGGGCGCCGCCAAGGACCCCAGGATGGTCTCGTTCTCTCTTTCTGGGCATTTCTGCATTTCTCCTCATGCTCCTCCTTGGGTCAAGTTCCCAGAAGGCAAGAGGAAGAGAGAACAGAGCAAGGAACACCGGTCGGCCCTCTTAGGCCTCCTGGGCCAACGCGGGGTCCATGGCCAGGTCCGCAGCCAGGGGAGAAAGCCAGCCCCTCCCCCGGTGTGGTGCGACCTGGAGGCACACACATGAAGGAATGTTGCAGTGCTAGTGGGAACATTCGTGGGTCCATCCCATTGGGCCACAGAAGCACCAGAACTGAGAAGCGGAGGAGAGCGTGAAGAGGGAGAGGAGGAACAAGGCGGTCTGAATTCTATAATCAGATCATTCGTGCAGGCCAGAGGCCTCGCAAAGAGCAAATACTCTGTCAATATTCGGCCTGAAGTCTGACTGTTGGCTGCACGTCGGCAAAGGGTCAGGAGGCCCTTCACCTCGCCAAAGGCCCTAGAGGAACGTCCACGGAACTGCGGCCCTTCATCCGTCGGAGGAGAGTTCCTTGGAAACCTGGGTCACCCGTGGCCCTTTGCCCGGGGCTTCCCACCCCCAGACTTCCTTTCTGGAGCCTGTTTGTAAATATTTATTGGACGTGTGCCCACCAGGAAGGACATGGGGTGAGAGAATTCGTTCTCCACCCCGCCCCCCGCGCCCCGCCATGGCCTCTTCTCTTCAGAGTTGCGACATCTTCTGAGCATTCTCCTCCTTTCATTACCCAGTGAAAGAGAATTCTCGACGGCTGTGTGGTGGGTGGAAGCTTAAGCCAGAGCTCGCCTCTTGGTCCCCAGACACTCATGGAGACCATTGTGGAATTAGCCATGCTGGAGACTCCGCCCTGTGCAGAGAGGCCAGAGGGCTGCAGCGTGTAGCCCAGGCGAGGGCATTGTTTATGGCTCCCTGAGGAGTCTAGAACTGGCCATGGTTGCATAGCCCTGAGGTCAGAGGGCTCTTCAAGCTGCAGTGTGGTACCCATGAGCTTCCCCACAGTGCTCAGAACCAAGAGCGGAACCAAGGATCAGGAAACTTCTTGCTTTTTAGGTCACACCCGGAGATGATCAGGGTTTAATCCTGGTTCTGCACTCAGGAATTACTCCTGGCGGTGCTCAGGGAACCCTATGGGATGCTGGGAATCGAACCCAGGTCGGCAGCATGCAAGGCAAATGCCCTACCCGCTGTGCTATCGCTCCAGCCCCCAAGGGTCAGGCGACTCTAAGAGACTCAAGGCAAAGTGCTTGGCCAATAGACATGGGACCTCATCCTCCTGGCCGTCCATCCCCCTGTCTGCGGGCCCCACAGGAAGCGGTAAAGCACTTTATGTAGGAGAGATGGAAACTGAAACTTGTCAACGAAGGAAAGACACCCAGTGCTGAGAGATGGGTCCTCCTTCATTTCTGTCTTTGAGTTTGGAGAGAACACACTTCACACATGGCTGGGATCCCCAAGTTGGCGCTTAGGAATCCTCAACAGCTCGGCTCCTAATAGCAAACCACCCACCCCCTCAAGACGCAGTGACTTTGTACTTATTGTTATTTTTAAAGTGAAAGTCAGGGTTAGAGAGAGAAGCCAGGGGTTAAGGTATTTGCTGACCCGGGTTAGGTCCCTGGCACTAGATCAGATTCCCAAGCCCCTCCAGAAGTGATCCCTGAGCACTGAGTCAGGAGTGAGTCCTGAGTACTGCCATGTGTGACCTCAAAGCCAAAATAAATAAAAAATCTTTTAGCCTTTTTTCCAGAGAAGTGAGTTCTAGCATGTGCCAAATTCAAACGACTCCCAGCAGGGTTTACTCTGCATTCTGCACTCAGGGATCACTCCTGGCCAGGCTCAGGCAACCCTATGGGGTGCCGGGCATCAAATGCTGTCCTACGGCTCTGGCACCTGAAACACAAGCTTTGTAAGGACCTTGTCAAAGACCTTCTGGCCCCTGGGTCATCTGTCTCTGGGAATGAGGAGCTGGGCCTCTGATGGGCGATTTCCTCCAGATGGAACCTTTGAAAGGGAGTTTAATCTCGAAGGGGAGGGGAGGGGAGGAGAGGAGGAGAGGCAGGCTGGCAACACTGCTCGAGCCTGCTCTGTTCCCTCTCAGAAACGCCTGCTGTTCAGAAGCAGCCTGGGGGGACTGGAGCCATGGCACAGCACAGAGGGGAGGGCACTGGCCTAGAACACTGCCAAGCCGGTGCGATTCCCGGCATCCCATGCGGTCCCTCAAGCACAGCCAGGAGTGATTCCTGAGTGCAGAGACAGGAGGAACTCCTGAGTACCACCAGGTGTGGCCCCCAAACAAAAACAAACAGATGGATTAAAAAACTCCTGCCCTCCTAGTTAAAAGTTCTGGATTTCCTGCAACGCTGGTGGGTGCAACATCTCCAGACTCTGTAACACTGATGGGCCAGTAGTAGCAATCTGTGGTAGTAGTAGATTGTACTGGATTGTAATAGTACAATCCAGTAGCAGGACACCAGATTGGATGGGATGTAACCCAGCTAAGCAGAACAAAAAACAAAAGCAGTCTCGTTCACAGGGATGACTATTGCTCAGTAGTAGCACTACTACTGGTAGTAGTAGATTGTACTGGGTTCTAGTAATACAATCCAGCAGTAGCACACCAGGCTGGACAGGGTGCAACCCAGCTAAGCAGAACGAAAGACAAACCAAAGCGGTCTCATTAGCGGGGATGACTATTGCTCAGTAGTAGTACTAGTAGTAGTAGTAGATTGTACTGGATTGCAGTAGGACAGTCCAGTGGCACACCAGACTGGACGGCATGGAGCGTAGAAGCCAGCCAATCTTGAGCAGAACAAATAGCAAGCAAAAGTAGTCTCGTTAGCTGGGCTAACACCGATCAAGTCTTCCCTGCGTTGGTGCCTTCCCTCCCTAAACCCAGGCTCCAATTAGATCTGGCTCAGAGTCTTGTCCCTGACAGGTGTGACTGTCCATGTCCGGGGGGGGGACAGAGTGGACAGGGCACTTGCCTTGCACACATCTGACCTAGATTGGTTCCCTAGGACCTCATCGGGTCATCCGAGCCTGCTAGGACGATGCCTGAGCACAGAGCCAGGATTAAGCCCTGAGCACTGTGGGGTGTGACCCAAAAAACAAAACTAACCCTGCTGTGACTGGTTCTGACCCCAGGGGTGGAAGGAGAGTCACGGCCTCCCACCAAGGGCCAGAGCAACTGCCCTGGTCCCCACCCCTCCCCGTCCTCTCTGAGGGGGACAAAAGCTCTGCAGGAAACAGTGGGGCCGTTGGTAACTGCACCAACTGAGGCCACTGTGTGCCCGGGAAGCCCAGCATCTAGAACCCAGTTTGGTTTCGTCGCTGTTGTTGGTTCTCGAGCCATCCTGGTGGTGCTCAGGGCTTACTCCTGGCTCTCTGTTTGGGAACATTCTGACCGTCTCGGGGGAGCCTCTAGGGACTAAGTCCAGGTCTGACTTGTGCCTGATAGGTACCCTGCCCACTGTGCTATCTCTCGGGTGACAGAGCCCCGTTTGGGGAGACCCTCCACCCCCTGTGCTCATTTGTTACTGGGAGAGGCGCTCTTCCCCAGGGCCCGGGAGAGCCGGTTTTGGAACGCTCCGCGTTCACGGGGGAAGATCATCACTGGTGCCAGTCGCCTGTCAGGCCTTGGGCTGGCCTGGGCACAGACTGGCAGTAAGCACCCGTACTCTCGGCCGGAGGAGGCAGCCTATGGGTGCCCGGGACCAAAGGCACCAAGGAAAGAAACAGGTTTCTGGGATGCCATGGACCAAAGGGGTATCAAGTAACGCTTCCCCCCAAGCTGAAGGTAAGCACCCATGGCTCATCCAGGATCGGGGGTCTGTCTCAGGGTGCCACCTCCGCACGCTTGCTGATATGAAGAATAAATTCCATCCCCCGGATTTATTCTTTTGTCTGCTTGGGGGCCGTACCCAGTGATCAAGAGTTACTGCTGGCTCTGCATCTGGAATTACTGCTGATGGGACCAGGGGGACCCAGTGAAATGTTGGGGATGGAACCTGGACTGGCTGCGTACAAGGCAAGCGCCCAACCCACTGGGCTACCCCTCCGGCCCCTCCAGCCTCACTTAATCACTGCAGTGGGCCTGGGGAGGTGTAAGTCACCTCACCCCAGTTTGGGAGACTCAGCAAGAGGAGACCACACGCCCCAAGATCATGGAGTCAGTGATTTGAAAGTCGGGCTTTGAAACCACCTCATCTGGCTGCAAACTGGCCCCTAGTACTTCTGGCCAGCAGCAACCCAGCCAGAGACTGTCTGCCTCCTGCAGGAGTGAACCCCAGAGAGGGCTGGAGGGGCTCAAAGTGAAACCCATAGCAGATGTTTGCAGGAACCTGCCTCCCCCCACCCTCAAACCCTGCCCCCGTGCTCTGGTGGCTCCTTTTTCGTTTCCCCAGCCTCCCACCCCCTCGCTTTCCCCCTCCAAGGCTGACTTCATCTTCCTCCGGAGCCGGAAGGCGTGGGCGTCGGCCCACAGTAGCCCAGCCACTGAGGCTGGCTTCCGGCCAGCCTCCATCTGGACGGAGCCGGAGGGACACCCCAGCTCTCTCTCCTCTTGGCCCGCAGCTATACTTCCCTTTCCCCAGCATAGAAGCCGCAAGGTCTGGGGGTGGGGGTCTAGAGGGGTGGACAGCGTGGAAATGGTGGCCTGTGAGGGCTTATGTGCTTTGCTCCTCCAGAAGGACCCAGCGGATTCTGCAGCTGAGATGTGTGTGGGCACACCCGTGCGTGGACACACACACACACACACACACGATCACACACGCGCGCGCGAACGTCCGCACACACTCTCGGCTGATCTGTTCATAGCCCCGATGGGGCCAAAACGACTTCCCACGCCTGCGCCAGCCACATCCCGCCTGACCCTGTTGGTGCGAATAACATTAGACAGGTGCCCCGCACCCCTCCCCTTTCTCATCTTTGCTGCTTTGGCACGGTGATGGGGGGCAGAGCTCAGTGGCTGTCACAGCAGCCAAGCCTAAATCACGGACTGCCCGACCCCAGGGAACGTTTCCCTGTCCCTGTTCTGTGTGCTTGAAAACGCCAAGTTTTACTTCTCTCTCCTGGCCTGCAAAGGGAGAACTGAGCCACAAAACTGGGTTGGGGTTTGAAAAGGAGCCGCACTGGGAAGCTTGGGGGTGGGGGCCGTGTTGGGGTCATGCGCATGAGAAACCAACATTAACAGCATCACAAATCACAGTAAGTACCTTCATCTCCCCAACCCAGCCCCCCAAAACACTTTGTGTGCCTGAGTGATAGGATAGTGATAAAACTGGTGTTTTTTTAAAAATTTTTAAATTTTATAAAGTCGTTCACAATATTTGATTCCATTTAATACTCAATCCCACCACCATCACACCTTCCCACCACCATAGTTTGGATGCGTCCATCCTGAATCCCAATCCCTGCCCCAAAGCAGAACCGAAATAATATATTTGTATTGTTTGTTATGAAAAACTGTTGTTTGGTTTTGGTTTGGTTTTGGTTTTGGGACCACGCTCTGCTGTGCTCAGGGTTCCGCCTATCTTTGCACTCAGGACTCACTCCTGGCGGTGCTCAGGGGACCCTGTGGGATGCTGGAGATTGAACCTGGGTCCGCCACACGACAGGCAAACGCCCTCTGCTCTGTACTGTGGCTCTGGCCTTGCCCCTGGATGACCCAGGTTCAATCCCCAGCACCCACAGGGTCCCCCAGCACCACCAGGAGTGAGCTCTGGGTGTAGAGCCAGGAGTGTGTGTCTCCCCGCAACCCCCAAAGAAAGTTTAAAGACAAATCTCTGTGGTCCGCACACCACCTGGGCCGTGAGCCCTCATGGTCCCGAGTCCACTGACTTGACCGCAGCTCTGCTCCTGGTGAGGTCAGCTGGGCCCCGGGGTGCTGATGCTGATGCTGTGAAGGGCATGCCTCAGTTTCCCTCCACACGGCCTCACCATTTGCCTCAGGCTTCTCAGGACTCAGGCACGGGTTCCAGGGGAAGCGTCTCTGCAGACACAGCTGTCCTTGTGTCTGGTCTGCGAAGGTCAGTTGCAAATCCCCCGTCTGGCGGAGGCTGGCGGCAGAGTGCCACGGACATCGCCTCTCGAGGGCACAGGTGGGCAAGCGGCTTCCATGCCCTGGACGGCTTCTGGGTTTCAGTGCTTTGCTTTGCTTTGGGGGCCACACCCAGCAGTCCTCGGCGCTCACTCCTGGTCTGCGCTCCGGGGCCATCTGGGGTGCCAGGGATCGAACCTCGGTTGACCGTGTGCAAGGCAAGTGCCCTCCCTGCTGTGCTCCTGTTCCGCCCCTCCTGCATTGTAGACCCCGGGAAGGTGTTAGGTGCCTGTCCACCGACACCCGCCAGGAGCAGCCTCCCCTTGCACTCATGGGGAAGCACACGCAGACCCACGCACACGTGTCCCGTGTCCTTTACACACTCCTGGACAGCAGGCCCTGGAATAGTGGATCCAAACCACGTGGTTCTGTTCTAACTTGGATGGGAAGTCACAGTTGGGGCAGGGGCTATGGCTCAGAGGGCTGGAGGGAGGGCCTGGGTCGGACCCTGGTACCCAGTGACCACACAGCATCACCGGGATGGATGCACCTGATGCACTGCCAGGGTCACCTCAGGAAGGAAACGCAAACTGGATTTGTAGGGGCAACAGTCTAGGTTTCCTCCCACATTCCAAAGTAAACGTGTGTGTACGTGTGTTTGTATATGTCTGTGTGTGCCTGTGTCTGTGATAGTGTGAGCATGTCAATGGATCTGTGTAACCAAGTGTGTGTGTGATTGTCTATGAGTCTTCAAGTGTGTGAGCAAGTATGTGTGTATGTCTGCGTGTATGAATGTGTGAGTGTATATGTGTGTGAATGTGTGTGAGCGAGTGTGTGCAAGTGTGTGTGTGAGTAATTGTATGTCTGTGAGAATGTGTATGTGTGATTACATAAGGATGAGTGTGTGTATATGTGTGTGAGTATCTGCATGTATGTGAGTGTGTATGTGCATGTGAGAGTGTGTATGTGAGTGTATGTGTGTGATGATGTGTCATCATCCAGAGATGAGTGCTGTTCATTGGCCTGGTCATCTCAGCCAGAGCATGTATATAAGTGTGTGTATGTGTGTGTGTGTGTGTGTGAGTGTGTGTGAGTATGTGTAGGTGTGTGTATGAGTGTGTGTGTGAATGTGTGTACGTGTGTGTGAATGTGTGTGTGTATGTGAGTATGTGTGAGTGTGTATGTGTGTGTGTGAAAGAGTGTGTGAGTGTGTGTATGTGTGTGGGTGTGTGTGAATGTATCTGTGGGTGTGTGTGAATGTGTGTGTATGTGTGTGTGTGCAAGTGTGTGTGTGTGTGTGTGTGTGTGAGTGTGTGTAATAAGAGACAGGTATCCCGTCCAAAGCAAGTCCCGTGAGGTAAATGCTAAGGCAAGAAGAGAAAGGGACCCAGCAGGAGAGAAGACCCCTCCACTGCCCCAGTGCCCTCAGACTGAACTCTGACTTGGGCCATCGGGAGACGGACACACAGGCCAGCAGAGCCACGAAGGTGGTTTCACTCCAGGGCTCTGGGGATGTCCCTCTACCTCTGAGTCTCACTTTCCTCATCTGTAAAACTGGATCCTCCCTCCTGTCCTTGTGCAGATAAAATAAAACCGTGTGTGCCTGCAGGCTCTTGGGAGCAGAAGGCGCCCTCAGGGCCAAGGACAAAGGTGTCCTGTAAGGACAGTCTGGACAGGGCTAGGTGTGATGACTGCCTGTCACCCTCCAGCTCACCTGGGGCCCCCATGTGGCTGCCCTTTCTACCTCCCCACTAGGGTCTGTGTGGTTCGCTGTGTAAGAAAGCAGGGAGGGAGCCTGGTTCTGTGGGATTACCTTCACAGGCCCTGGGTAGATCGGAAATGGATGCAGGGAATGAGAGATGCCGGCCCTGGATGGGCTGTACGAGGTGAAAGTAACTTTCCTGTTGGTCACTGAGCCTAGGGACTGCACCACTCTAACAAAATTCTCATGGGTGCTGGCGCAAATAATACAGCAGATAAGCACTCGTCCTGCATGCGGCCAACTTGGGTTTGACCCCCAGCACCTCGTGTGGTCTCCTGAGCACCACCAGGAGTGATCTCTGAGTGCAGAGCCAGGAGGAAACCCAGGTATTGCCAGGTGTGGCCCCCAAGCAAAAACAAACAAAGAAGCAGCTTACAGCTTGCAAAGTTGTCGAAGGGAAACTTTTGAGAGGACCCCCCAGATAAAATTTTCCTAGGACCCTCCGGGTGTGACCCAAAGCTTGCTCACTGCCCAGAGCCCTCCCAGCCCACTCTTTTGTCCCCAGCCTGTGGGACAAAAACATCAATTCTCATGACATCATCCCCTGCCTGGGGCCCAGAGTTGGGGACAATGGGAGGATGTGGGCTTCTGGAAGAGAAGTGTGACATCAGCCCGGTTGGCTGCCTCAGCCGGGTGGGGCAGGGCCTAGAGGGGGCTCTGGGAGGGACAGTCCAGCTGGTGTCAGAGTTGTCTGCTCAGCAATTGCTAAAATGACTTGGGGGCCGGAGTCACATCGGGGCGCAGGTGTGGCGCTTGCCTTACAGGAGGCAGACCCAGCTTCAATCCCAGACACCCCAGAGTGTCCCCCGACCCTAACAGGAGTGCTCCCTGAGCACACAGCCAGGATTAAACACAGCTAGCTGGGTGTGGCCCCAAAACCAAATAAATAAATAATGTTGCAGTAAAAAAAAATGAACAGAACATGCACAAAAGGTCAATGAACTGCTAAACCCTTGGGACTATGCCAGCAGTTTAGGCTCTGTTAGGCCCTGCTTAGAGATGAGGACGTCAGCTCAGAGAGGTGAAGCCACTGCCCCAAGATCACCCAGCAGACCCCAGTCAGACCCCACAGGGTTCAGGAGTCATGATCTTCGTTGGAGGGGAGGGTGCACTTTGGGTACATATTTTATTGGTTAGGGCCACCCAGGGGCTACTCCCAGCTCTGTGCTTGGAAATCACTCATGGTGGTGCTCAGGGGACCAGGAAGAGCCCCAAAGGGAATCCGGGTCTCCTGTCTGCCATCTGCCCTCATCCCACCCAGCCATCTCTCCAGCCGAGTGGGGGAACTTATGTCTCTCTCTCTTTTTTTTTCTTTTTGGGTCACACCCAGCAATGCTCAGCAGTTACTCTTGGCTCTGCACTCAGGAATTACTCCTGGCAGTGCTCAGAGGACCCTATGGGATGCTGGGAATCAAACCCGGGCCAGCTGCGACCCTGTGCAAGGCAAATGCCACACCCGCTGTGCTATCACTCCAGCCCCTGTCTCTTTTTTTTATTGATAGGTGTTCTAGGCTTACTGCAAGATATTTTATAGGACACACCCTCTCCATACTCCAAGAATACCGCAGCACATTTGATTGGATTCAAAGTAGGAGGCAACCAACCTTAGAGGGAAATATTATATTATTTTGGTTTTGTTTTGGGGCAGGGATTGGGGGTTGGGATGGAATCACCCGAAATATGGTGGTGGGATTGGTGTTGGAATACTAAATGGAATCAAATATTGTGAGCTACTTTATAAAATAAAAAAAGTAAAAAATAAATATTTGAACACTCTTATCAACTTTCGCCCCCAGTGTCCCCGGGTTCCACCCCCGCCCCGCCCCAGCCCCCACCCCGGCCCGTCCCCTCGACAAGGCGTCAGATGCTCCAGCAGCTACAGCCTAGCGCTCGTGTGGTCGGCCTGTTGAATCTGCATTTTGGATCTGTGGCTCACCTGCTCGCCCGCTTTGCCAGTAGAAATGAGGCCCCGGTGCCCGCCCACCCAGCACTCGTCATTCTCTTTTCCGCCCTCCCGGCCCTTCATCTCTTTCCTTCTCTGTCCTTCTCTCCAAACACCAAGGTCAAGGGGGACCTAGGCATCCCTCCTTTCCTACAGTACATTTCTTCATCCAGCATTCTACAGACTGCAGAGGAGTGAGCTACCCCTTGCTTGTCTCGCTTCTTCTGGCTTATTTCACTCAACAGGGCATTTTCCCTTCCACTCAGGCTACAGCAAATTGCACAGTGCCATCCTTCCTTGCAGCTGCGTAATACTCTATGCTGTGTCATGTGACATCTGTCGTTGGACACCGAGGCTGATTCCATATCTTTGCTATTGTAGTGAGTGCAGCAATGAATAATGGCGTGCATATGTCCTTTTGAGAGGGGGTCTTATGTCCTGGGGATAGACGCCCTAAAGAGGAATTGCTGGGTCCTATGGCAGTTCAGTTCTCAGCCTACTGAGCATCTCCATCCTGTTTTCCCAGGAGTTGGACCAGGTCACATCCCCACCAAGTGGATGAGAGCTCGCTCATCACCCATTTCCACCCACGCAGGTCGTTCCTGCTATTTTTGATTTGTTCCATTCTCACTGGTGTGGGATGGTACCTCCTTGTGGTCTTGATTTGGATTTCCAGCTGGACGAGTATAGACCTTCCTTGCACAGGCGAGGAAATGAAGCTCTGACATCTGGGTTACTTGTGTGTGCTCGGAGAGAGAATAATCAGAAGCACCAGGAACAACGTTCAGGCCCAGGGGCCGGAGAGATATCCAGTGGGTAGGGCACTTGCCTTATACTTGACCAGTTAGGGAACAGTTTTCCCCAACGGTGCCCAGACACATAGCACACTGGGTCTGGGCGGACGTGGGACGAAAGAAAGCGTGGGGAGAAAATAACCCCAGGAGTAGCTGATGCAGCTGCTCCTTATTGCCAAATACACACATACTTTATAGAGGGTCTCGACTTTCCAAGAAGGTCCAATCACAGAAAGTTTAGCATTATTGGCCTGTCACCTCCCCAACTCTGCTTTGCCCCGGTCCAACGCCAATCGAGGCTAGATGCTGCGGTTAGGATGACCTGCTAAGCAGAGGTGACCGTTTCTGTGTCTTGGGCTCACGTGACTAGAAGGTCAAGTGGGGCTCAAGCTGGACACCTGGTGCTAACACCCTGTTCTTGCCAATTTTGCTCAGAGCCTCCCTTCTGCAGAGCCTCCCTTCTGGCCCACGTTGCAAGGTCAGGGCTCATCTGCTCCAGTGCCCAGAGCCATGGTCCACATTGACCTACCTGGGTTTGATCCTCAGCATCTCATAGGATCCCCCCAAGTGCCCCCAGGAGTGAGCGCAGACCACTCAGAGCACAGAACCACCAGGAGCTGCCCAGAAAACAGAAGAGAAAAGAAGTTTTAACCAGGCCGGAGCAATAGTATAGCAGGTAGAGCGTTTGCCTTGCACGTGGCTGACCCGGATTCAATCCCCAGCATCCCATAGGGTCCCCCGAGCACCATCAGGAGTAATTCCTGAGTGCAGACCCAGGAGAAACCCCTGAGCATCACTGGGTGTGACCCAAAAAGCAAAATCAAAAACCAGAAAAACAAAAAACAAAAACAAGTTTTAGTTCATCTGCCTTCATTGTTGATTCTCCCCTGACTCTCGCCATTCCCAGAGCTCAGGGGCTACTCCTGACAGTGCTCAGGCAACCATGTGGGACACAGGATAGAGTCTGGGGCTCCCCATGCAAGGCATCTCCCTTTGGAGTGTCTCCTCTGGCCCCATTGCAGGTTCTTACACAGGATCCCTCAGCCCCATACGTAAGGTGCCACTGCCACTTTTTCCTTTCCTTTTTTTTTCCTTTTGGAGGGGGTGTGTTTGGGCCACACCCAGCTGTGCTCAGGGCCTGTTCCTGGCTCTGTCCTTCTCACTCCTGGCATTGCTCTGGGACCTACTGGGTGCTGGGACTGAACCCGGGCTGCTTTCTTGCTAGACAGGGGCCTTGACCCCCCTCCCCCCAAGCAAGTGCTTTCACCCTGCACTATCTCCCCGGTTCTTCAAGGCAGTGAGAAGGTTCGGTGGAGTGCTTGGGGGTGGGTCCCTAGCCCCACGGCACCCTCAGTAGGGAGACCCTCGGGGTGTGTATGCGCAAGGAGACCCGGGGGCTGGTGGCAGAAACATGTCTTGTAGGAGCCTCACGGCTGCCACCTCCATCTCGGACCCAGCATCCACATGCGTGTGGAAATCTACCTTCTAGTTGTTTGGCCTTGCCCCACAGTGCTTAGGGGTCATGTCCAAGCGTGTCCAAGCACCCCAGGCCTGCTGCGTGCTGCCCGTGCCCCGACCCTGCCTCTCTCTCCCAGGCCCCCGCGGGACCTCCTTCCCGCCAGCAGACAGGAAGTGCCCCAGCTGCTCCCGAGGCTGCCACACTGGATCCTTGTCAAGCCCCCCAGGGGGACAGTATCGCCCTGGGAAAGGCCGGCTTCAGCTCTCATGGCAGGCTAGAAATAGAGCTTCCTCTGGTGATGCGGGCAGCGAGGACAGCCGAGCAGGTCAGCGGCAAGCGCCCAGACCAGGGCCCCAACGCAACAGTCCCTCCTCCCTCCCTCCCCCCCTCCCTTCCTTCCTTCCTTCCTCCCTCCCTTCCCCTCCCTCTCTCCCTCCCTCCCTCCCTCCCTCCCTTCCTTCCTTCCTTCCTTCCTTCCTTCCTTCCTTCCTTCCTTCCTCCCTCCCTTCCTGCCTCCCTCCCCCTCCCTCCCTCTCTCCCTCCCTCCCTTCCTTCCTTCCTTCCTTCCTTCCTTCCTTCCTTCCTTCCTCCCTCCCTTCCTGCCTCCCTCCCCCTCCCTCCCTCTCTCCCTCCCTCCCTTCCTTCCTTCCTTCCTTCCTTCCTTCCTTCCTTCCTTCCTTCCTTCCTTCCTCCCCCTTCCTTCCTTCCTTCCTTCCTTCCTTCCTTCCTCCCTCTCCCTCCCTCCCTCCCTCCCTGCCTCCCTCCCTCCCTCCCTTCCTTCCTCCCTCCCTCCCTTCCTCCTTCCCTCCCTTCCTTCCTCCCTCCCTCCCTTCCTTCCTTCCTCCCTCCCTCCCTCCCTCCCTCCTTCCCTTCCTTCCTCCCTCCCTCCCTTCCTCTCTCCCTCCCTCCCTCCATTCCTTCCTTCCTTCCTTCCTCCCTCCCTCCCTTCCTTCCTTCCTCCCTCCCTCCCCCTCCCCCTCCCTTCCTCCCTCCCTCCCTCCCTCCCTTCCTTCCTCCCTCCCTCCCTTCCTTCCTTCCTCCCTCCCTCCCTTCCTTCCTTCCTCCCTCCCTCCCTTCCTTCCTTCCTCCCTCCCCCTCCCCCTCCCTTCCTCCCTCCCCCTCCCTCCCTCCCTCCTTCCCTCCCTTCCTTCCTTCCTTCCTTCCTTCCTCCCTCCCCCTCCCTTCCTCCCTCCCCCTCCCTCCCCCCTCCCTCCCTCCCTCCCTCCCTTCCTTCCACCCCCCCTTGCAAGGCAAACGCCCTTCCCGCTGCGCTATGCCCCACAAGCCGCAGTTTTGATGGTCACTATCATCCTCACTGCCAGCTCCTCCTCCTCGAACCCACGTGGGGAACCATTCGGAATTGGGGGATGGAGATGGCAGAGGGGCAGTGTTGCAAAGCTCAGAGGAAAGCAGGGACGCCTCAGCCCCAACTCCAGTCAGAGGTTTCGGTGCTGTCTGGCTGCAGCACGCTTGCTCACCCGTGGGTGAGATTCTTGGGCCCGGGGAGAGTTTCCACGTTTCTTTCAGCCCTTTGAAAGTGTTCTCAGCCCGGGCAGCTGGGAAGACAGGCGCAGCCTTTGATCTCTTTGAGGGCTCAAAGCACTTCCATTCCCAGAGGCAAGAGCTGTCTTGGTTTCCGACACCCCACCCCCTCGCTGCCCCATGCCCCACCGGCCTCAGCCTGGGCCCAATGCCACGCCCATCCGCAAGGGGGGATTGAGCTGGGAACGAGGCCATTTCTAGCTCCATTTGGGACTAGGGTCCAGGCTGGGAAGGAGGCAGGTGTTTGTCGCACCCAGGACCGGGGGACAGGCTGGCAAAGGGCCCCCTCAGCCCTGCCTCTGAAGACTCCTCATCTGAGCACTTTACCCCAACTCCCAGGACACCCTGCCTGCGTGTATGACTGACCGGGTACACTGGGAGGGGGAGCCCCCAGGGAGCCGCAAGAGACCCCTTCGCAGGGAGTCTCCACCTCGTGAATGACTAGACAGATACCCTAGCTCTCTCGCCTTGCAAGGGGATGCTTGGATGCACCGTGGCTCCCCATCTCCCCTTGAAGATGAGCCTCAGTTTCCCCTGATGGGGTTCATGTGGTGTCACCAGCCCCTGCTTCAGGCTGCCTTCCCTCCCTTTCAAGCTCCCGCCTCCACCTTCTTCCTACTCCCCCTGTGATCACCTCCTCCGAACCTGCTAACCCCCAGCTCCTACATGGGGTGGGGGGTCATTTCTCCAGGGCCTCCATGTGCCCTCATCTCCTTCCCCTCATGGGTTCAGAGGAATAAAGATGGGAGAGTCTGGGGAGCCAATCTTGGGGGGTGGGGCAAGGAAGGAGGGGCTGGCTGGGAACCCCCTCATGCAGCTCATGGACTCAGCATTTTTTTTTTGGTTCTTGGATTGCACCCAGAGATGCACAGGGGTTACTCCTGGTTCTGCACTCAAGAATTACTCCTGGTAGTGCTCAGGGGACCCTATGGGATGCTGGGAATCGAAGCTGGGTTGGGTGTGTGCAAGGCAAACGCACTACCTGCTGTGCTATCGCTCCAGCCCCCATGGAACAGCTTTGCAGGGAAGGGTCTCTGGGGTGTTGGTCAAGCTGAGAGCAAGAAGGTGTGACCCTCCTGGCCTCGCCACACGGTTCTATGGGGACCAGAGTCCTTCTACGGGACCATGGTTCATAGCACCCGTTCTAGGTTTGGGAAACCCCGGGACTCCATCTTGGTTTTCCAATTCACACACTCTGTGATTTTCAGCAAGTTACTCAACCACTCTGAATCATCCCAGGATCCCAGGTGAGCATTTCCGACCAGGTTTCCCTGGACTTGAATCTTCTGTGGTCCAGGTAGCTGAATCACAGGTTCGGGGAGGTGCAGGGGGACCTGATGTGATTAAGGAAAGCTGGCGGATCAGCAGGGACCCATCAGCCTTGCACGGAGGATGCTACATTTTATGCACATGCCGTATTTCACAGTTTAATCATGGCTTCTTGTGTTTTTTTTTTCACTGTTCTAAAGAGTGGGTCAAAGAGAGAGTTCAGTGTGCACGAGCATTGCATGCTGGAGACTTGGGTTTGAGTCCAGCCAGGAGTGACCCTGAGCACAGAGCTAGGCTGGCAGCTGATGTGCCCACATATGGTCACATCCTATGTTTTTGCAACAAAAATTGTTATAGAACCTCCCATGATTATGCAGTAAAATGAGGTACTCTTCAACTTATTTTTTCCCCACCAGCCATGCATCCTTGCAGATCTTTGCATTTCATGTGGTCTGAATAGGCATCATTAAATTTTTTTATTGCATTATAGCAAATTTAAAGAAAAGTACCCCACATAATGCATTTTCAGAATAAAAACAACCAGAGTCACACTTTCTTCAATCTGGAAACAGACTGTTACCCTCCTCCCAGGAGGACCCTTCCATCCCTCAAATTGTTTGTTTTCTGTTTTTGGATGACACCCAGTGACGCTCAAGTCGTGCTGGGGTCATACTCCTGACTCTGCACTCAGCGACCACCCCTGGCAGGGCTTGGGGGGGTCATGTGGGAGGCCAGGCATCGAACCCAGGTTGGGCGCATGCCAGGCAAGCACCTTCTCCACTCCACTAACACTCCGGCCCCAACCCAAATGGTTCCATGGCTGATCTGTCATCTCTGGCAAGTGGGTCTGACTTCCTTGGCTCAGCATTCCATTTGGGAGTTCGGCCCTTGCTGCAGCCCCAGTTTGGTCGTGCCTGGAGATGAGGCTGGTTGTTGCCTTGTTGCCCTCTGCAATGGATGTTCCCCATGGAGAGACCAGCGATGCTGAAATCTACAAATCACAGGAAACTCCCCCAAACCCCAAACTGCAGTAGTGTCAGCCCTGAGGAAACCCGCTACCCCCGGAGTCTAGGGACTTCTTTCCGAGAGAATGGAAAGGGAAGAGGTGTACCCCAGTCTGATAAAGCTGCAATTTGGAAGATGGGGCTTGGCCCTATCCCTAAGCAGCATGTGACCCATCCCCATCACCCATCTGTGGGCAGCCTCAACCTCGTTCCCATGGACTGTGTGTCATTTCTGCTCTTTCGGCCTTCACAACAGTGCCAGAGTGAAAATCCTTTGTAATAGTCGATTTAGAAAACATATTATATTTGGATAGAAACACATTTTCTCTTAACACACACTCTCACTCTCACTCACACACACAACACACACACACACACGCGTATACACACGGAGCGGCTCTTTCTGGAGTCTGCAGACAATGAGGACATGACCAAAATTTCATTTAAATGTAAATTCCCTTCGCCTCTGCGTGTTGCACATCCAATAGGCTTTCAGAAATAGCTCTTGTTGTCCTGGCTCCTGCCATGGATTCGTGTCTTATGCAAGTGGACACATGAGCTGGAGAGATAAACAGGAAATTTCTCTTGGCCTGGGGAAACGGGGCAGGCTCTGCTCTGAGGAGAACTCCACAAGGCCTAGTGGCGGCAGAAGAGGCCCTGCCCTGCACCCGGAACTGATCCTCTGCCACCAACAGGGTTGCCCAGTTCTGGGGTATTGACATAAGTTTGCCCCTCAAACGCATCTTGGGAACTATTGCTGGCACCTCAGCACCTTTTATCTTTTTTCTTTTTGGGGTCATACCTGGTGATGCTCAGGGGTTACTCCTGGCTTTGCACTCAGGAGTTACCCCTGGCAGTGCTCAGGGGACCACATGGGATTCTGGGAATAGAACCCGGGTCAGCTGCGTGCAAGGTCCTACATGCTGTGCTATCGCTCCAGCCCCAGCCACCTTCTATCTTTATCTTTGCCTCATATTTGAGAGATGGGGGACAAGAAAAGTGAAGTGGAGCAAGGAAAGCCTCTTTAACAAATTGTGCTGGCAAAACTGGACAGCTACATGCAAAAAAGTGGGCTCAGATCTCTGCCTAACGCCATGTACAAAAGGAAGATCAAAGTGGATTAAAGACCTCAACATCAGACCGGAATCCATAAGGTACATTGAAGAAAAGGTTGGCAAAACCCTCCATGACATTGACGCTAATGGTATCTTCAAAGATGTCACACCGCTGGCCAAGCAAGTGAAAACAAAGATAGACAAATGGGACTATCTTAAACTAAGAAGCTTCTGCACCTCCAAAGAAACAGTGACCAAAATACAAAGACAGTCTACAGAATGGGAAAGGATATTCGCTGAATACATATCCGACAAGGGGTTGATATCAAGGACATACAAGGTACTGGTTGAACTCTACAAGAAGAAAACGTCCAACCATCAAAAAATGGGGTGATGAAATGAACAGAAACCTCTCAAAGAAGAAATCTGAATGGCTAAAGGGCACATGAGAAAATGCTCCACATCATTAATCGTCAGGGCAATGCAGATTAAAACCACGGTGAGATATCATTTCACACCATAGAGACTGGCCCACATCCACAAGAACAAAAGCAACTGGTGCTGGTGCGAATGTGGTGAGAAAGGGACCCTCCTTCACTGCTGGTGGGAATGCCGACTGGTTCAGCCCTTTTGGAAAACAGTATGGATGATTCTCAAAAAATTAGAAATCGAGCTCCCATTTGACCCAGCAATACCACTCCTGGGAATATATCCCAGAGAGGCAAAAAAGTATAGTCGGAGTGACATCTGCACTTGTTTGTTCATTGCAGCACTCTTTACAGTAGCCAGAATCTGGAAAAAACCTGAGTGCCGGAGAACAGATGACTGGTTAAAGAAACTTTGGTACATTTACACAATGGAGTACTATGTAGCTATTAGAAAAGATGAAGTCATGAAATTTACATACAAGTGGTACTACATGGAAAGTATCATGTTAAGGGAAATGAGTCAGAATGAGAGGGATAGACATAGAAAGATTGTATTCATCTGGAGAACATAAAGTAACAAAATAGGAGACTAACACCCAAGAATGACTGAGATTAGTACCAGGAGGTTTGATCCATGGCTTGGAGGCCAGTCACACATGCTAGGGGAAAAGGGAGCTCAGATAGAGAAGGGAGCACCAAATAAAGGGTCTTGGGAGGATCCTCCCAGGATGGGAGAAGCGTGCTGAAAGTAGACTATAGACCAAACATGATTGCCACTCAATGCCTCTTTTGCAAACCACAACACCCAAAAAGAGAGAGAGAACAAAAGGGAATGCCCTGCCACAGAGGCAGGATGGGATGGGGGGGGATGGGACGGGGAAGGATACTGGGATCCGTGGTGGTGGGAAATGGGCACTGGTGGAGGGATAATTGTATAATTGAAACCCAAGCACAAAAATCTGTAAGTCTACAACTGTACCTCATGGTGTCTCACCAATAAAAATTAAAAAATAAAAATAAAACAAAACAAAAAAATCAAAAAAATTAAAAAAAAATTGAGAGATGGGCAAGCTTTTTTTTTTTTTTTTTAGGTTTTTTTTTTTTGGTCACACCCAGCGATGCTCAGGGGTTGCTCCTAGCTCTGCACTCAGGAGTCACTCCTGGCAAACTTGGGGCTTCACCATCAGGGCTTCTGGGGATTGAACCTGGGACAGCTCTATGCAAGGCGAATGTCCTACCCACTGTCCTATGACTTCTGCCCCATGAGATGGCTAAGACTTGGTGTCAAAGGCACCACTTTAAACATTACTACATAATAGTGTTATAGTGGTGTTTTATAGTGGGGGGGGGGAGGGCACGCCCAGAAGTGCTCAGGGTTTACTCTTGGCTCTGCATTCGTTCCTAGAGGGCTGGAGGGACCAGACGGGATGCTGGGGCTCGATGCTGGGTTGACTGCGTGCAAGAAAAATGTCCTCCCCATTGTACGATCGCTGCTGCCCCTCTTGATGAGTTTTCCCGGAGGTGTGTCCTCCTGATCCAGGGGCAAAGGACACGCACTGTTAACCACTGAGCTTGGGGCCTCCTGCATGCCCGGCATATGCCCAGCCCTTGAGCTGGCTCCTGTCTCCACAACCTCCCTGCTCCTCAAGCAACTGCATTACCTAACTAAATAAAGCTAACGCTAAATGACAATGTAAAGAAAATAATAAAGTCTATAAAATTAAAATTAAAACGATACATCCAGGATTGCAGAGATAGTACAGCCAGGAGTGTGCTTGCCTTGCTTGCAGCCAACCTGGGTTCGATCCCTGGCACCACCTAGGGTCTCCCCAAGCACCAGCAGGAGTGATCCCTGAGCACTGCTGGGTGTGGCTCCCAAAACAATTCACCCCTAAAGAAAAATACATCCTCTAAAGGAAGACTAAGCCTAGACTGTAGCACTGTAGCACTGTCCTCCCCTTGTTCATCAATTTGCTTGAGCGGGCACCAGTAATGTCTCCATTGTGAGATTTGTTACTGTTTTTGGCATATCGAATAGCCGCGGGGAGCTTTCCAAGCTCTGCCGTGTGGGTGGGATACTCTCAGTAGCTTGCCGGGCTCTCCTAGAGGGACAGAGGAATTATACCCGGGTCAGCCGCATGCAAGGCAAACGCCCTACCCGCTGTGCTATTGCTCCAGCCCCTAGACTAATGTTTTATTTTATTTTATTTTTAATTTTTTTATTAGTGAAACACCATGAGGTACAGTTATAGACTTATAAATTTTTGTGCTTGGGTTTCAGTTATACAATGATCAAGTACCCATCCCTCCACCAGTGCCCATCCTCCCCCACCACGGGTCCCAGCAACCCTCCCACCCCCCATCCCTCCCCGTCCCACCTTGCCTCTGTGGCAGGGCATTCCCCCTTGTTCTCTCTCTCTTCTTTTGGGTACTGTGTTTTGCAAGAGAGGCATTGAGTGGCAATCGTGTTTGGTCTATAGACTACTTTTAGCATGCTTCTCCCATCCTGGGAGGGTCCTCACAACACCCTTTATTTGGTGCTCTCTTCTCTATCTGAGCTTCCTTTTCACCTAGCACATGTGGCTGGCCTTCAAGTCATGGAGCAAAATTCCTGGTACTAATCTCAGCCATTCCTGGATGTTAGTCTCCCTTTTTGTTGCTTTATGTTCCCCAGATGAATGCAATCTTTCTGTTAGACTAATGTTTTAAAAGCAAGTTTGTTTTGGTTTTGTTTGGGGGCCAGACCCGGCAGTGCTCAGGGCTTACTCCCGGTTCTATGCTTAGGGATCACTCCTGGGGGTGCTCGAAGGACCAGATGGGGCACAGGGAACGACCCTTGTTGGCTGTGTGCAGGGGCCATGTGCCTTCCCCCTATCGTGTCTCTCCCACCCGCCAATCACTATTCCTAAGAGTTCAAATGCGTGGGCCAGAGCGATAGTACAGCGGGTAGGGCATTTGCCCTGCATGCGGCTGACCTGGGTTTGATCCCTGGTATCCTCGTATCCCGTATGGTCCTGCAAGCACCGCCAGGAGTAATTCCTGAGAGGGGAGGCAGGCGTAACCCCTGAGCATCGCTGGGTGTGACCCAAAAAGAAAAAAAAAAAAGAGTTCAAATGCATCCTGAGCTTTCTGGCAGCCACAGCCATAGGAACAGCGTGTTCCACAATCCCATGGTTTCTGTTTCGGGTTGGTGTTGTTGGCGGGGCGGGGGTGATCCCACCTCTGGAAGTGCCCTGGATCTGTTGGCTCAGAGTTGAAGGCTGACTCTGGGCCGCACTGGGGGCCAGGAAAGGCTGGGCACTCCCCCAGAGGTCCTGCAGACAGAGCCTGCGCGTTCCTGCCCCGCTGAGTCGCCCACCAGCCCCCACCGGGCCTGGCTTCCTACTCAAAGGGAAGGGGCCCATCTGTAGCTGAGATAATTACGTGTTTGATCCAAAGTTCTGAAGCGAGCGGGCCGTGAACATTTTCCATTTGTTTTTCCGGCTCTTGTTCCCGTCTCTGATGCCTGTCCTTATCCCGGGGAGCTGCCAGCTTGTTGCTCTCCTGCAGTGAGCGTGGGGGGGGGGGTCCTGGCACCCCAAAGGGGCTATTCCATTTCCTGTTTGCAGTGCAGGGAACTTGGACCCAGAGAGGGCCAGAACCAGCTTGGGAGCACCCACCTGGCCACAGGTGGGATGAGAGGGTTCAGTGCTTGTCTAAGTTCTCCCAGCTGGTCAGTGCTGACCGAGGGCCTCAGACAGGAACATTTAAATCTCTGAAATATCCTTCGCATTCCTATGTACCCCATGCCCTTCAGGACCTTTCCTGGCACTGTGACACGGTGCAGATAACGGCAAAGAGAGTGATTGGTTTGGGGCTTGGTTTTCCCTCTAAAGAGCCTTCTGATTCTAAGTCCTCCTCGAACCAGGCGGAGCCTCGGTTTCTCTACCGGCAAAATGGGTAGATCACGGTGTCAGTCTTGGAGGTGTAGTGAGGATTCAGTGAGGAGATCCCCGGGGAGGGCTGAGTACACAGGGTCCCCTTCAATGTCACCTCTCGGGACTAAAGGGTTGGAAACCTTCCCCCAGCAAAGTTGGAGCAGGCCTTCCCAAGACACAGCTTCTTTGCGGCTGAGGTCAACAGGTACTCTGCGTGCTCAGGGGAAATTTTGTTGTTGTTGTTGCCTGGGGGGTCACACCAGAGGAGCTTAGAGGTGACTTCCAGGCTAGTGCTCACTCCTGGTGGTATTCAGTGCTGGGATTGGAAGCCGGGGCTCCAGCAGTGAAATCTGAGCGCAGCCCTTGGAGCTCTTGCTACCCTCAGGAAAAACTTTGCCCACTCCCTTACCTACTCACGATCACGATCACGACCATCCTGCTATTCGTCAGTTGCCTCGAGCAGGCCCAGTAACGTCTCCTTCGTCCTAGCCCTGAGATTTTTTTTAAAAAGTGCCATATTCAAGGCTCTCTCAGAGTTAGGAGAATGAGACCCATCATTGTTACTGGTATCTGGCATATTGGGTATTGCCAGGCTCTGCCGTGTGGGCAGGTGACATTCGGTAGCCTGCCAGTTTGTCTGTGGGTGCCGAATGATATTTTGTTATCTGCTGGCCCCTGCCTGACCCAAGCTGCAGCTGACCATTCTGCACACGTTGGCCGCACTAAGAAGGCTGCCAGGAGCGGGCAGGCCAGGATGGGAACACCCAGTGAGGTCTCATCTCTGAGCAAGCCAGGGGCAAAGTAGATGAAATGGCCAGATTCGGGAAAGACTTTCTCTAAAGGGGGGGGGGGGGGGGGAGGAAGTGCCCAATTATGGGGTGGGAGGGTCCCATAAAGAAGGATTCTGAGAAAGGTAAGGCCCTTCTCCTTGGGGCTGGAGCAATAGCACAGCGGGTAGGGCATTTGCCCTGCACGCGGTAGACCCGGATTCGATTCCTAGCATCCCACATGGTCCCCCGAGCACCGCCAGGAGCAATTCCTGAGTGCAAAGCCAGGAGTAACGCCTGTGCATCACCAGTTGTGACCCCAAGAGAAAAGGAAAGAAAAGAAAAGAAAGGAAAAGGAAAGGAGGGACGTTGGGTCCTGGGAGGGGGAGGGTGTTGGGTGCACAACGGTGGGTATGGTGCTGAAATTAGGTGCACAGGGAGCCGTTACTGCCAGGCTTGTAAATCACAGAACCTCTATCAATAACACAGTCCGTTTCTAAAAGTGAAAACTGAGGGTATTAGCCAGAGTTAGAAAAAAAATTTTATTAGAGGAGCTAATCGACAGGGCAAGACAAATGTCTAACTCCAGAGGGTCGTGGGTGAGCGTCTCCCTCTCCTGGAGCTGGAAGCCAGGCCCCAAGGCCGTCCGTCCCCAGCTTGGCATCTCGCCCCTCCCTCCCTTCCCTGTTCTGAGTCCCACAGGAAGTGGGTCCTTGTCTCACTTCATTAGCATGTTCCTTGCTAATCTGCCTGATGTTCCCTGGTGGCCAGGCCAGCCAGAGTAGAACCTAGAGGGACAGGAGCTCCCTATTCTCTATGGTGTTATTAAGACTCTCGTTGCTGATAAAGAAAATGTGTTCAGAGGTACCTAGAACAGAATTGTTTTCAGCCCGCCTATAGTTTTTTGTTGTTGTTGATTTATTTTGGTTTTTGTTTTGGACCACATTCAGTGATGCACAGGGGTTACTCCTGGCTCTGCACTCAGGAATTACTCCTGGCTGTGCTTGGGGGACCATAAAGGATGCCGGGGATTGAACCCTGGTCAGCTGGCCGTGTGCAAGGCAAACGCCCTACCTGCTGTACTATCGTTCCGGCCCCTTCGTCCAGTTAGTGTCTTTCCACAAAAGGAAAAGGAGCAAACGGGCGGGGAGTTTCCGATGCTAATGTTTGTGGTGTAGACAGTCGTGGTGGTCTCAGAGTGGTCTCCAGACACGCCAAGTTGTGTTCGGCACCTCAGGCTGCCTGTATGGACACGGATGCCACAGAGAATCCTGTGAAGGTGGGAATGATCCACTGGGAGGGATCCAGCTGCCTTCCGTTGGGGGGATCTTTCTCCTCCCCAGGGTGCGGGGAGAAGCCCCTTTGGAATGGAGGCTAGAGTTTAAACAATGAGCTTTGAGCTTTTCCCCCCTTTTTCCCTGAGTGACCAGCAGGCCCAGTCTGGGCTCTCTGTGGTGGTCCCTCTGGCCTCTCAGAGTATGATGGCATTTTCTTCCGCTGTTATTTACAGAGAGAACCCCTGTTTACACAGGCTGAGAACCGCCTACCTCAGCCGCCCCCTTCACCTCCCTCCCTCGGCAGCTCTGTGGAGGGAGATGTTTTCCCTGTGTCTCAGGAGTTTCTGGGACACTTCCAGGGGACAAGTGTCTCCCTGCAGGTGGCCCAGCTGAGCCCAGGCAGAACACAGCTCTCTTGCTCCCAATTCAGAGCTTTCCTCTGCCCAAGCCAGCTGTAGGCCATCACGCCCTAGTCCTGAGCTGGAGCCAGGAGCAAAGCCAGCCTCGGTCGTGCACCCTGAACGCGCTGGTCTTGGCTGATCTCAGGAGCTAAGCAGGGTGGGGCCTGGTTAGACCTCGGATGGGAGAAACAGCCGGCATTTGGGGTGGGTAGAGGGGAGGTCTTCTCTTAAAATCTCTTGTATTGGGGCTGGAGCAATAGTACATCTGGGAGGGCGTTTGCCTCGCATGCGGCCAACCCAGGTTTGATCCCCGGCATCCCTTATGGTCCCCCGAGCACCACCAGGAGTAATTCCTGAGTGCAGAGCCAGAAGTAACTCCTGAGCGTTGGAGTGACCCCAAAAGAAAAAAATCTCTTTTATTAATATCTGTGTTTGTTTGGTTTCGGGGCCCATTTCCTTCCTTCCTTCCTTCCTTTCTTTCTCTCACCTTTTGGGTCACACCCGGAGATGCACAGGGGTTTCTCCTGGCTCATGCACTCAGGAATTACTCCTGGCTTTACTCAGGGGACCATATGGGATACCAGGAATCGAACCCCGGGTTGGCTGCGTGCAAGGCAAAAGCCCTACCTGCTGTGCTATCGCTCCAGCCCCTCTTTCTTTCTTTTTAAATGCAGGAGTCCTGCTATTTATTCAGCCATTGATTAAGCTGATTGAATTGGGCATGAACTCCACATTACTTTATTTTTTTATGCAGAATGTTAATTTTATTTTATTACTGTTTTTTAGTCACTGTGAGATCCAGTTACAAAGCTTTCCTGTTTGAGTTTCAGTCATACAATGATCGATCACCCAACCCTCCACCAGTGCCATCTCCCACCACCAAGGTCCCCAGTATCCCCCCTCCCCCCTCCCCCTGCCTCTATGGCAGACAATCTCCCCCACACTCTCTTTTGTATTGCTTGTTATGAGTAGCATAAGATGCCGCAAGAGTGGCTGCATCTCCTGAAACTCCAAAAGTCCAGATAATCAGGGTCGGGAGAAATCTCTGCAGCAAGCCGCTTGGTCGGATCATGGCCCTTCAGGAGCTTAAGTAGCGGCCAGAGGCAGCTTGTGGGCATGACCTCCAGGTCCCATGGAGCGGGGAGGGTGAGAGGGACCTGCCCATTCCCTATCCCTTGAGGCCTGGAACTTGTCGTCACTGAACTTGGGGGCCCATTTCCAGTGGCACTCAGGACTGACTCCTAGCTCTGCATTTAGGGGTCATTCCTGGCGGGGCTTGGGGGACCCTGTGGGCGGTTGGGAATGAATCCCAGGTCAGCCACATGCGAGGTGAGTGCCTTACGCATTCAGCCTGCCTGGCACCCTTGAAGGATGAGGACCAGGGGAGGTAAAGCACCAGATGATGCACCGAGGGTGGGACGCTGGCTGGACAGAGCAAGAAGGCGCCATCTGCAGGCCAAGAACCGAGGCCTCAGGAGAAGCCAAAACTGCCCACTCCTTCCTCTGAACTTCCAGCTTCCATAACCAGTAGGCAGGTATTGCTGTGGGTTTGTTTTTTGAATTTTAACTTAAAATTTTTATTTTTATTTATTTATTTAAAAAATTGAATCACCGTTAGAGGCACAGTTATAAAGTTGTTCATGATCGGGTTTCAGTCATACGACGTTCCAGTGCCCGTCCCTTCACCAGCATACATTTCCCACCACCAAATGTCCCCCGTAAATCTGTGCTTTAACCTGCATCTCTGATGGTTTGTCAGGACTGCCAGAGGGAACTGATGAGCTCCAGAGAGATCCCACCTCCGGCTGGTCTTTGCCTCCCCAGCCCAGAGGGCCCTTCCCTGACCTTGCAAGGGGAAGGCGGGAAAGCCAGGGAATACCTTCTTGCATATTGTCCCTGTGCTGCATGACAGACACAGGCGACCAGGGCTGTCCCATCACAGGTTTTGACTAAGGGCAAGTGGGATCACACTCCCTCTGCCCACTGAGCCCAGCTGCAGCTCAAAATCTGTTCCTTAATTTTATTGAATTACGGGGGGGGGGGGGGAGGGGGACTGGAGCGATAGCACAGCGGGTAGGGCGCTGGCCTTGCATGCGGACAACCCGGGTTCGATTCTTCCGACCCTCTCGGAGAGCCTGGCAAGCTACCGAGAGAATCCCGCCTGCACAGCAGAGCCTGGCAAGCTCCCCGTGGTGTATTCCATGTGCCAAAAACAGTAGCAAGTCTCACAATGGAGATGTTACTGGCGCCCGCAGGAGCAAATCAATGAACAACTGGATGACAATGTTACAGTGTTACAGTGAATTACAGTGAGTCACACCAGGGTCTACTCCCGACTGTGTTTAAGTCCCTGCTGATTCTGCTTGGGGGACCCAAGATGATGCTGGGGATCGGAACTGTGTTGTGCAAGGCAAGTGCCCTAACCCTGGACCCTCCCTCTTTCCAGCCGGAAACTGTTACTTCTGAACAGCACAGTTTGCTTTTCATTCCACCTATGGAGAAAATTCTTCCGCGGTGGGAGTGAGTGAAAGGAAGCTGACAGCCAGTGGGCTTCGGGAGAGAGGGCTGTGTCGCCAGGGGGGTGGGTTTCCACCGTCTGTGCCATGCCGGTGAAAAAGTATACTTTGGATTTGTGCAAACGGACTGTGTGTGATTTTACCTCTTGGCCGATATTGGTCTCCAGGGAATCTTGAAATATTCAGGAGGAACAGAGTTGGTGTCTGTGACTTCCTTGGAAACGCACCAAAACTCCAGATTAACAGATGCTGAGTGGATGGAGGGATTCGTGATAAAGCATGCAGAGAATGATATGAATATAAAATCAATGTAATCACTAGATAATCTTAAATTGGGGGAGTATATTTGGAACTTGATTTTTGATTTGGCTTCGGGTGGTTCCTTGTGGTACTCAGAACTTACTCCTTTGCTCTGCTCTCAGGGACCATTCCTGAAGGGGCTTGGGGGACCATATGGGGTGCGGGGGATCAAACCTGGGTCAGATCCATGTAAGGCAAGCAACCTCCTACTCTAATACCTCTCTGGCTCAGAAATTTTAATAATAAGAACTTGCCTTCCTCTTTCCTCTCTCCTTTTCTTCTTCCTGTCTTTCTCTTCCTCCTTTAATCATTCATATAAATACTTCATCATAATACCAGAGAAAACAAATGTGCAATAACGTTGTTACATATTAATAATAAGATGTTGGGATTGGAGCATAGGGTAGCTGATAGGGTAATTGCTTTTTATGTGACCGAGTTGGGTTCTATCCCTGACATCCTATATGGTCCCTCAAGCACTGTCAAGCGTAATTCCTAAATGCAGAGCCAGGAGTAACCCCCGAGCATTGCCGGGTGTGACCCAAAAAGCAAAACAAGCAAGCAGACGGAAATACGTTAAAGTTGCTCACAGTCTATACAACATCATGTTAAATAATAAATGAGGTTTAGTTATGCTTTTTATTAATGGTATATAGGGTTAGTGTTGCCAGATTTAGCAGTCTGGTAACATGACTGGAATTCAGAGCTGGGGAGACAGCCCCAAAGACTAGAGTGCATGTTTTATATATGGAAGCCTCCTGGTTTCAATCCCTGTCATACATGGTCCCTGAGCACTGAGCTTGGAGAACCCTTTGAGCACTGTTGGGTGTGACCCCCAACCAGAAATAACAAAAACAAAGCAGCAACAAAAACCAAAATAGAACATCCAAGCAGATTTGAATTCCAGATGAACAATGACCGTTTCTTTAGTTCAAAGACACCCCAGTCAATACTTGGAACATTATCCAAAAAATACGTCAGGGAAATTCTATACTTTAAAATTCATTATTTTCATGAAATTCAAATTTCACTGGACCACGTGTCACTCGGGAGTGTGGAAATAGCCCGACACTTCCCTTAAATGACCTTACGCCCTTCACTGTTTCTTCGCCCGTTTCCCCTGCTCTCTTTTCCCTGTTCTAGGACCCCGTGCATCACCCCAGGCTGCATCCAAGAGCTCTGAGAAATAGGGCGTGGGGGCCTTTGAGACAAACATCGAGAAGCGGAAGTGCTGGGGAATATGAAGCTTTTTCTTGTGTTTTTTTTTTCCGGAGGGGCCATATTTTTCATATTATTTTCCAAAAATGGATGGACCCGTCAATCCACCCCCATGAGTAGATGAGAATTCCCTCCCCCCACCTCCGTGCCTACACAGATCGTTTTTGTGCTTGTGGTGTGTGCCATTCTCACTGATGTGACATGATATCTTATTGTTTTGATTTGCATTTCCCTTATGATCAATGATGCAGAGCATTTTTTTTCATATATTTCTTGGCCATCTGTATGTCTTCTTTGAGGAAGTTTCTGTTCATCTCTATTCCCCATTTTTGGATGGTTTCTTACTGGTTCAATTTTACAAGTGCTTTTTTTTTTTTTTTGCTTTTTGGGTCACACCCAGCGATGCACAGAAGTTACTCCTGGCTCTGCACTCAGGAGTTACTCCTGGCAGTGCTCGGGGGAACAATATGGGATGCTGGAAATCGAACCTGGGTCGGCCGCGTGCAAGGCAAACGCCCTAGCCGCTGTGCTATCTCTCCAGCCCCTTTACAAGTGCTTTACTGGTATTGTAAATCATAATGCTTAATTTTTTTTGCACAACACTGCAATTTATTGTGTTGATATCATTGCTAGTTACACAGCAGCCACTTTATCCCCAAATCCATGAGGTCCACACAAACTTTTTCAAGTAAGAAACAAATAGTATGTTCAAAACTATAAGGAAATAGCCTGATACACAGGTGGTGAAGACTGGTTAAGTGAGTCTGCACATTATTTCAGGCTGTTGAAGAGTTTGTGGGTTACACAGTGGTCCCGTGCATGCAAGAAGTCAAAGAGCTCCTCAGTGCACCCCTCCTCTGTTTTTGACCTGGACGACACACGCTGGTCACACACCTCTAATCGCTCCTGAGCCTTTGCACATTTCTCCAGCTGCTCACACTGACCTCTCACTTTTGTTAGGGAATCCACTAATTCCTCCTCCTCTTCCTTCTCCTGTGGGTCTCCGGACCCCATCAACATCTCGCGCTCATCCTCCAGCCCCATGTCCAGCATCAGCTTCAAATTCCAGGAGCTGCACTTGCGGCCACGACTCCACTTCACGAGCAAGAAGCCATAATGCTTAATTTTTATCTTTTACTTTTTTTGCTGTTTTGGGGGTTGAAGAGATGGTACAGCAGGTAGAGTGCTCACCTTGCACAGAGCAGTCTCAGTTGCCATCCTGGCATCCCCCTGTGGTTCCCCAAGCCCTCCAGGAGTGATTTCTGAGTACGGAGCCAGGTGTAGCCCAAACCTACCTCCCTTGCCCCCCATCTCTCAATTTTTTTTTGTTATTTTGCTATGGGGCCACACCTGGTGGTGCTCAGGGCTTCCTCCTGGCTCTCTGCTCAGGGATCACTCATGACGGTGCTGGGGAATCCTGTGGGGTGCTGGATATGGAATCCACGTTGGCTAGATGCCAGGCAACTGCCCTACCCACTGTACTACTGCTCAGATCTGATTCCGACTTTTTAAAAAAATTTTTTCTATTTTAATGAATCCCCATGAGATACAGTTACAGACTTACAAACTTGCATGATTTCGTTCCAGTCATACAATGACTGAGTGCCCATCATCCCTCCACCCGTGCCCGTTCTCCACCGCCAATGTTCCCATGTTCCCAGTGTCCCTCCCCCCACACCTCCCCCTCCCCCCCCATGGCAGGCACAGTGTGACCTCAACTTTTTGAAAGCTGCTGAGAGGGAGTCTGTCTTTCCCCACACCCCGGGTGACTTTCCAAGACCTTTGCTGTGACCATGTGACGTTTCACAGGCTCCTGAGAGAACCCAGGAAGCCAAACGCTTCCTGGCAAGCTCCCATTTGCTCGGACCCCGGGTGCCGGTGGGGGCGCCCCTCCAACCCCTGAGCAGGACTATTTATTTCCTGAGCAGTTGCCCTGTGGGGCTATTCCGGACAGATCAGGCGCTGGGGAGGGCAGACGCCTCCCTCGACCTCCTATTCAACATCCCCTGCCCCCAGAGCTGCCAGTGGCATCGGGTCTGTGCTCTGCAAACGTTTACCCAATCACTGAGCCAGAGGCGTGTCCCCCTCCAGGTTCTGTCTCCCTGATTCACTGGTTTGAAAGTTCAATTTTTACTTATTAATTCTGGGGGATTTCAACCTTAATTTTATTTATTTATTTTCCCTTTTGTGGGGAGGGTCATCCCTGGTAATGCACAGGGGTTAGGCCTGGCTCATGCACTCAGGAATCACTCCTGGCAGTGCTGGCCAGGGGAGTGGGGGTCTATGGGATGATGGGAATCAAACCCGGTCATCCGTGTGCAAGGCAAACGCCTTACCCTCTGTGCTATCACTTCAGCTCCCTATTTATTCATTTTTAATTAAAACTTTTTTTTTTAACTAAAGAGCCATGCTTGACAAAATGACTGGGTTAGTCCTACCAGAATTCACCAACCCTTCCACCAGTGCCAACTCCCCTCCACTGGTGTTCCCAGATTTCCTCCCGCCCCACCCCCCCCATCCACCCCTGCATTACAAAGTTCCAGTGGTCACCAGCTTCGACCTCCTGTTCTCAGTTTTATGGAGTCTGTGTTTTGGGTATACGGATATACGGCTCACTCTTATCGCTTGTATAACAGATGCTCCCCCCCACACACAACCCTGTGCCTGCTCTGTTTTAAATCAATCAGGTAAAGAGGCCAGGCTGTGCCATCAGTGACACCCCCAACACACACACACACACACACACACACACACACACACACACACACACATTGGTCGTTTAAGAGAACAAAGTTTGGGGCTGTAGCGATAGTACAGCAGGTAGGGCCTTGGGCGCTGCCGACCCGGGTTCGATTCCCAGCATCCCATATGGTCCCCCGAGCACGGCCAGAAATGATTCCTGAGTGCAGAGCCAGGAGCAACCCCTAAGCAATCCTGGGTGTGACCCAAAAAAAAGCAAAAGCAAAAGAAAACAAAGTTTATGGGGCTGGAGAGAGAGCCCAGGGGCCCTGCTTTGCAGGTGGCTTAAATTCCTGGCACCACCCATGGCCCCCTGAGCACTACCCTTGAGCATCAAACTGGGAATAAATCCTGAGCACAGTGTGAGGCCAACACTCCCAAATTAATTAAAAATGAAATGAAGCTTGTTTTCTTTCTCTTGCTGGCTCTGTACTAGGAAGTGTGTGTGTGTAAGGGGGGTGAAGTGGATAGGTGGGGACTCAGGGCCCCACACTCTAATAGACATTTCCTCAGACAGACGTTCACACACCTCAGCGCTGGCACCCCAGCCCCCGTGGCCTGGTACAAAACCAGGAAAGATGGCGTCTTGCCTCCATTTAGGTGGTTGTTTTGGGCTTTTTTATTTTGTTTTGTTTTGCTTTGCTTTTTGGGTCACACCTGGCAATGCTCAGGGGTTCCTCCTGGCTCTGCACTCAGGAATTACCCCTGGCGGTGCTCAGGGACCATATGGGATGCTGGGGATTGAACCCGGGTCTGCCGCGTGCAAGGCCAATGCCCTCTCCGCTGTACTATTTTGATGTCTGTGCTATGGGCTGCTCCCAGCTCTGGCCTTGGGGGTCTCTCTGGGTGGTGCTCAGGGGACCATGTGGCACTGGGGGTGGAGCCTCGGTCTCCCACATTCAAAGTGGCCTTGGGGCCGAGCCGTCCTCCCAGCCCCTGCATTTTACTTCCTTTGTGCATGTTTTGATTCTGGGAGGGCCACACCTGGTAGTGTCAGGGCCAACTCCCAGGTCTGGCTCAGAGATCACTCCTTGAGGGGCTCAGGGTGCCAGGGACCGTGCCCAGGCTGGCCGTGTGCAAGGCGAGCGCCTGCTCTCTTTCTCTCTCACTGTCTTCTAAGGAAAATTAGTTAATTTATGTATTCTTTTTAATTTTTATTTATTTATTTCTGTAATTGAATCGCAGTGAGAAACACAGTTACAAAGTTGTTCATAATTCAGTTTCAGTCATATAATGTTCCAACACCCATCCCTTCACCGGTGCACATTTCCCACCACCAATGTACCCAGTTTCCCTCCCATCCTTGCCTATGACAGGTCTTTTTCTTCTCTGTCTCTGTGTCTCTGTCTCTCTTTCTGTCTGTGTCTGTGTCTGTCTGTCTGTCTGTCTGTCTGTCTGTCTCTCTCTCTCTCTCTCTCTCTCTCTCTCTCTCTCTCTCTCCCCTTCTGTGCATTATGGTTTGCAGTACAGACACTGAAAGGTATATCCCTTTTCCTACTTTGCAGACTCAGTTCCTGTCCAGAGCGATCATTCCCAGCTATCACTGTCACACAAACATGATTGCACTCTACCTCTTAAAGACACAGACGCTTCTGCTGAAGTCCTCCAGAGAGAAGTAGTTACAGTACCTGCCAGGGCTTCAAGGATGCTGGGGGATGTCATCTTTTGGGAACGCGCCCCTCGAATGGGGGGACCGGAAGAGGGCTTGTTGGATCATGGCTCTACATGCCGTAAGTTTACTTTTACTGCCCTATACACACACCTCCCTCCTTCCACAGGTTGGCACAACATAATTATTTTTTAAATTATGAGCTAGAGAGAGTACAGGGGTTGTCTGATCTCGGTTCAGATCAGTGGACCCCACACAGGGTCCCCTGAGCATGGCCAGGAGTGAACCTTGAGCACGGAACCAGGAGTCAGCTCTGAGCACCGCTGGAGGTGGCCCTCCCAAAAAAAGAAAAAAAGTTAATTAACGGGGCTGGAGCAATAGCACAGTGGGGAGGGTGTTTGCCTTGCATGTGGCCCACTCGGTTTGATTTCCAGCATGGTCCCCTCAGCACCGCCAGGGGCAGCTTGAGCGTATGAGCCTGTGCATCTCTTTGCAGCCTTGCACCCAAAAACCAAAAAAGAAAAGTTGATTAAAAAATCCCCACACGCAAACAAAATTTCAACTGGTGCCTTTTCAGGACGTGCGGCCAGGGTTCAGAGAGGAACAAAGCAGATGAGCCATCATCTCACTTTCCGCCTGGCTCTGGGCAGCGTGCACTCTGAGTCATACTTAATTCCCTCATTCCCAGGCTGAACCCTTGAAAAGGTCCTAATTAGATTCTTAGAAGAAATCATTCCCATCAGACACACACAGGACAGCAGGTTGCCCGCAGAGCTAACCGCAGGCT
This sequence comes from Sorex fumeus, assembly GCF_029834395.1. NCBI lineage: Eukaryota > Metazoa > Chordata > Mammalia > Eulipotyphla > Soricidae > Sorex > Sorex fumeus. The sequence continues at coordinate 8,469,052 of NW_026606187.1, forward strand.
GGGAAAATGCAATGAGAAGGCCCATCTCTCCAGGGACGAGATCAAGAGGGAGGGGACAGGGCATGTGAATTCAGAGTGGGTGCCGCACCCCTCGGGGAGGGTCAGCGCCGTATTTGCTCCTGGGGTGACTCTGGAGAGAGAGGGAGAGAGAAGCCTTTGAAGGCAACTGGAAGGACACTCTCTGTTTCAGGGTAATTACGTTTCAGAGAGTTCTGGTTTGTGGAAAAGCGTGTTTTACCACCCCAAAAGCTGTATACCGTGGGGGCTTCCAGAACCATCTTTAGTCAGTCCTTTGGCAGAGTGACAATCAGGCCTCCTGGGAGAGCCCAAGACATCTTTGTTTTCCTGTCTCTTGATTCTTCCCCAGGGACTACACAGGGCCCGTCAAAGTGGCATCAGAGCTCCCCCGGATGGGGAATCATTCTAGAACTGCCCACTCCAAAAGGCAGGTGAAGCAGAGCCAAGTTTGAGATTTAGCTTAGTGCAGCGGAGCACAGCACAACTCTAGGGGGTGCTGTTGGCAGAGGCTCTGTGGAGTGGTGCCTCCCCAGTGGGGCAGTTGATAATCCCATTCTATTCCTGTTGAAGAAAGCAAGGTCTCTTGTTCCTCTTGTTGTTGCTACTTTGCAAGTCTGTAAATTTGTCGGACTCTCTCAACCAAGATGATTTCAAGGTTTCCATAGCTTTGCAAAGTGTGCTTCCTTTTTTTTAATGCTTCCCCCTTTTGGGGAGCGGGAGGGGTCACATCTGGCGGTGCTTGGGATTTCTGCTGGCTCCTGCCACGTTCAGGGGACCAGGTGGGATGCTGCGGATGGAACCTGCGTCGGCTGCATGCAAGGCGAATCCCTACCCAAGGCCTGACCCACCGTGCCATCACTCTGGCCAGCAAAGCATAGTTCCTGAATGCAGAGCGTCGGATTTCTGTCACTTTACTGGCGCCCGTCACTTCAGCAAGCTCTCCTCTTGTAGCATCTTTTATCTTCCTTGATGGGGACCAATCCTGAACCCCAAATTATCACACTCTAAAGGGTCTGTGTTTCCCTCTCCTGAGAGCTGAGTATCCCCCCAGTGGGGGAGCCCTTAGCCGACCGACCATCTTTCAGAATGAGGGAACTGGCATTTTCTTCATCTCGCATGGTCTTCCTCATATCCTTCCAACCAGAGCCTGAAGTCCAAGCTCCTTGCATAAAAATTCTGGGGTGGGCCAGGTACAGCACTTGCTTTGTTCGTGACTAAGTCAGGTTTGATCCCTGGCACCACATATGGCCCCTCAAGTGCCACCAGGAGTAAACCCAGAGCACAGAACCAGGAGTAAGTCTGAGCATTGGGACCCCCAAAATTCTGGGGCTATTGGGGTTGGAGAGATAGTATAGCAGGGAGGGTGCTTGCCTTGCACGGGGCTTATCCGGGGTCAATCCCCGGCATCCCATATGACCTTCAGAGCACCTCCAGGAGTAAGATGAGCACAGAGCCAGGAGTAAGCCCTGAGCATAGCTGGGTGTGCTTAAAAATCAAACCAAAACAAAAAATTCTGGGGCTGCTTCCCCCAAAGACAGACACCTCCTGAGACAGACTAGAGGGTTCCATTTCAGAAAGAAACCCTTCCTGAAAAGCAGAAATCAGCAAAACTGGCCTGGTGGCTGGCAACAGCCTTGAGGGGTTGGCTCTCCACTGGTACATTTCTCTCAGGCTCTGGGGACCCCAGGGCATTGCCGCCTGGCACTTTGAAATTGAAACAGGCTTTTGTTGTAGACAAGGGCAGATGTTTGTAAATTGTCTGTGTACACTGGATCCTTGTCCTTTTCCCCGGGCAAGATTCAAAAGGGCGGTGGCAGGGGAAGACAAGTAACCAAGAGACAAAAACCACCCAGAAACCCAGGAAGTGAACCAGCTGAGGAACACACCAATGGACAGAATAAGAAGCTCCTAATATACCTGCCATTCCCCGCACCTTCGGCTGCCAAGCTCTGGGGTTGGCGTTCAGGGTTAGGAAACAGTGAGTAAGGTCTGTGACTTAGGTGGGTGTGAGACAGACACAGCTGGTAAATACCATCCTGACAGTGCCCACTGTTTCAGAGTCATAAGACCCCCCCTGGGTGGTTTGGAGATGCGAATTCTATGCTCAGGGATCACTCCTGGCAAAACTAAGTTGTTTTTTTCTTTCTTGTGCCTCCCTCCCTCCCTCCCTCCCTCCCTCCCTCTCCTCCTCCTCCTCCTCCTCCTCCTCCTCCTCCTCCTCCTCCTCCTCCTCCTCCTCCTCCTCCTCCTCTTCTTCTTCTTCTTCTTCTTCTTCTTCTTCTTCTTCTTCTTCTTCTTCTTCTTCTTCTTCTTCTTCTTCTTCTTCTTCTCCTTCCTTCCTTCCTTCCCTTCCTTCTTTCTTTCTTTCTTTCTTTCTTTCTTTCTTTCTTTCTTTCTTTCTTTCTTTCTGACTTTTGGGCCACACCAAGTGATGCTCAAGGCTTCCTCCTGGCTCTGCACTCAGGGATCACTCCTGGTGGTACTCAGGGGACCATATGGGATGCTGGGGATCGAACTTGGGTTGACTGCATGCGAGGCCAACGCCCTCCCCACTGCACTATCTCTCTAACCCCTTTATTTCTCTTTCTCCTTTCCCTCCCTTCCACCCACCTCCCACCTTTCAAGTTTTTTGGCCACACCTGGCTGCTAGAGGCTTCCTGACCTTGCTGTACTCAGGGGTCACTCCTGGTAGAGCTTGGGTGATGGTGTATAGCCCCAGGGATTAAACCTGAACCGGTCGCATGTAAGACCAGCACCTTTCCTACTGTGCTATGTCTTTGGCCCCAAATGCGAGTTCTGACATGGATGAAGATGCCAGCTCACCCCAGTTCAGAGCCTTTAGGAGACGGGGTTCATGCCTGCCCACACTTGGGAATCCAAGCTGGCAGCCACTGAGAGAGGCTCCTGAGAAGCCAAAAGGGGCGGCGTCCTGGTTCTTGGAAAAGTCTTCCTGTTCCTTGGAATATGCTCATGGAAAACTTAGGGCAGTGGAAATCTTCACGGCAAACTCATGGCTGTGGTCATGTCGATGGTCCGTAAAGGACTCAGCGAGTCTCCTCGGAGTCGGCGTGGCGCTGTCTCTCTGCCGCCTTCCTTTTACTGGGTAAAGAGCTCTTTCCAGGGAAGCCCCCTTTGCAGGGGGGTGTCTTTCTTTTATTTGGGGGGAGGAGCACCCCCACCAGTGCTGAGGAGTTACTCCTGGCTCTGCACTTAGGGTCACTCCTGGCAGTGCTCAGGGGACTATACACAGTGCGGGGATTGAACCCAGGGCGGCCACGTGCAGGCAAATGCCTTAACCTCTATACTAGCTCCCTGCGCCCCCAAACCTCCTTCTAATGCTACGTTTGCCTCTCGGTGATTTCCATCTTTTTTTTCTTTTTGTGTCACACCCGGCGATGCACAGGGGTTACTCCTGGCTCTGCACTCGGGGATTACTCATGGCGGTGTTGGGGGGACCCTATGGGACGCCGGGAACCGAACCTGGGTCGGCCGTGTGCAAGGCAAACGCCCTACCCGTTGTGCTATTGCTCTAGCTCCTATCCCTTTACTTTTTAAGAACTATGGCTGGTAGAAAATGAAAAGTGAAATATCTGACTTGTGTGCACTCAGCGACCAGCACTGGCGTGGAGCCCCCACCTGCTCCTGACTTGCCACCCCCTTGCTGGAGTCAGGACGGGGTCAGTGGAACAGCCCCACGGTAGGTGCCCAGCTACTTGAGCAGCTGGGAGAGCGGGCATCACCCAGACGGAGGGCCGAGGTTGGCAGAGCCAACAGAACCAACGGAAGTTCGTGCTGTTGTATCAGTCAGTGACAGCTGCATAGGAGACAGCCCCAGGGTTTCCTTGCCACAAACAGCCCTCTACCATTGAGCGCGTGTCTTTGGGGAAGTCCAGCCAATCTTGACTGGATTGGGCTGATTTTAATTGGGCCCCTTTCTGGGCTTTGGACTTGATTGGCTCGTGCTGAGGCTTAGAAATCTCAAAATTGTTGAGCTGGAGACATAGGACAGCAGGTAAGGTGGGGTGTTTGCTTTGCATGCAGCTGACCCAGATTCTATCCCTGGCATCCTTTATGGTCCCTTGATCCCTGCTAGGAGTGATCCCTGAGCCAGGAGTAAGCCCTGAGCACCCCTGGGTGTGGCCAAAAACAAACAAACAAACAAACAAACAAAAATCTCAACACAGCAAAAGCTCTGCAGGTGGTCCTAATGTAGCCAGAATGAAGGACCATTGATTCTATTTTTTCCCTTTTTTGGAGGGGTGTGGGGGCACACTGGTTTACTCCTGACTCTGCACTCAGGGATTACTCCTGGCAGACTCAGGGACTATTTGGGGTCCTGGAGATCAAATCTGGGTTGGCTGCATGCAAGGTGGTACTATTGCCCCAGTCCCAAATTCAGACTGAACTAGTGGTCGTCAAACTTGCATATGCACCCGAGTCCCCAGAGGGTCCACTGAGACCCAGAGTGCTGGGTTCCACCCCCAAAGTTTCTGGGGGGGGAATGCTTAAGTCTTTGTCACCTTCACACATTCTGGAGCAATTTGAATGCAGCTCAGCTGAGGATCATTGTCGGGGGATTCCTGAGCACATGAAGTCAGGATGGAAGGAGACCCTCCCGGTAAAAGTAAAGGTAAAGTAAAGGCCCTCCCGTTGATCGTCAATTTGCTCGAGCGGGCCCAGTAACGTCTCCATTGGAGACTTTGTTGTTACTGTGTCCGGCATATCGAATACTCTCGGTAGCTTGCCGGGCTCTCCGAGAGGGGCGGAGGAATCGAACTCGGGTCGGCCATGTTGGCCGCGTGCAAGGGAAATGTTCGATCCCCAGCATCCTACAGTGTCCTCCAAGTCTACCAGGAGTGATTCCTGAGTGCAGAGCCAGGAGTAACCCCTTAGCATTGGTGGCGTGACCCCCAAACAAACCAACAAAACATATTCCTGGAAAACTGACCACTGTGGCCTGGTGGCTCCACCCGTGGGTGGAGCAGCACAGAGCACTGCCCAGTCTGGGTCACGTGCACAGGGAAAGCGCCGATAGAAATGATGGCAGCAGCCCTGATGCCATGCCCACCCCTGGCCTCCTGGTGCTTTAGTGCCAAAGTCAAAGCTCCCCTTGATGCTTCTTTGATTGCATTGAGATGGAGATTGCAAGAGATGTACTAATCAGAGGATGTCACTCTTCCCCCCCACCCCCACTGTGGCCCTAATCACTCCTGAGATGTGTCTCCCACTGTGCCTACCCCCTGCGTGAATGGGGTTGGGTCCCATGGAGGGACACAGCTCCTCGGGCCTGCAGAAGTAACCGGAAACCACTTCCAAAGATCAGAACTGGGGCCCGGAGTGATAGCACAGTGGGTAGGGCGTATGCCTTGCACGTGGCCGAGGAGTAATTCCTGAGTGCTGAGCCAGGAGTAACCCCTGTGCATCTCTGGGTGTGATGCAAAAACAAAAAACAAAACAAGAACAAAGATCAGAGCTCTGGGGCTGGGGTCAATGGTCAAGGTGTTTGCTCTGCACCTAGCTGAGCCCAGCAAGGTGTGACTCCCCCCTCCCCTCAGCACCACAGGGGGCAACTCCCTGGTGCAGAGCCAGAGCAGCCCAGAAGCACCTCTGCCTGTGTTCCCCAAGCCCAGAGGGTCAAACCCTTAGCACCCCTCTTCTCCCCAAGGCAAAAGAAGGTCTAATAAAGGCCCGTGACCTTCCTTTATGGGGTTGGGGGGTCAAGAGTGATCTCTCCTAGAGATAAACCTCTCAAACAGAGGAAGCATACTTCTCAAACAAATTCACTTACAGGCCATACAATTCATTCATTTGAAGTGTCAAGGGTTTCTAGCAATGCCACCGTGAATTATTCCTGAGTCATCTGGCTCGGGGGACCATATGGGATGCTGGGAATCGAACTGGGGTTGGCCCTGTGCAAGGCAAACACACCCTCCCCGCTGTGCTATCACTCCAGCCCCCCACAACCTCGTGTTAGAGCACTCTGCCCCCTCCTCTCTGGCACTCCTACCCAGGTACTGATAGTGGTTTACTGACCATCACCCCTTCTCACCCCCCACCGCAGGCTATGCCAACTCTCTGTCTCTTTCCAGCTGCCCTCTCTGGGGACAGGTCTGGTGTCACGGATGAACTCCCCTGGGCTTTTGCTGTCTCCTGCCTGTGTGATGTTATCCTTACCTTTTCCCGTTGTCTGAGATATTCCGCTCAGCACTGGCCGGGGCTCGATGGGTCAGCTGTGTTATTGATGCTGTCTTGGAGTGGCCCTTCCTGGGCATCTCATAAGCAGACTCATGGGATGGGCCGTCTTCTCTTCTCTGCCTTGTCCTTTTAGCACAGAAAATTTGATGTTGCCACGGGCAGACCCGTTTGTCGCTTCCTGGCTCCAGCATCTTCTGGGGTAAGACTCTCCTGCTAAGGGACTGTGTCCACTTTGGGGCCACTGTGACTATAAGGGTCTTCAGTACAGCGTGCCAACCTCCAGCAGCCTTCTTCTGGTTTCTTTCCTTTTTTTTTTTTTGCGGGGGAGGGGGTCACACCCAATAATGCTCAGAGGTTACTCCTGGCTCCTGCACTCAGGAAATACTCCTGGAAGTGCTGGGGGGACTATATAGAATGCCGGGGATCGAACCTGGGTCCATTGCATGCAGGGCAAATGCTCTCCTTGCTGTACTATCACTCCGGCCCTTCTTCCGGTTTCTATTTTCACTAGTGAGATTCAACCTGGACAAGCTCTGCTAGAAACACGTCAGATTCACGGTGGGTGGATTTTTGAATTAATTCATGGTCCGTGTACCATCAGAATCTTTTCACTGTTCCCAAAATGTTCCTGACCTCTACATTCAGTTCCAAGAAACCCCATGTGGGGTGGTGACCCACAGCCTTTTTGTTTCTTTTGCAGGGGGGTTGGGCCACACCCGGCTGTGTTCAGGGCTTACTCCTGCCTCTGTGCTCAGGGGTCACTCCTAGCAGTGCTTAGGGGGCTCTCTGTGGTGCTGGGGGTCCAAGTGGGGTCAGCTGTGTGCTAGTAGTAGTAGGAAAGCGCCTTAGCCCAGTACTATCTTTCCAGCCCAGCCACATGCCGATTTTGGTTGTTGTTTTGGTTTTTACTTTTTGAGTCACATCGAGTAATGTCCAGGGGTTATCAGTTCAGTGCTCAGGAGTCACGCCTGGTGGTACTCAGGGTCATGCAGTGCTGGGAATCAAACTGGAGGCTCTTGCAGGTGAAGCCTGTGTCCTGGTCCTTTGAATTCTCTCTGCCACCTCAATAGCCCACAGCGTCAGCTGCCGGGCTTTACACTCTGTTGGCTTCTCCGTCCTCACCCCAGACTGTGGCGAATCTTGCTGCAGAATAGGGAGGCCGTGGCCAAATTCATTTTCCAGCTCTGAAAAGGCAAAATTGTTGATCGAGGAGGCGAAAGGTCACAGTCCTTTCTGTGGGAGCTCCCCCCTCCCCCCATTTCTCCTCAAGACAGAAAGACAAGCGCCAATTAGGGTCAATTTGTGGGACCAATAGAAGAAGATGCCCGGAAAACACACATCTCTTCTCACCGGGTTGCTCTGCTGAGAAAATGTAAGCCTGGTGCCCAGTTGTGCCAGTGGTCTGTGAACAGATGCCAGCAGGTGAGGTGTCATCTTTGATATTAATGAGCACCTGCTCTTCTCAACGAGAGTGGAGAGACAGGTGTGGAAGAGGCATTTGCAAACAAATCAACCCACTCACCATGAGCTCCGAGCGGTCAAGTCTAGTTGGGGAGGAGTCGGACCATTTGAAAAAAGGCATGTTCAAAGGGCCAGGGGCCTGGGACTAGATCCCCAGCACTGCAGAGTCCCTTGGCATTGCTGGGAAGGAGGTTCTGAGCACAGCTGGGAGTAGGACTCCCCCCCCACACACACACTCCTGAAAAACAAACAGGAGTTTCTGGAAGGTGATTCAGCGGCCAAAGCACCTGCCTAGTGAGCATAAGGTGGTGCATGGTCATTGCCCAGTGCTGGGCCGGGTGGCCCTGTGGTCCGCGATCCGGACGCTGCAGTTCTAACAACACGACAGCCAGGTGAGGGCAAACACTGAGACTGAAGGGTGCAGGACCCCCTGTTTCCCGCCCCAGCAAGCCCCATAGCTGCAGGGATGTGCAAGCAGAGAGGGGTCACCAACTGCTCTGGGCACACGAGAGCCTGGGTGAGGCCCAGAGCTGATCGCTGAGCACCACGACCCAACAGGCGGGGCCAGGTCGGGGCACCAGGCTTCGACAAACTGCCGGAGTCCGATGGGCTGGGTGCGGGGGATGAGGGCTGGAAGGACAAGATCCCGCATCACGGCGTCCTAGGAGCCTGCACCCCAGGGGAGAAGGGATGAAACAGCAGCTGGCAGTGCAGGACCCCTTCCGAGTCCCAGGAAGGTGGGTTTCCTGCGCTGATCCCGGAAGTCCCAGCTGTGCCACCTCCGCCTCCCCTGTGATTTTCTTTTCTTTCTTTCTTTTTTTTTTTTGCTTTTGGGTCGGGCTGGAGCAATGGCACAGCGGGTAGGGTGTTTGCCTGTCACGCGGCCGACCGGGGTTCAATTCTTCCGTCCCTCTCGGAGCCCAGCAAGCTATCAAGAGTATCCCGCCTGCACGGCAGAGCCTGGCAAGCGTCCCATGGCGTATTCGATATACCAAAAACAGTAACAACAGGTCTCACAATGGAACGTTACTGGTGCCCGCTCGAGCAAATCGATGAAAAATGGGAGGACAATGCTACAGTGCTACAGTGCTTTTGGGTCACACCCCACGATGCTCAGGGATTCCTCCTGGCTCTGCACCAAGGAATTACTCCTGGCGGTGCTCAGGGAACCACATGGGATGCTGGGAATCCAACCCAGGTCGGTGGCGTGCAAGGCAAACACTCTACCCGCTATGCTATCACTCGAGCCCCTCCCTGATGACTTTCTGATTTTAGGAGCTAAATCCTGTCTCTGTTGCTCCTGGCCATGGCAGAGCTGGGGACATGACAGAGGACCCCCAGCTCCATGCAAACAGCCCATCATTAAACTGCCCTTGCTCTCTCCGTCCTGCAGACTAATTAGCCAGCCTTTTCTGAATCATGGGTGGAGAGGGCTGGCCAGGGCAGCTTCAGCCTCAGACAGGAAGTGGGACTTCCTGAACCATCGTGGGGGCTGGAGGGTGCTGGTGGGGGTGTTCAGGGCATCTCCAGGGCCAGCTGCCCACCAGGCTCCTTCCTCCGGGCAGGCCTTTGCTGGGCCGCCTGCAGACAGCTCGCCAGGGGCTGGGCTGAGGCTGGAGCCACGCGCTCCTGGCCGGTCTATATCTTCATGGAAATGCCTGCCTTGGTGGGATCACCCAGTCCAGCCAGGGGGCACTTGTGGGGCAGCCTGACAAAGATGACATCCTCTTTGCCAAGGTCAAGGTAAAATTTTGGGTCCTCTGACAAACTTAGAAGGACTGCACTCATTTGTGGAATATAAAATAACATAGTATGAGACTAACTCCCAAGGACAGTAGACACAAGGGCCAGGAATATTGCTCCTGGAAGCCTGCCTCATGAGCAAGGGAAGAAGGCAGCTGGAATAGAGAAGGGATCACTAAGTCATTGATGGTTGGAGGGATCATTTGGGATGGGAGATGTGTGCTGAAAGTAGATAAAGGACCCAACGTGATAGCCTCTCGGTATCTGTATTGCAAACCATAATGCCCAAAAGTAGAGAGTGAGTATGGGGGAAATTGTCTGCCATGGAGGAAGGGGGAGGGTTGGGATGGGGGGGGTGTATACTGGGGACATTGGTGGTGGAGAATGTGCACTGGTGGAGGAATGGGTGTATGATCATTGTATGACTGGAACCCAAACATTAAAGCTTTGTAACTGTATCTCACTGTGATTCAGTTAAAAAAAAAACTGGGGGAGGCCCTCTGTCTCAGCATCTCTGGGGAGGTTTGTTGGGGAGATGGAGAAGCCCCATCCCCCAGACCCACTCGACTGCATCAGAGTATGTGAGTGGAGAGTCAAGTATTTAAGGTGACGATTAGGTGACAGTTAAGTGATGCGGTCAAGGATGCAGAAATCTGTTCTGGTGTGAAACCAGCCTCTCTCAATTCTCAATCTTTTTGGGGGATGTGGGGGGCACACCCAGCAGTGCTCAGGGATTCTTGCTAGCTCTGTGCTCAGGGATCACTCCTGGTGAGGCTCAGGGGACCCTCTGGAGTGTCAGAGATTGAACTGAGTCAGCCCTGAGCAAGGCAGGTGCCCTATCCACTGAACTCTCCTTCCAGCCCTTGATTCTCCAGCTTATGGGTGACCAGAAAGGCCCGTGGGCAGGGTCTGGAAAGTTCTTGGTCCAGCCTCTCGAATGCACCTGTCTCGCCCGGGGAACGAGTATTCCCTCCTCCCTGCTGTTCGCTGTGTTTCTGTGCTGACCTGGATGGTGGCACTTGTACATCCTCAAGGCTGCAGTTCCCCAGGTGGAGAGTCACATTATGTGGAGACAGCAGAGTGGCTGGGTGAGGCCCCAGCCTGTGTGGCCACACAGGGTATCAAGCTCATGACCTCCTGGTGCTCTAGTCCTGCGCAGGCCCAGGGGGTGGGGGTGTGCAGCGATTATGGGAACGAAAAGCAGGAAGAACTTGTGTCCTCAACGGCAGGTGAAAATGGGCCCATGAAATCCTGCCTCCCCCATGCCTCACAGGATCTATGGGTGTCCCATTTCCTGAGGGTCTGAAGCCACAATGGGAGACAGCACAGCTCAGAGCCCGCCCACCTTATCCCTCCTTCTTCCCTTCCAGCTATCGAGGCCATGAGGAGGCTTGAGACAGATGAGAGAGACAGACAGACACTCATTTCACTTCCAGCTGTCAAAGCCATTAAGAGGCTTGGGGGTAGGTACAGGTGATGGACAGGAGAGACAGACAGACAGACAGACATGAATTTGGTGTGACTGCACAGCTATTTTTTCTCTTGCTTGAGGAGGTAAGTATTAGACCCATTCTGCAGATAAGCAAAACTAAGGGCCCCTCCCCACCCCTGGGAACTGAGTGGCTCACCTCAAACAGGCTGACCCAGAGCTTCTCTTGCGAACCACCACTCCTGGCTGGCACAGGGTCTGCTCTTGGCTCGGTTTTACCTGCCCATGGCTGTCCTTCCTCTCTGCAGACCAGCTCGGTAATTAGCCCCTGGCCCTCTGACCTCCCCAGGGTCTGGGCAGGCTCAGCTAGGATCTGAATGACAGGCTGGGGAAGCTGTATCATTAAAGTTGACTGAGGAACCGGTGCAGACGGCCTGCCTGGCCAAAATAGAAGATCCCCAGGGCCTTCCCGCCCTACAGTGGGTAATCAGAGGCTGTGGGTGCAAGCCCATGGCCACTGACTTTCCTGTTTTTCATTTGGGGGCAACACCCAGTGTGGGAAGCTGGCCCTTTAACTGACCAAGGGCCTACGTGCCTGTGCTAGGTATGGCTATCCTGACCTACGTGACCCTCGGCAGGTAAAGCCTGTGCTTTGTATGGTTATCCTGAGAAAACAATTGTCATGGCTGTAACTGACAATGATTAACTTAGTATAAGCTTTGTAATGTATGGTAGGTCAAACTTATGGACTCTGTAACTTTCCTAACCACATCTGGGCACGACCCTTTGTGTAGCTGCCTCACTAATATATACCCCATCGCCCTCAATAAAGCCTGTCCCTTTTTCTCCCTGTTTCTGAGCTGCATTCTGTCTCTTGTGTCTTGTGTTCATTCCGTCTGTCCTTCCCTGCACCTATGGATCCTAGGGCCACCTCCGCGGGCCGGAGAGTGGTTTTGCGGCCCCCCCGCAACCCAGTAGTGCTTGGGGGCTCCTCCTGGCTCTGCATGGGGGAGTTGCTCCCAGTGATATTCTGGGGACCACCTGGGGTACTGGGACTTGAACCAGGATCAGTCACGTGCCAGGCAAACTCCTTCACCCCTAAATTCCCTTTAGCCTCAAACTGTTTTGAGGGGTTAGAGGATGGGTCTAGGGACAGACCCGGCAGTGCTCAGAGGCTGCTCCTAGCTCTGTGCTCAGGGGTTTCTCCCAGCTGTGCTCTGGAGCCAGGGATCCCTCCTGCATCATGCAACGTGAGCACCTGCCCTTCTTACAATCTCTCTGTCTCAAACTGTTCTTAGGAGTGAGAGTAGAGCAGGTAGGGCACTGCCTGGCACAGACCTGACTCCGGTTCGATCCCCGGCATCCCAGATGGTCCCCTGAGTAATGCCAGAGTGCAGAGCCAGGAGTAACCTCTGAGTATCGCCCGGGTGTGGTCCCCCAAATTAAAAAAAAAAAACAACAAACCCAAACTGTTTTTCTTGGGGTTAGGGATGAGCCACACCCTGCAGTGCTCAGAGGCTATTCCTTGGTGCTCAGGAGTCACTTAGGTGATGCTCAGGAGACCAAACATTGGCAGGGATTGATCTGGGGTCAGACACGTGCAAGGCAACTGCCTTAACTCCTGTACTCCCTGCCTACCTTACTAAGGAACCCCCCAGAGAAAATCAGAGCTCTGCGTCTGCTTGCACCGTCTAGGGCTACACCATGGAGGGGGCTGTTGAGAGGCTGGGCTCTCGTCTCCTGAGCGGCAGTCTCGAGTGTCCCTGTGTCCGGAGGGCTGGTGCCGCATCCTGCTGGCTCACTGGACACTCCGCCTGGGGCTTCAGAGCCCAGCACTGTGAAGGGGATGTGCCACCATCAGGACAACTGGGGTCTATTCCTCCCCCGCCATGGTCCCGTGGCACGCTGGCTCATGATGCCCACGTGTCTCTGGGGACGTGGAGCACACCAGCTTCTGGTTCCAAGAGGAACTCCTATGAATTAGGCCTCCACATTCCAGAGAACACCTCTCTTCCTTGGGACGCATCAGCCGTGCATAAGCGAAGGGTCCCAAGTGGCTGTCATGCTGCCACCTTGTGAAGCAAATGTGCTCCCAGAAAAGAAGAAAAAGAAAAGAAAATCCGATGACTGGAGTGCACTGAGGAGAGAGGCACAGAGAGGAGCATGCAGTGTTCTCCCGCACCTCCGACCCCTCTGAGCCTGTTGTATTGACCCTTGACAGCCCAGCTCTCAAGACCAGAAATCCTCTTCTGGTCAAGCAGGGCTGGCTCGGGGCTTTCTCTGGATCCCTCCAGAACGCATTGCTGAGATGCAACAGACTCAAAGGCAGGAGCCCAGTCCTGCTCCCCCCGCACCTGCCCTCCTCCATTCCCTGCCCTCCCCCCCAACCCAGTTCATTATCGCTCACTTAGTTCTGGCCATTGATTCCCTGTGCGACCTTCACTCACATTCAGGACATGCTCACCTGGATTGTGGCAACGGCAGCTTGGCACCAGGCTGGCGGACAGTCGCGCACACACACACACACACACACACATGCACACAGACATGTGGATACACACAGACACTTAAAGACAGACAGAGACACACAGGCACAGACAGACACAGAGACACCTAAAGACAGACATAGATACAGACACACAGTCACACACACAGACACATAACGACAGACACAGACACACACACAGACACACACACAGAGACCTAAAGACAGACATAGAGACACCTAAAGACAGACATAGATACAGACACACAGTCACACACACAGACACATAACGACAGACACAGACACACACACACAGACACACACACAGAGACCTAAAGACAGACATAGAGACACAGGCACAGACACACAGTATACACAGAGACTCATAAAGACATAGACACACAGAGACACACAGTGACACACACAGACACATAACAACAGACACCTAAAGACATAGAGACACACAGAGACACACAGTCACACACACAGACACGTAATGACAGACATAGAGACACACACACACATGAAGACAGACATAGATACAGACAGATGTAGATGCACAGATACAGACAGACACAGGCACACAGACAGATGGACACACACCGACACAGATAGAGATAGATACACAGATACACACAGACAGACCCAGGCACACAGACACACAGACATCAGACAGACATGGACACAGACACAGACACAAATAGAAATAGAAGGGACTGGAGTGATAACATAGCAGGTAGGGCATTTGCCTTGCATGTGGTCGATCGGGTTCGATCCCCAGCATCCCATAGGGTCCCCCGAGCACTGCCAGGAGTATTCCTGAGTGCATAAGCGAGGAGGAACCCCTGAGCATCGCCTGGTGTGACCCAAAAAGAAAAAAAAATAAAAACACATAGAGACACGCACACAAACACAAACATACACACACACACACAAAGACAGACAGACACACACACATACCACACCCCCCCCCCCATTGCCTAGAGCTTTTTGAGAATGACCCTCCCAGTTTCTCAGGGAACTGACAAGGCTGCTATCAGTGGCACCCCCTCTCCGTGGCGCCTCTCTCCTCTCGTTCCACCAGAATCCCCCTTCCAGTGCCTGCCCTCACCTTGAGGCTAAAGCACCTAGGACTTTAGGAGTGGGGGAAGCTGACAGGGGCTGTGGGGCCGATCCCTGCGATACGAACAGCTGGACAGAGGCTCAGACCCCGGTGGGAGGCCTCCAGGTCTCATCCGCGGGTGCCTGGGGAGCCACGTGGTGTGGGGACCATGGCACAAGAACGCACAAGAAGGGCTGCAGCCCTCTGAGAAAGGACTCCAGAGCTGGAAGCATCTTCCGGAAGGGCGTCTCACCATTAGCTGCACACCCCATGAGCATGTATTAAGCGCCGTTGTATGCCAGATGCTTGGCTCACAAGCCTTCAGTGACCCTAGAGCAGGTGAGGTCAAGCCTGAAACTTCCTTCCTGGGAGAAGGAGCACTTTCCCCCAGCAGCTTTAAAATCTTTGGGGATGGAGCCACCAGGCTAGCCTCTGTCCTCTGTCACCACAGTCTGGCATTGTGAGGCCCGGGGTGGGGGTGGGGGGCGTTAGAGGAAGGACTCTGGTCTGGCTGTCTAGATGGGGACCCCAGTTCCTCCACACTGCCTATCCAACCCCCAGGCCGTCCTCCTTTTAATTCTCACCTCAAGAGCTGTCCTCCAGGCAATGATCAAGAAAACAAAATTTTGCCAAAAAAAAAAAAAAAAAACCCCAGACGTTCTTGGAGTCACACTCATCCCTCAAGTCTCCCCTAGAAGCGTCATGGCACAGAGGATCCCAGCACCCCTTCCTCTCAGGTGGGGCTGGGGGATAGCATAGCGGGTAGGGCGTTTGCCTTGCATGTGGCCGACCCGGGTTCGATTCCCAGCATCCCATAGGGTCCCCCGAGCACCGCCCCGACTAGTGCAAAGCCAGGAGTAAGTAAGCCCTGAGCATCGCCAGGTGTGACCCAAAAAGCCAAAAACAAAAAGCAAAAAACCCCGCAGGTGAGGCGCATCAGCCGTGGTGCAGCCGTGGCGGGCGCGTTCATCGTACCCCAGGGTGGACAGGTGCCAGCTTCTGACACCTCAGCCTCCTGGTCTGCACAGCGCACCCCCCGCTAAAGGTCGAGGGCGTCAAGGCCAGCTGGCTGAGCGTGGCTTTGGAGGCACGGAGCCTTGGAGAACCGCGCCGGCGGGGAGGAGGCGGCGGAACGGTGGTCGGGGGTGGTTGGTGGAGACGCCCCGGCGCGCGGCGGGTGCTAGGCGTCCGAGCGGAAACATCTTTCCGAAACGCATCTCGGGGCCGCAAACCGCGCGCGGGCGTCCGTCCAGCCTTTAGCATCTCCCCCTGCTCATTTTCTCACGCCCATTCCCCAAACCCGGCTCGGGGGGAAGAGGCCGGGCAGAGAGTTCCTGTCGTTGGGGATGGAGAGGCGAGCGCCGGGTGAGAGGCCGGCGTGCGGTCACTGTCGGGCGCTGGGCACTTGGAGAGGGCTCAGCAGCCGGGAGCAACGCCCCCAGCTCGAACCGTGGGTCCGCTGGAGGGCCCAGCCCTCCTTTTGTGCGCCCCGGGGCGAGTTTCGGCTGCAGGCGAGCAGACACGCCCCGGGGCGCGCGCGCTTGGGTGCCGCCTGCGGGCGGAGACGCGCGCCGCGCCGGGCTGGACGCTGGGTGGCGCTGCCGGGCCGCCCCGCGCCCGACCTGTTGCGCCCTGGGCGCACCTCGGGCGGGTTTGGGGTCCCCCGGCTCGGCGCGCGCCCTCCCAGCCACCCCTCCCCCGGGGCGCCCTGCGCGCGTTCGTTGGGCCTCTGCGTTTGGCGTCCCCGCGACGGTCTAGGCGCGCGGCTGGGGCGGGAGTCAAGTTTGCCCGTGCGGGCCCGGGGGAGCTTTGGGTAGGGGGGCGGGGGGACCCTCCGGGGGAAGGGGGTCCAGATTCTGGAGCGGGCGGGGCCGGCACGGCAGGGCGGCGGGTGGGGGCTCGGCTCTCGCCGGCGCCAGCCCCCCGTGCGATCGGATGGGCTGACCCGTGCGCCGCCCCCTCCAAGCCGGGTCCGCGGCCCCGTCCCCTCCCCCGCGCCCGGCGCGCTCGGGCCCCGCCTGCGCCCGGGTCCGCGCTGCCCCCGGGCTCCCTCCGCGGGCGCCCCGGCCTCCTCGCGGCCGGGGCTGGGGCGGGGTGGGGACAGCACCCCGGGGGAGCGCGGGACCGCCAGCCAGGCCGTGGCAGGTGCGCCCCCCGCGCCCCTCATCTTCCCCGCCGGCCGGGGAGGGCAAGGACGGGGCGGGCGCGTCTCATCGCCACGCCAGTCACGTCTGGGCCACCCGGCCGCCCGGCTCCTTCGGGCCCCCTCGCCCAGCCGGCCCTGCCGGGCGCCGAGCCCGGGCCGGAGTGGGTGCGCGCGGGCGAAGATGGCCTACATCCAGGTAGGGCTGGGGCACGGCCCGCGGGACCCCGCCGCACTCCCGCCAACTCGCCCGGAGGGGAGAAGAAAAGGGGGGCCGGGCTCGGCACCTGGGCGGGCGGCAGGCGCGCGGGGGAGCGGGGCTGGGGACCCCCACGCCCGGGAGGCGGCCAGGGCCCGGGCGGACCCCGCCCGCTCGCCCGCGCCCGCCGAGCCCCCTGCCCCCCGCACCCCACCCCCGGGGAGGGGCCGCGGGGAGGGCGGCCGGGGCGCGCCGGCCGCTGTTGCCGTGGCGACGGCTCCGGCTAATTGGCCGGCGGAGCGAGCTGGAGGCAGCTGCTGGGGCCGGGAGGGACAAGGACAGTCGCGGACTCTCCCGGCCTGGGAGGCCGAGGGGTGGTGGGGGGCGGGGGTCGCCGGGGACCTGCGCGCGTCATCCTGGCCGGCCTCTGGGAGTTGCGCGCCCCCGCCCCGTCGCCTGGGACAGCGTCCCCCCCGAATCCAGCACCTTGGGTGGGGGCCGTGGGGGGACGAGGGGGAGCTGGGGCGCCCGGAGTCGCTCCAGACCCGGGGGCGGGGAGGGGGTGCGCCGGGGCAGCGCCAAGGTCACGCCGGCGGCCCCGCGGAGAAGCCCACGGGCGGGCGCCAGGGCTGGCCTCGGCCGGGGGCCGCCCTCCAGGGGACTGCTGGTGCGCCCACCCCCCGGGTGTCTCAGCCTGTTGCCACGGAGCTGTCCCCGGCGCGGCCCACCCCCGTGTCCGCCGTCTTGGCCACCGACGCTCTAGGTTCGCTCTTCAAGTTCAGGGAAGGTCATGGGGGGCTTGGGGGCGGGGAGGGTGGCCACGAGGGGGCGGAGATTCCTGCAGCTCCTGGTGCGAGCCTTGTCGGGTGATGTGAGCCGCGCAGGGCCGGCCGGTCCGCCCCTCTGGACCTGGTCTGTGTCCCCGGGATGCGCCTTCCCCGGAGCGCGGCGCGGCGGCCGGGTGGGCGTGGCCCGGGCTTTGCCTGAGCCCAGCGGGGCTCACCTTTTTGGTTTGGTTTGGGGACCACACCCTGTGGTGTGCGATGGGGCTTAGTCAGGCTTCTGGGCCGGCAGCTCACGCGCCTCATCCTGGGGGAATCTCTCCAAGCCGCCCCCCACCCTTGACTTTCTTTTTGTCTTAAAAAAATGGATTGAATCACCGTAAATTATGAAGTTATTCCGGATTGAGTTTGAGGCGTGCAGTGTGCAAGCACCCATGCTTTGACCAATGTCCACTTTCCTCCGTCAGCGTCCCCCCCCCCCCCCCCACTAGCCTGCCTCTATGCAGGCACGTGACCCCTTTTCCCTTTCGGCTCTGTGGCTTGCAGTAGCGCAGAGAGGGCATCAGATCGCTTGATCTCCGCCCAGCACTCCGTTCTCGTCCAGAACCAGCTGGTTTCTCTTTAGTTGTGCTACACAGGCCTCAGGAATTGCTCCTGTCTTTGTGCTCAGGGGTTACTCCTGCCAGGTGCTCAAGGGACCATAAGCAGTGCCGGGGGAGGGGGCTTGTCCTGGGGTCAGCGCCTTACCCACTCGACTATCTCTCAGGCCCATCCTCTGACCATCCGAACCCTGGCCTAGACGGACCTGTCATCCTTAGCTGGAGGGGCCAGCAACAGTTGGCCTGGGGGTTGGCGCTTCCCCGGTTCTCCGCTGTCTGAGTTCTCTCCCTGGTTCTTTCTGACTTGAACCAGTTCTACGTGGGGTCCCACAGGCAGTGAGAAAAATCTTGGGTGTGCCTGGGAGCACCTGCCCCCCCCCCCGGACTTGTTTCCTCTTAACCCCCAAACCTTTTTTTCTCTTTTTTGGGTCACACCTGGCGATGCTCAGGGGTTACTCCTCGCTCTGCACTCAGGAATTCCTCCTGGCAGTGCTCAGGGAACCACATGGGATGCTGGGGATCGAATCCGGGTCGGCCGTGTGCAAGGCAAACACGCTCCCTGCTGTGCTATTGCTCCAGTCAACACCCCCAAACCTTAAGCCAAACAGAGACCCCAGTGGCCTTGTCTCTGCTCCTCTTGCTTTTCTTATTTTTCTTATTTTTTTGTTTTGGGTCCACACCTCATGATGCTCAGGGGTCACTCCTGGCTCTGTGCTCAGGGATCACTCTTGGCAGAGCTCAGAGGTCTTATGGGATGCTGAAGATCGAACCCCGGTTGACCTCATGCAAGGCAGGGGCGCTCCCCACTGGACTATCTCTCTGGCCCCGGTCCTTTTGGTTTTCTTTTATCGCCTTTTTGCAGGAGAGGCCCTGTGGGCAGAGAGAGCAGGTTCTGCTGTGAGCCATGTGGGGGGGAGCGTTGCTTTTGGATGCTCTATTCACTGCGGCGCGGGGGGGGGGGGCAGAGGGCTGTCCCCAAGGATCCCCACTGGCCGCCTTGCAGCACCTTGTTCCCAGAGAACAGAGTGGGGCAGAGGTCAGCCTGCAGGGCAGCGCATCTTTGTTGATGGTTCCTGGCTTAGTGCCTCATTAAGGGAAAACTGAGGTTCAGGTTCACAGTGGCCCTTGACTGGCCCAGTTTACCTGATTGGCCAGTGGGGAGATGCATGCCCCCCCCCATGATACATCTGTGGTCCCCACCCAGCCAGCCCCACTTCCCGTGTCAACAACATCATCCAGTTTTGGCTCTTTGTCCAGTTTGGGGTTTTTTTTTTTTTTGGGAGGGTGTCACACCTGGCGATCCTCAGGGGTTACTCCTGACTCGTGCACTCATGAATTACTCCTGGCGGTGCTCGGGGGACCATATGGGTTGCTGGGAATCGAACCCGGGTTGGCCGCGTGCAAGGCAAACACGCCCTACCCACTGTGCTATCACTCCAGCCCCTGTCCAGTTTGAGTTTTAAGAATCAGTGGTTCCTGAGTCAGTGATGGAGGGATCGTTCGGGATGGGAGACGTGTGCTGAAGGTAGATAAAGGACCAAAGGTGGTGGCCTCTCAGTATCTGTATTGCAAACCACAATGCCCGAAAGTGGGGGGGGGATTTCCACAGAGGCAGGGGGAGGGTTGAGATGGGGGGTGCACTGGGGAGCTTGGTGGTGGAGAGTGTGCACGGTGCAGGGGTGGGGGTTTGATCACTGCATGACTGAAACTCAAACATGACAGCTATGTAACTGCATTTCATGGTGATTCAATTAAAAAAGTATCAGTCAGCCCTGAAAAAAAGAGTGGGTGCTTGGTGCCCGGGCAAGCCTGGTCACCCAGGCCACAGCTGGCCACTCGTCCCTTTGAGGAGTTCGAGTTTCGTGCTGCCAGTGAGTCACCTTCATGCCCGTGGACTTGGGCTTCTTTCTACGAATGAACTCACGTTTGCTTGTTAGTTCTTCCCTCCCGCTTCCCAAACGTCACCTGGCAGAGAAGTGGTGGCTGCAGCAGATTGGACAGGCAGGGCTGCTGGCGGTGAACCGGGCTTCTGGAAGGGGGTTTCCTGCAGAACCAGGGCCGCTGGCCCGGTTCCCACTGCACCGGGGTTGCCCTCTTTGTGCAGAAAGGAAGGGGGGTGGGTGTCTAGGGTTCGAACGAGGCCAATGGCACTTTCTCTTCTCTGCCAGAGAATTGGGATGCAGACTGCAACTTTCTCTGGCCTCCCCTCTGAGTTCCTGTCCATCCCTCCTCACCGTCTGGCAGCCTTGCCCCGTGTGGAAAGCCCTAGAAGGAGAGGAGGCAGGCATCTGAGAACACGGGGTGGGCCGAAGAAGGCGCCCCCTCTCTTCTCCCAGGATGTGCTTCTGCCATCTTTTTGGAGCTCCCTCTATGCGTGGGTGATCCCAGGAAGCCCCCCCCCCCTTGCCCATTGGAGCAGATTGGGAGGGAGGCGGGGGGCGAGCGCACTTCTGCACGGTGCCTGCCACTCGCTCGCCCGGGACTTAAATCATGTCCCGGGGATCCTGGCCGCGCCGGCTCTGTCTTCTGCACACAGGACGACCCCCCCGCTAGATTCCTGCATTTCTGCTTGCTTTTCTCGAGTGCGGCTGCACTGGATAGCATGACTGTCTATCCGCCCGCTCTGATTCATAACAGCAGACGGTGCAAATCAAATCGAAATGCTCAAGTTTCCCATTTATTCGGTGTTGGTTAGCCAGGAGGCTGCCAGCAGCCGGGAAGGCACCTGGCTAGTGCGTCAGCCCCCTACCCAGGATGGTAAGTGGAGTGAAACGCGGGGTGTGTGTGTGTGTGTGTGTGTGTGTGTGTGTGTGTGTGTCTGTGTCTGTCTGTCTCTCTGTCTGTCTGTGCGTGTCTTTTTGGAGTTGCTGGAATATTGCTAAACTGGTTCTCTCTCTCTCTCTCTCTCTCTCTGAAACCCCCTCGCCCGCTGTGCCCCTGGCTCCATCCGGATCTCTCAAAGGGCAGTTGGAGCCATTGAATGAGGTGGGTTCATCTAGGGATTCCTGGGCTGCCCTTTCACTGGGGCTATTGATTAGAGGACAATGGACTGGTGGTGGGGGGGGGGGGGGCATTGCTGCTAATCACTGCCCACCCGGGTTCTGTGCTTCTCTCTGGAGCGGAGGGGGGTGTCGGGGGATGGGGAGACCCCCCATGGACGAGGCTTTTTCCTCCTCCCCACACCCCTACTTCATCCATTTGCTAAGCTATCTCCTTTCCCTGAGATGATTTAAGAAAATAAAACAAAACAAAACAGAAGAACAACAACAACAAAAACAAAACATAGCTGAGCCTCATTCACCAGTCTGGGGGCTGTATTGAGGTGGCCGGGTCTCCCCCCGCCCGCCCCCCCCATCCCCGTCCCCTCGGAAGCTAAAGCCCACACGCTCAGTGGTGAGACCACGGGCAGCGGGCAGCGCGTCTGGCTGAGCTGCCTGTAATTCCAGGCGTTGTCCCTCTCTCTCCCCCACCCTGGCCCTGCCCTTCCCACCCCTCCCCTGCCCACTGTCCCCCCCTCCCCCACGCCCCACCCCTGCCCAGGGTTTGCTTTCTAGAATCTCCGACCTGCTGCTCTGCCGCTGGACTTGCCGGCACTGCTGCCAGAAGTGCTACGAGTCCAGCTGCTGCCAGTCAAGCGAGGATGAGGTGGAGATCCTGGGGCCCTTCCCCGCCCAGACGCCCCCCTGGATGTAAGTCCCTCTGCGGGCGGGCGGGTGGGCGCCTCCTGGAAGGTGAAGGTGGGCCATCCCCTGGCAGGGACCGGTCCCCCCGCGGGGGAGGGTTTGGGGGCGACAGGGGGCATTTGTGCTCTTGGCTGTACTGTTTGGCTCAGCTGGTGGGGGGGGGGTTGGCCTGGCCCCGCCCCCCCGCCCCCCCGCCCTGGGATGGGGCCCTTCTCACCCTCCGGGTGTCAGGCGGGAGGAGGGGGTGTCCGAGCCTCTCTTGGTCACCTGTGGCATGCCCAGCCCCTTCTGGATGCCCCTGGAGTGCCTGTTGCACGGGCTGGAAGGAAGGAGCGAGAGTCTTTTTTGCGGGTCAGGGGTGCAGAGATGCGCTCCCCACACCCACCCCTCCCTCCGTCCCACCCTCCAACGCGGTTGATGCTCTCCTGGCATCCCGCGTTCTCACTCCAATCCGCTCTCCTCCGCACCTGCACGCGGCTCCATCTGCCAGGGACCCAGATATTTTGGGAACGGGCTCTGGAAGCTCCTCAGGCACGTGTCTGGGCCACCGCTTCGGGGCGGGCAGAGGGACGTGGTCGCAGTCGGGGTGGCCTCGGGCTGAGGGGACCAGGATTGTGCAGCAGGCCAGGCTGGGACTCAGCAGAAGCAGATTCTCATGGGGAGGGGGGGAAAGAGAGAGAGAGAGAGAGAGAGAGAGAGAGAGAGAGAGAGAGAGAAGAGGGAGAGAGAGGAGGGAGAGAGAGGGGAGACAAGGAAAGAGAGGGAGAGAAAGAGGAGAGAGAAAGGGAGAAGGAGGGAGAGAGAGAGGGAGAGAGGAGAGAGTGCTGGTACTTTCTCCACTAAACTCCACCTGGGACTGGCATTCTGGAAGCCTCCAGGAGCGACTCTCCCTGCAGGCTGGGGAGGGGTCCTCTGAGCACTCCCTTCCCATCAGTACGCATGCAGCATCCCCTAGATTCTCGCTCTGCATCAGGCGATGTGCGTGGCGTCATCTTTCTGGGCCCAGTTGGCCCATCTGCAAAATGGGGAATGAGAAAAAAAAAAGTGGTTGGGGCTGGAGCAGTTGCCTAGTTTGCCTTGCATGCAGCCGACCTGGCTTCGATCCCCGGAGCACCACGAGGAGTGATTCCTGAGTGCGGAGCCAGGAGGAACCCCTGAGCATCGCTGGGTTTGGTCCAAAAACAAACAAAACAAAGAAAAAAAAGAAAAAGCCATTACTTAGGCTGGGGAAGTGGAGCCACAGTTGTTTGGATTGGTGTTACAGTGCTGCACCCAACCCAGTGCCCAGGTATTGCGTCCAGTGGTTCTGGGGGACCAGGAGGTGTTGGGGCCTGAACCCGGGGCTCCTCCATGCCAAGCCTGAGCTGCAGCCTGTTGCCCCGTCTCCCCCAGTGCAGGGTCAGCACTGGCGTTTATCCCTTGTGTGTTTGAGACTCTGAGTTGGGTCCCTGGCACTGCACACACACGCACACGCGCACGCATGCACACTCACACACTTCCCCTGTAGGGTTGTGCCATTACTGGCGCCTCTGATGCCGTCGGTGCTGGGGATCCTTTCCACCCTGTTCTGGTTTTTCCCTTTGTGCCTTTTTGTCAGTTTGGGGCTTGGGGGTCATCCTCAGCGGTGCTCAGGGCCGTTCCCAGTGATGCGAGAAGGACCCTGTGGTGCCGGCATCAAATGCGGGGCTCCCTGCTGCAGAACCCGAGCTCAGCCCTCGGAGCTCGCTCCCTGATCCCGGAGTGTTGCGATGCCTGGGGGTCGCACGTGCTCAGGTGGGCTGCCGCAAGCCCAGGTTGAGATGTGAGGCGCCCACCTGTGGCCAAGGTGCTGTTCGCTGTGGTGCTCCTGTGGGTGCCCACCAGGGGGCGCTCTCTCTCACCCTCTGGGCTTTACCCAGAGGGGTCGGGGTGGGTGTGGTGCTCTTGGGGGGTTCTCCCGGCCATAGTGCTCACACGTCTCACTGTGGTGCTCTCACTCGTGACGTTCCTTGCGGGGCACAGGAATCACAGAGTAAAGCTGCCCGGATCATGCTGGGGACAAGGGGTGGCAGCAAGGATTGAACTCACCACCGCGGGAGCTTTCGCCAGGCCCCCCTCTGTCTCCGTCTCAGCTTCCTGTGCGGGAACAGTGACTTGTGGTGTTACTGAGGCGTAGGGCAGGCAGGCCTGGCCAGGCTCACTCTTGGTGGGTGAGTGTGGGGGGGACACCTCACACCCAGTGTGTCGGGGCTGACTCCCAGCTCTGTGCTCAGGGATCACTCCTGGGAGGGCCTAGGGGGCCACCCAGGGTACTAGGGATTGAGCCCAGGTCGGATGTGAGCACCACCATCACCCACCCTCGTGTGCTGTCTCCCGGGCCACCGTTTCTATCGCTCAGTTACCGCGAGAGATTCTAGACGATGATAGAAGGAAAATGTCCAGAACCGCTTCATTATTCGCAGGCTGGAGCTCACGGCCATGGGTACCTGTAGGGCCCAGATGCTTTGTTTTTGTTTTTCTTTTTGGGTCACACCTGGTGATGCTCAGGGGTTGCTTCTGGTTCTGCACTCAGGGATTACTCCTGGCGGTGCTTGGGGGACCCTATGGGATGCTGGGGATCGAACCTGGGCCGGGCACGTGCAAGGCAAATGCCCTGCCCGCTGTGCCATCGCTCCAGCCCCAGGCCCAGCTGTTTTGTTAGAGCAGCTGTGAATCAGGAGAGTCCCATTCCCAGGTGGGCCCCCCCATTCCCAGGGCCTTGGGGGCAGAGGTTGACTCAGTGCAGTCGGTTTCTTTGCGCCCAGCTCAGAAGGCTCCCAGCTCCGGGAGGCAGGATTTTTTAATCGTCTTATTCACTCAAGGAAAAAAAAAAGTCATTATTAAGCCTGTGCCTGACCTGAGCGAGCCAGACTGGGTGCAGCTGCTGGGTGGCCAACAGCGCTTCCGCTTCAGAGGCAGGAAAAGCGTCTCGTGAGTTCTGCCGGCCTCCCCCGCCGGCCTTCCCCGCTGGCCTCCCCACGGGCCAGACAGCCGGGCCACACGGGAGGACAGCAGTCTCCGCCAGGGCTCCAGGCAGGAGCTGGGCGCCGGGAAGGCGTCTGGCTGCGGTGTCCCCCCAGCGCCCTGGCTAGTTACTTCTCGTGCCCCCCCAGTGCCCCCCAGGGGGCCACACGAGCCCAGAGTGAGCCCTTCCTGGTGCCGGGGGCACTGGGCCTGTCGAGGGCGGCGAGGCAGGCGCAGGCTCTGTGCAGCTGTCACACCCTGAGCATGCAGAGCTGGGGCTCGTCACAGAAGGGCCGGGGAGGCTTCAGGCACAGCTGGCTCCAGGGGCCCAGGAGCCCAAATGATGACTTGCGCTCTTACTCTCCCTCCCTCCTTCCCTCTTTGTATCTCTGTCTCTCTTTCTTCTCTCTCTCACTCTCCCTATCTCCCTCTCTGTATCTCTCTGACTCTCTCTCTTCTCTCTCCCTCTCTGTCTCTGTCTCTCTCTCCCTCCCTCCATCTCTGTGCGTCTCTTCCCCTCTGTCTCTGTCTCTGTTTCTGTCTCTGTTTCTCTCTCTCTCCCTCTCTCTTTCCTGTGCC
This sequence comes from Sorex fumeus, assembly GCF_029834395.1. Lineage (NCBI taxonomy): Eukaryota > Metazoa > Chordata > Mammalia > Eulipotyphla > Soricidae > Sorex > Sorex fumeus. Next base: position 8,494,452 of record NW_026606187.1, read on the forward strand.
TCTCTGTCTCTCTCTCCCTCCCCTTCTCTCCCTCTGTCTCTCTGTTTCTCTGTCCCTGTTTCTCTTCCTCCCTCCCTCCCTTTCCCTCTCTGTCTCTCTTTCCCTCCTGTCTCTGTCTCTGTCTCTCTCTCTGGGCCACACCTAGAAGTGCCCAGAAGCTACTCCCTGCTCTATGCTCAGAGCACCGTTAGTGCTGGGGGAGCAGAGCAACTCCTCGTCCTTCTGAGCCTTCTCTGGGCCCTGCCTGTTCCTGCTCCTGCTCCTGCTCCTGCTCCTCCTCCTCCTCCTCCGCCTCCTCCTCCTCCTCCTCCTCCTCCTCCTCCTCCTCCTCCTCCTCCTCTTCGGTTTCAGTGGGTGGCAGATGTGGGGTCACACTCCGCAGGGCTCTGGGGACCATTCTCGGTGCCACGCGGAGAACTGGGCTCGGCAGTTGGCGAGGCTGAACCCTGCGCTGCTCGTCTGTCCTCAGCCCCGTTCCATTTGGCTGCTGCTCATTTGATCCCGGGCACCATGGAGCCCAGTGCTGTCCCCGCGGGGTCTGTGAAGGCAGCCCCCACCCCCAGCCTCCACCAACTGGCTGCCCCTCCACTGCTGCCGGGGGTCTCTCAACCCCACCCCCTCCCGCGGCCCCGCTCCCAGCTGCCTGTGGCCACACTTGGCTGTGCTGTCACTCGGCATCGCCCTGGCAGGCGCAGGGCCCCTCCGGGGTGCCAGGGACAGGACCCTCTGCCTCCCGTCCCGCGTGGGGACAGTCTGCGGGGTGGGGGGTGGCCCGGACCTCCCCGGCGCCTTCACAGCTTGTGCTTCCCCGCAGCTCTCTTTACGGCACTGGCACTTGGCGTTACCAAACAGGCGGGCGTGGGAATGCCAAGCGCGCGAGCTTCGCAGGGCGGCTGGCGGTGACACTTGAGCCGAGAACAAGCTCCCCATGGGCTGCCACGTGGCAGGGAAGTGGCTCCTCCGTGTACGTGGTGTGGTGGGGGTGGCAGACAGTCCCCCGATTATCCCAGGGCCTTGTGGTGTGTGTGTGGGGGGGTCCCTCGGGCCTGTCGGGCGTGGCTCAGGGAAACTGGCCTGTGAGCAGCGTCTCTGAGACAGGCCTCGAACCCAAGACTGGCCCCCGGGGGAGAGGGGGGGAGCGTGCGGGAGAAGAGTGCGTGTGTGTGCACATGTGTACGTGTAAATGCGTGTATATGTTGTGTGCATGCTTATATGTGTGTGTGTGTGGTTGCATTGCATGTCTGTGTACGCATGTGTGTGGATGTATGTGTGTGAATTGTGTTGCATGTCTATGCATGTATGTGTGTGTATTGTGTGGTACGTGTGCATACATGTATGCATATGTGCACGTACTGTATGTGCATATATGTACGCATGTGTGTGCATTGCGTGCGTGCCTGTGGTGGGGGCCTGTGGCTATAGGACCTTGGAGTGGAGGGACTCAGGAGTCCACTGGGTCTGAGGACCCCACCGAGGCTTCATGGGGGTGAGGGTCTGGGATCCGATCCTTGGACCCCCAAGGGGACTCGCTCAAGGGGAGGGGCAGCCATAGGCCAGGGTGGGGGGTGCCAGGCCGGGACATTCTGCTCCTTCCTGTCTGGGCAGTGACCGCTGATGACCTCACAGAGCCGAGAGAAGAGAGGGCCGCGGGGTGGTCCCATTTCATTGCCTCCTGTCTCCGCTCCATTCACCTCGGACAGAGGGGGCGCAGGGGGTATTGCATGCGGGGACTTGCCCCCTCCCCGCCCGGCCTGCCCAGTCTTGTCCTGACAGTGACCCCTAACTGTGGGGAGAAGGTCAGCTCATTCTCATTCCGTGCCCAGGATACATTGGGAAACCGCATCGAATGTGAAACGTGCATTTTTCAAGGCTCATTCTCCTGGCAGGCTTAAATGTCAGCCTTGCTGGCGGGGGGTGTGGGGGGTGTGGATCTGGGTGATGTCGGTCTGCAGTCTGCAGAGTTTAGGGTCCGTTGTTAGCAGCACTGATCTCCCCCACCTGCCTTTCCCGTGAGCCTCCTTCCCTCGCCGGATGGATCTGGGGACCTTAACCCTCCCCACCTGCTTCTACGAACACCCCCTGCCTTTGCCCCACTAGGCTCGGTTCTAGGTGTTTCATGTGGTGTGACTCGCCCCGTGCTCACAGTAGCCTCATAAGGCGAGCCGGAGTATCCTTGTGTCCCCTTCCACAGATGGGGAGGCCGAGGCATGGGGAGAGGGGCTTGCCTAAGTTTAAAGTCCCGAGACCCCCCCTCGATTGCTCCCCTCTCTGGCCCCTCCGAGGCGCTTTGCTTTCTCTCAGCCTCTCTGTTTTGTTTTTGTTCCCTCATCAGGGGCACAAGAGTGCAGTGGCCGCTGCTGATGCTTAGCAGGTGTTTTCTCCCCGAACAATGGATTTGGAAGCACCAATTCCCCTGGGCCGAGCTATAGCTGTGGTTCTGCCACGTAGAGACGGCCCCCCAGCCCCCACAGAGCGGACACTGTGCTGGGTGTTTTTATTTTTTATTTTTAAATTTTCTTTGCTTACAACCAATCTATTGTTGAATTTTCCTTTGATTTTTAAACTTTATTTCTTTTTAATTTGACTTTTTTTTTTTAAATATTGAATCACTGTGGAATAGACCCTTACAGCGCCGGGTGTTTTTGAAAGAGGGTAAGTGACAGGCACAGGAGTGGCGGTGAGTGCGGGGCACTCCCGTCACCCCGAGCCCCCCCAGAGAGTTGGAGCCCTAGGAACAAAGGGCCGCTTTCTGCAGCCTGAAGCCTGCGGACCCCACCTTGACTCTGCCCCGGTGGCGCCCCCGTGTAGCCATGGCCTGTGTGAGCGCTGGTATTAGAGATGCAAGGAGTGGCTCACGGCCCTGCAGAGCAGCAGGGGGTGGGTGGATCAGAGGGATGGACTTCCAAGTGGGCTTCCAAGTGGCCGCTGGTGAGCATGCCAGCTGCTGAGGGCAAAGAGGCTGGCTCCTGCGGGGTTCCTGGACTACCAGCTCTTCGTCTCTTACAGGATAGCCAGCCGGAGCAGTGACAAGGATGGAGATTCGGTCCACACGGCCAGCGACGTCCCTCTGACCCCCCGGACCAACTCCCCCGACCGGAGGTCCTCGGACACCTCCAAATCCACCTCCAGTCTGACCCGGAGGATTTCCAGTAAGTCCCGGTGCGAGCGGTGTGGACTTGATTCCCACTGGCTGCAGGACCCAGGAAGAGAGTTCAGTAGTGCCCCTCCCCCCAAGGAAAGGCCGTGGGGACGTCCAGAGAGAGACAGTGACCAGGAGACACTGCCCGGCTGGTGATCTCTCTCACTGTAGCCGATGTGACCATTGGGACTGATTTTTTGGGGGGATCACACCCAGCTATGCTCAGGGGTTACTCCTGACTCTGCACTCAGGAATTACTCCTAGCGGTGCTGGGGGACTATATGGGATGCTGGGAATCGAACCCGGGTTGGCTGCGTGCAGGGCAAGTGCTCTACCCGCTGTGCTATCGCTCTGGCCCCTGGATTGATTTTGTTTTCACTGAGTGTCGTTGAGTGGACTCACTTGCTGGACACTGTCGGCCTGTACATCTGGATCTGGGGGCGGGGGGCGGTCTCCCTGCTGTACAATGGGGCTTGCAAATCCAGGTGACCCGGGAGTGGGGGCGAATGGGTGGTTCTGGGTGCCCAGAGGGAATATCGCCCTATGGTAGCGACGGTGGCCACTGATGCCCACTGGGTGGTGGTGCGGTTGGGCAGACCGAACCGTGGTGAGCTGGAACATTCTCATCCCGTGCACGGACCTGCTTGTGATCCTTTGCGGGACGTGGGGACCCTCAGTGAGCTCCAGAGTTGCCAAAAGGGAGAAAGGCAACTTGGGCTTGTTTGGGGTTTTTTTTTGGGGGGGGGGCACCTGGCAGTACTCAGGGCTGACTCCTGGCTCTCTGCTCAGGCATGACGCCTGGGGGTCTTGGGGGACCCTATGGGATGCCCAGGATCAAACTCAGCTCAGCTGCATACGAGGCAAGTGCCCTACCCACTGGGCCATCTCTCTGGCCCCCATCTTGGCTCCTTTCTTGGAAGTCTCAGGGCTCCGGAGGCACAGTGGGCTGTGACCCCAGCACTCTGCCAGGAGAGGGGGTGTCCGGTGGTGGTGGGAAGCAGGTACAGGACAGAGCCTCCTGGCTCTTGTTCTGACGGGCTGGAGACCCATCTCCTCACCTGTCAAAGGGGGAAATGGTCATTCCCCAGTCCCTGGGGTGGGGTACAGTAGGGAGGGCGGAACAGAAAGTCTCAACTGTGTGGAACTGCAGGGTCACTGCCCATGGAGAGGTTCATGTCCTCCTGCTACTCCTGGCTGGAAAAAAATAGCACAAAGAACTGCATCGGGGGGCTGGAGTGATAGCACAGTGACCTTGCACACAGCCAACCTGGGTTCGATTCTCAGCATCCTATATGGTCCCCTGAATAACTCCTGAGTGCAAGCCAGGAGTAACCTCTGAGCATTGCTGGGTGTGACCCAAAATAAAAAAAAAAACTGCTTGGGCTAGAGCTATGGGACAGTGGGCAGGTGTTTGTCTGGCACGCCTGGGCTGGATCCCCGAGCCCCCCTGTAATCTTGGCATGTCTGGGCTTGATTCCCGAGGAGACCCCCTATGATCCCGGCACTGCCCCGGCTTGATCTCTGAGACCCCCTGTGATCCTGGCGTGTGCGGGATCAATCTCTGAGACCCCCGTGATCCCAGGCGTGATCGCTGAGCGCAGAGCCAGGAGTAAGCCCCGAGCACCACCAAGTGTGGTCGCCAAGCCCCCGACACACAGCAGGATTTTCGGTGCTTCTGGGCGAGGGGTGCTAACGGGGATTCCTGGTGCCCCCAGACCTGGACTCCAGGGGCCCCAGCTCGCCCCTCATCGACCTCAGGCCCGCGGAGCTCGGGCTGCCGAGCACCAGGAAGGAGGCGGTGCAGCCGTCGGTGCTGCGGCGGCCCTGCGCGCCCGGCGACGGCCTCCAGAAGCTGGAGCCGCGCCTCTACTCGTCCGCGCCGGGCGCCGCGGACGACGTGGACTTCCTGACGGACGAGGAGATCCTGTCCAAGTTCCAGCTGGGCATGCTGCACTTCAGCACGCAGTACGACCTGCTGCACAACCACCTGACGGTGCGCGTGATCGAGGCGCGCGACCTGCCCGCGCCCGCCGCGCACTGCAACCCCTACGTGAAGGTGCGCCTGCTGCCCGACCAGAAGAACTCCAAGCAGACGGGCGTCAAGCGCAGGACGCAGCGGCCCGTCTTCGAGGAGCGCTACACCTTCGAGCTGCCCTTCCTGGAGGCGCAGCGCCGCACCCTGCTGCTGACCGTGCTGGGCTTCGACAAGTTCTCGCGCCACTGCGTAGTGGGCCAGGTGGCCGTGCCGCTCTGCGACGTGGACCTGGTCAGGGGCGGGCACTGGTGGAAGGCGCTCATCCCCAGCTCGCAGGTGAGGAGCGCGCGCGGCCGGGTGGGGGGCGTGGGGGCACTGGGCGGGGGGAGGCCCGGCCGGCCCACGGGGGCTGCGACCCCCAGGCTGCTTTCCGCCGCTGCCCTCCGGGCTCTCTCCCTGGGCTCCTTTTCCCTCTCCCCCGTGTGCGCGGTTTGGAACGTTTCCATTTGGAGCGGGGCCCCCACACCCGTGCCCAGTCGCCTCCCCGCGAGTCTCCACCACTCCTGATGGTGTTTGTGGGGCCCGGGAGGAGCCTCGGGTGGTCCCTGCCGGCTCGAGTATGGGCTAGCCTTCGGACCGGCTGCGCGGACCGACCACCCGTTGCCTTTTGGGAACTTGACGTGGAACTGGCCGTTGTCATCGGAGAAGCTGCAAGCGCAGCACCCCGGGCCTCCCGGGAGGGTCCCACGGCGATATCGGGCGGGGCTGAGTTCCACAGACACACAGTGCTTGGGAAGCGACGGGTCTGCAGACTCGCGGCTTTTTCACTAGTTTCCACACATTGCTGTGTGTGTTAAGTGCATGGGTGAGTGTGTGTGTGAAGAGTGTGCACCAGAATGTGTATAAGTGTGTGAACACGCATAAGAGTGTGTATGTGAATGTGTGTGTATGTGATATTGTGAGTGTGTGTATCTGAATGTCTGTGAGTGCATGGGTGTGTTGGTTGTGTGTGAGTGTGAGAGTGAATTGTGTGAGGATATAAACGTGTGTGTGTGTTTATATGAATGTGTGTATGTGGTTATGTGTATGTGTGTAACTGTGGGAGGGTGTGTGTGAAGAGTATATAATGTGGATGTGTGAGTGTGTATGTGAATGTGTGTATGTGATTGTGTGTGTATGTATGTGAATGTACATGTGAATGTCTGTGTATATGTGAATGTAACTGTGGGATGTGTGTGTGAAGAGTATTATTATATATGAATGTGTGTATGTGATTGTACATATGTGAGTATGTATGTGAATGTGCATGTGTGAGTGTAACTGTGGAATGTGTGTGAAGAGTGTATATGTGAATGTGTGTGAATATGTGTGAGGCATATGTGAGTGTGAGCGTGTGTGAATGTTTACGTGTGAAGAGTGTATGTGAGTGTGAGTTTGTGTGTGTGAGTGTGTGGCACTGTGCTCCTGTAGACTCTGGGAACCCAGCCCCCCCACCCCCCACCCCACTGTACTTTGTCAAGGACAGTGACTGGGCAAAGCTGTCATTCATCTTATCTCAGGGCTGAGCTACAGGGAATAGCAGAGGCTGGAGAACTGGGGGACGGGGGAGGGTTCTGGGGAAAAGGGACTCTGACCCTCCCAAACTCCAGGACCTGCACCTGATGCCTTGTGGTCTTTTGAGGGCCACACCCGATGGTGCTCAGGGCTGACTCTTGGCTCTGTGCTCAGGGACCACTCTAGGCAGTTTTCAGGGGACAGACTGAGGATAGCACCCGGGCCAGCCGCGCCAAGGCAAGCACCCTCCCCACTGTCCTCTTGCTCCGGCTCTGCACCCAACGCCTTGGGAGGCTGCTGGGACCAGGCTCTCTGGGGGCCTGTCAGAGCTCCTCTGGCCTCCTGGGCTGACAGTGACTGTGAACCCCGAGGGCCGGTGGGAGGCAGGAGCCCAGAGAGGGGAAGGGCCAGGTCGGCTGGAGGGGGACTGTGCTATCCTGGGGGCCCAAGCCTGTGGGCGTGGAGGGGGTGGGCTGTAGCCCCACAGGTTGCTTTGAGAAGTCTGACAAGGGGGTCGTGAGGGCGGGGGAGAGAACTCAAGGGCCACAGCACATGGTCCCCGGGGCACCGCCGGGTGTGACCCCAAAACCAAAGAACAAGAGGGTCCGATGTTGATAGAGAGAAGGTAGCCCACTCCAAAGGGCCTGTGTTGTTCCCTGGCACAGAGCTTTGTTGCAGAACACACTATCCAGTCCAGTTTTTCTGTATTTGGAACAATTTCTATAAAAATTGTGGGGAGCCAGAGCAATAGTACAACGGGTAGGTCATTTGCCTTGTAAGCGGCCAACCCGGGTTCAATCCCCGCCATCCCATGTCGTCCTCCAAGCACCACCAGGAGAAATTTCTGAGCTCAGAGTCAGGAGTAACCCCTGGGCACACCTGGTGTGGTCCAATAAGCAAACAAACAAACAAAATAAACAAATGTAAAAATCTTGGGGAGGGGGCTGGAGCAATAGCACAGCGGGGAGGGTGTTTGCTTTTCATGCGGCCGACCCGGGTTCAACTCCCAGCAACCCATATAGGTCCCCCGAGCAACGCCAGGCGTAATTCCTGAGTGCAGAGCCAGGAGTAACCCCTGAGCATCGCCGGGTGTAACCCAAAAAGCAAAAAAAAAAAAACAAAAAACAAAAAACAAAAATCTTGGGGAGGGCTGGAGCGATAGCACAGTGGGTAGGACGTTTGCCTTGCACGCAGCTGACCGGGATTCAATCCCCGGCATCCCATAGGGTTCCCCCGAGCACCACCAGGAGTAATTCCTGAGTGAAGAGCCAGGAGTAACCCTTTTTTTAAAAAAAATTTTATTAGTAAAACACCATGAGGTACAGTTGTAGACTTACAAATTTTTATGCTTGGGTTTCAATTGTACAATGATCAAACACCCATCCCTCCACCAGTGCCCATTTCCCACCACCACGGATCCAAGTATCCCCCCATCCTACCCTGCCTCTGTGGCAGGGCATTCCCCCTTGTTCTCTCTCTCCTTTTGGGTGTTGTGGTTTGCAAAAGAGGCACTGAGTGGCAATCATGTTTGGTCTATAGTCTACTTTCAGCATGCTCCTCCCAACCTGGGAGGATCCTCCCAGCACCCTTTATTTGGTGCTCCTTTCTCTATCTGAGCTCCCTTTTCCCCTAGTGTGTGTGGCTGGCCTCCAAGCCATGGAGCAAACCTCCTGGTACTAATCTTGGCCACTCTTGGGTGTTAGTCCAGGAGTAACCCCTGAGCATCTCCAGGTGTGACCCAGAAAGCAAAAAACAACTTATAGAGCAACAAAGATGGAGCACTGGATAGGAGAGCACCTTCTGCCATGGCCCGTGTTACCTCTGGAGCCGGGGCACCTTCTCTTGACTCTCTGATGCTTTCTTCTGCTTAAGGAAGTGGAGCTTCTGGTGGGTACGTGCTGTGACCTTCTTTGGGTGTTCAAGGAGCCGACGGTGGAGCCAGGCTGGACCTAGGGCAGGGGGACTCTGAGGTCTGTGACCCCGGCCAGCTGCAGGGAAGGGAGAAATGGCATGGTGATAGGAGCCCAGGCTCAGGGCTGGACACTGTCCAGCTGCACCTGCTCGAACCCGTGGCAGCACTTGAACAACTCCGGAGGGTGGATGTTCTTGTGGTCCCCCTCGTACAGATGAGAAAACAGCGGCCGGGAACCCGGAGAAGAACATCACCGTGAGTGGCAGCCTGGATTCATCAAAAGGCTCTTGGGGCGGGGCTGGAGTGATAGCACAGCGAGGAGGGAGTTTGCCTTGCACGCTGTTGACCCGGGTTTGAGTCCCCGCATCCCATAGGGTCCGCTGAGCACCACCAGGAGTGATTCCTGAGTGCAGAGCCAGGAGTCAGCCCTGAGCATCGCTGGGTATGATGACCCAAAAAGCAAAAAAAAAAGGCTCTTGGGGAGAGCACAGTGAAGAAGTTTGTTCATAGAAACAAACAAAATCCAAAAAAACTGGGGCTAGAGTGATGGGACAGCAGGGAGGGTCCTAGCCTTGCATGCAGCCCACCTGGGGTTGACCCCCAGCATCTCCTGAGCACCACCAGGAGTGATCCCTGAGCACTGAGCCAGGAGTCACCCCCTGAGCGTTGCCAGGGTATGACCCAAAACTGAAACAAAACAAAACAGAGAAGGACCAGAGTCCCCGTTAGAGGGGACGGCCACCAGCCAATCCCAGCCCTGCCGCCCCCCACCCCCATTCCGCTTCTGTCCTGCGGAGCCCACTTAGCAGCTGGAGCGAACACCTACTCAGTGTCACACATTCCACGGCTGCTTGAAAAGGCGAGGGGTGGGGGTGGGGGGCTGCTTGCAGGCCACGGCCATCGGCAGAAGCCTTTCGCCCCTCACTGCCGCGGGCCTGACCCCCGAAAGCCCCTCACATCCCTGCCATGGGCTTCTTGCTCTGTGCTTAAGCCTGAGCCCGAGACTGGGTTTCCAGGGCGCCTGCTAAGGCCTGGCCCACCACCCCGGTCCTCCCCATCCCCCAGCCCTTTTGGGGTTGTTTTGTTTTTCTGTTTGTTTGGGAGTCGCTCTTGACCTAGGGGAGGGTGGGGACTGATCTTTCTCTCCTTCCTGCCTCAGCTCTGCACCCCAGCCCGCCCCCTCTCTCCCCTCTTCTTCCTGGCCTTTTTGGTCATTCCATGTGCCTGCCCTCGGCCCCCGACTCCTGCCCCCACTGTCTCAGGGAGTCAGGAAGAGGAAACCCCCACCACACCCTCATCCTGCCCCATCCCCCCTATCACACACACACACACACACACACACACGCATACACACACACACACACACTCATCCCCCCCCAACCCCATTCCCCCCCGCACACACACTCATCCCACTTGGCTAATCCAGTCACGATGCCCGTCATTGCCAGGTTGTCCCTGGCTCTGTGGGGCTCGGCCTCACCCCTGTCTCTTTGGCATCTCTCAGGTCCCCATTCATGAGCACTGAGGAAGCACCTTCTATGGTGATCCCAGGGCCCAGGGGCGCTGGGGAAATGTTATCCGGGGGCTGGGTTGGGGGTCAGGAAGGGCTGTGAGACTCTGCAGCAGAGGGGGCGGGGGCACTTCTGGGCAGAAACGGGTGAGCTGGGAGTGGGGAGGGGTCTGGACCCTTCTCACTGGAAGGGCCCTTTTAAAACTAATTTCTTTTAAACACACAGTTTTTGGGGAGTCACACCTGGCCATGCTCAGGGGTTACTCCTGGCTCCGTGCTCAGGAATGACTCCTGGCGGTGCTCATGAGGCCATAGGGGATGCTGGGAATCGAACCCGGGTCGACCATGTGCAAGGCCAGCGCCCTTCCCGCTGTCCTATCACTTCAGCCCCTTGAAGGTCTTTTCTGAGCCGCCAAAACTCCCAGCGATTTCTCTGCGTGGGTCCTGCTCCACAGTGGCTGTGGCTCGGCCTAGCTCTGGCCCCCCAGAGATCCTTTGTTCTGGGGAGGGGGCGCTCAGGACACGGGGTTCACACCTGATCTGTCCTATTACACTGAGGCCCATAGCAGTGCCCGCCACACACCTCTCGAGGGCCATCTGTTGCGTTCAGGGCTAAGTCGACAGCCAACAGAGACGCTCTGAAGTTGGGTGTCCATTTGGATGGTTGTTGAGCCCAAGACAAACACTCAAACATATGTGAACATGTTGTCAAAACAAAACAAAACAAAACAAAACCAAACCCTAGCTCCTCGAATTTTCCCAGACAGGATGTGAGCAAACTTTTCTTTCCGCCCTGTCCCGGAGGGCCTGGGGGGCAGAAGGACCGGTACAAGCTCCAGAATGAACTGGAAGTCCTACCCCTGCTCTTCACCCAAATATCAAGTCCCCAGGCTCCCAGGGCTGACCTTTGACAGGTCAGTATGTGCCTGGCCGTGCTTGGGAGCCTGTATGTGGTGCGAGGGTTTAACCCGGGGTCAGCCACATGCAAGGCGCACCCCTGCAGCCCTGTACTAAGTCTCTGCCCATTGGGGATCCCTGGCCAGCAAGGCCCTGGGGTCACTGCCATGCCCTGAGGTCATGCTACTGTCTGGGCGCTGCAGTGTGGGGGTAACTGGGGGCCACCCCGCTGGTGCTGGGGTTCTCCAGGGCCACATCAGAGGTGCTGGGGGCTGCAGGGCTTTTCCTGGTGAGGCTCATCTCCTGCTGCTGGAATCAAACCTGGGTTGGTGTGTGCCAGACACACCCTAACAGCCATACTCTCTTCCGGTCCCCTCACAAGCCTTTCTTTCTTTCTTTCTTTCTTTCTTTCTTTCTTTCTTTCTTTCTTTCCTTCCTTCCTTCCTTCCTTCCTTCTTTCTTTCTTTCTTTCTTTCTTTCTTTCTTTCTTTCTTTCTTTCATGTAGGAGTACAGCTATTTATTCATCCACTGATTAGGCTGATTGAATTGGGCATGAACTCCACTCACAAGCCTTTCTTAAAAAGATGGGGTCGGAGAGATAGTCTAGCAGGGAGGGCATTTGCCTTGCACTTAGCCAACCTGGGTTCGATTCCCAGCATCCCATATGTCCCCCAAGCACTGCCAGAAGAAATTCCTGAGTGCAGAGCCAGGAGTAACCCCTGAGCATTGCTGGGTGTGACCCAAAAGCCAAAAAGAAAAGAAAAAAAGATGGGGTTGGAATGATAGGACAGCAGGAAGGGTGTTTGTTTGCTTTGCAGGTGGCCGACCTGGGTTCGATCCCCGGCATCCCATAGGATCCCCTGCCAAGCAGAGCCAGGAGTAAGCCGTAAGCATTGCCGGGTGTGACCCAAAATGCCAAAAAAAAAAGTCCTAAAGTGCAGACCACAGTGAGGAAGTGGATGCATTTAACCATTTTAAAATGAAGCTGCTGCGGGTTGGAGTGATACACAGTGGGTAGAGTGTTTGCCTTGCAGGCGGCCGACCCGGGTTTGATTCCCAGCACCCCATACGGTCCCCTGAGCATTACTAGGACTTATTCCTGGGCTGGAGCGATAGCACAGCGGGTAGGGCGTCTGCCTTGCATGCGGCCAACATGGCCGACCCGAGTTCGATTCTTCCGTCCCTCTCGGAGAGCCCGGCAAGCTACCGAGAGTATTCGATATGCCAGACACAGTAACAACAAAGTCTCCAATGGAGACGTTACTGGGCCCGCTCGAGCAAATCGACGATCAACGGGAGGGCCTTTACTTACTTTACTTACTTTACTATTCCTGAGTGCAGAGTCAGGAGTAATCCCTGTGCATCACTGGGTATGATCCAAAAAGCAATCAATCAATCAACAAATAAATAAAATAAAATGATGCTGCTTACCAGATAACGTGGTTCAAAAAAAAAAAAAAAAAAGCAAAAACAAGACCAAGACCAGCCCCAGCCAGGGCAGGTGGGCTGGTTAGTCTGTCCTTCCCAACAACCTGGACCAGCAGGTGTCTTGAACTGACCTCGTTCATCGGTCTCCGTCTGCAGCTGTGAAAAGCTCAGAAATGAGCGACTTAGCAGAAAGGTGCTGCCTGGCGCGAGTCTGAACCGGGAGCAGGTGCAGGTGGCTGTCGCTTTGGAGATCTTTGCAGGAGTGCGGCAGAAAACAGCTGGACGGCTGTCTCCCCCTGAAAGTGTCTTTTGTGCCCAGTGGTTTTCTTTGATTGCCTTCTTATTGACTGGGGCTAAGCTGTGTTCAGAGGCTGAGGGGAAGGAGGGCGTTTGTCTGTGGACGGGCCAGACGGCGATGGCACAAGCCGGCAGCCGGCAGCCTCATGGGGTATCCTTGGGGTTCGTTTGAGTCATTCACGGCTGGTCTTTTTCGGTTCCCAGGAGCCCACCAGAGTCAACTCAGCAGGCTCCTGAAAAAGGAAATGAGGCTTGTTTCTTCGTGGCATTGTGAGGAAATGGGGAAAAGGGGTCTGCCTTCGCTTTTTTTTTCTTTTGGGTCACACCCAGCGATGCACAGGGGTTACTCCTGACTCTGCACTCAGAAATCACTCCTGGCGGTGCTCAGGGGACCATATGGGATGCTGAGAATTGAACCCAGGTCGGCTGTGTTTTTTTTTTTTAATTTTTATTTATCTATTTTTAATTATTTTTATTTTTTAAATTTTTGGGAAAGTTTTAAAATTTTATTTTCATAAAGTTGTTCACAGCAATTGATTACATTCAATATTTCAACACTAAGCCCACCACCATGACACCTTCCCACCACTACTCAAGCCTTGCCCCACGGGCAGATGCTAAATAATTTATTTTGCATTGCTTGTTATGAACAGTACGAGATGTCACTATTGAAATTCTAAAATTTAAAATAATTGGGGTCCGGAGACATCTCTACAGCGTGCTGCTCTCTTTCGAGATTCACTTGTGAGTCTCTGGATCACGGCTGTCAATGCATTAAGCGCTTAAGCAGTGCCCGGAGGCCGTTCGTTGTCCCCAGCCTTTGATGTCAGGGGATGGGTGACTGTCCTCAAACCTCTGGGGCCTGTGTCGGCTGGGACTGGTAGCTCCTGGTCACCCACATTGAAGTTGCTTCCGGTGTAATGAATCGCGTGGGCCAGGCTGGGACATGGTCTTTTCTCTTGGTGGGGACAAGAAAGCTCCGAAAAGTACCTAGTTGGGGCCGGGGCCTTAGCATAGCGGGTGAAGTGCTTGCCTTGCATGCCGCCGATCCCAGTTCAATTCCCTGGCATTCCCTAGGGTCCCCCGAGCACTTCCAGGAGTAATTCCTGAGTGCAGAGGCAGACATAACCCCTAAGGATCGCCAGGGTTATGCCATAACCCCCAAACGAAGAGGACCCTGAACTGGGCTACACTGGAGCAGAGGCAGCGGCAGTAGGTGGAGGTCAAAGGGCAGTGTTGGCACTGTAGTTCTTGGGCTGAGGGATCAGAGGGGCCTTTCCTCAGCTGGATCACGCGACCTGTCGCCTGGACACAGCGCATGTTATTTCTCTGTTCATCCGGGAGTGACCTTTTGGGCTGGATCCACCTTCGGGCCGCTGTGAATGGTGCCGCTGCCAACTGTAGCGTGCAGGTCTTGAGGGGTTTTTGTTTGTTTGTTTGCTTTGTTTGGGGGCCACACCCAGCGGTGCTCATGGATTGAACACCGGCCTCAGCTGTGCGTCAAGGCAAGCTCTGGCCTGCTGTCCTGTCCTTCAGGCCCCAGGTTTGGGGCCTTGATTCTTCCAGTCTCCTGGGTCCCTGGCACAGAGTGGGGGTTGTGGGTTGTGTGGTCATTCTGGGCCCACTTTTTTTTTTCATGTACCATTATTGTTTATTCTAGGAATCTCATGGTGGCAAGATAACTTAACAAATTCTTTATAACATAATCAAAATTCTGAACAATTTTGTGCCTCTTTCCTTCCAGTGCTTAGATGAACCTTCTACTGTTAAAAACTTTAAATACACATTTCTGAGATTTCTAGACCGGAGAATTTGGTAGTACTTTCTAAGAATATTTGAATATTATTATCACACCCCCCAAATAAAAGCCTCCAATGATGTTTCGTGACCAATTTTTATGTACAATGGGCTCACTTTTCTTTTTTGGGGGGGGGTCGCACTGGCGATGTACAGGGGTTACTCCCGGCTCATGCACTCAGGAATTACTCCTGGTGGTGCTCGGGGAACCATATGGGATGCTGGGGATTGAACCCGGGTCTGCTGCGTGCAAGGCAAACGCCCTACCCCTGTGCTATTGCTCCAACCCGGGCTCAGTTTTCTTAAGCGCGGCCAAACTGCTGAGACTTTGGTCCCTGCCAGCTCCGTGAGGGTTCAGTTTCCACACAGCCTCACCAGCATGTGTGTTCGTGCCTGCTGTGGCCCCATGAGTCTGCAGCCCCGGGAATCGGGTCCAGCCCCATTCCCATCTCCTGAGGGTATGGCGCACAGGTGACAAGATCTGCGCATTGATTACAACAATGTGATATGGGATCTCTCCAGGGGCTGGGCTGGAAGTGGGCCCTTGGTCTAGGACCCCACGCCCATCCCGTGGCTTGGCTGAGCTTTTTTTTAATTATTTTTATTCTATAAAGTAGTTCACAATAGTTGGATTACATTTAATATTCAAACACCAATCCCCTCACCATTACACCTTCCCACCATCGTATTTCAGATATTTCCATCCCAAACCCCAATCCCTGCCCCAGTGCAGAACCGAAATAATATATTTTGTATTGTTTTTATGAAAATCTACTGAGAATGTTAGAAAAAGGTATCCTTAGAAGAAAGAGTGTGAGGATTGTTGTATTTCACCCAGGGGCCATTAAACCCTTCTATAAGAGATCACTAACATGTTGTTAAAGGTTGAGCCTTGTGTGTTTTATATTTATATAAATACATATATTTATATACATATATAATATAAATATATATTTATATATGATATTTATAAATAGCTGGGGTTTATAGTCTCTGGGTCAGCTCCTGGAAGAGAACAGC
Organism: Sorex fumeus; assembly: GCF_029834395.1. Taxonomy (NCBI): domain Eukaryota; kingdom Metazoa; phylum Chordata; class Mammalia; order Eulipotyphla; family Soricidae; genus Sorex; species Sorex fumeus. The sequence continues at coordinate 8,509,982 of NW_026606187.1, forward strand.
GCAGAGTCTCCTGCTCCCGCACCTGGCTGTCCTCGCTGGGGGGCCCCTTGGAGGGGGGCGGGTTAAGTTTCCCTCCCCACCCTGAGCAGAGCTCCGGCAGCCAAAGACCTCCAGAACCAGCCACCATCATGCTGAGTCCACTCTCCGCACGCATGAAGGTACCAGCAGAGGAACAAAGGCATACGGGTCCCGGGGCTGAGATCTCCAAGCCTGCTTGGATCGGGGCTGAGCATCCTCCACCCAGATCCTCCATCTTCCAGTAGGCAGGGGTCACACCCACCAACTGGCCCCCTGGCGCCGAGTAATCCCATCAACAGCCAAGACCCAGAGACTATAAAACCCAGCTCCCGGAAGCACGCAACATCTTATTATCTCATTCTTACTTTGGACAACCTGGCAGGCTACCGAATGTTACCTGCCCACACGGCAGAGTCTGGCCAACTCCCCGTGGCGTACAATATGCCAAATACCAGTAACAATGATGGGTCTCATTCTCCTAACCTGAAAGAGCGTTCAATATGGCACTTTTTAAAATCTCAGGGCTAGAACGAAGGAGACGTTACTGGGACCTGCTCGAGGCAATCGACGAACAACAGGATGATCGTGATTGTGATTTATAAATATAAATATGTATCTATAAAAAAGTGTACCCCTCTAAGATTGGTTGCCTCCTACTTTGAACCCTGTCAAATGTAGTGCAGTAATCCTGGAGTATGGATGGAGTATGGGTAGATTATGTGGTTTGAAGTATCACGTGGTCCAGGAATAGATGCACTTTTTGGTGATGCTTGGCAAGCATGTGGAGATTGGCCATGAGTGTGGTGGCGGCTGAGTTGTGGAGGTTTTCGGCTGCCAGGATTGGGTCCCTTGGGATGGTGAAGGAAACTCAACCTGCCCCCCTTCGGGTCGCCACGAGTGAAACAGCCTGGTGTGCGGTCTGGCGACATGGTTATGGTGAGTGTCATGTTGCTCATTTCAGGGAGAGAAGGATGTGTGATCTGGACAGTGACCGATGATGTGGTAATTTGGCAGCTTGGCTGAGCTTGATGGTCTTCACCTGGAACATGGACAGGCTATTCGTGATGGTCAGGGTCGGGAACTGGGACCTGAAAACTCCTGAATAAGTGTTTATAAAATAAATTGAGGGACCCTTTGGTACCGTTTGGTTTGTTTTTATTTTTGCCAATGGCTAATGGGCAAAAATAAAAACACCTTCTAGACAATTGTCTTGCCAATGAATCACCCCCAAGACCATGCACAGGCTGGTCCTGAGGGGTCCCCTTCCCTGGAAACACACCCCAGCAAATCTTTGCTGAGTGGAAGGGGGTGACCATGTGCTGGCATGAAATCGCCCCCTGCCTGTCTCTGAGGCTCAGGGTATCACTGATTATCTCTGTGCTCACATATAGAACATGTGAGAACTTTTGCAGGGTCAGAGATCAAAGACCACTTACTTTTGTGTTATTTGATCCAAATGGGCCATCCACCCCCCATTCTCTATGTCACCCCTTTAGGCAGTATTTCTCAGTCTTTTTCCAACCATGGCCCTTTTCCAACCTATTCCTTCGGTTGTCCTGAGTGCTACCAGTTGGCTCCCTAGTCTTGTGCTAAGGTCCTCCATTGGCATGACTTTCACTGAACCCCTTGGAATACCTTGGGGCCCACAGAGGTGGGAAACTGTGACCCGTGACATTCATCCCAGTGTTTCTCTGACCAGACACTTTTGCCATTAGAGTGCATGGATGGATGGATGGGTGGGTGGTTGGATGGATGGATGGATGGATGGATGGATGGGTGGTTGAATAGATAGATGGATGGATGGTTGGATGGATGGATGGATGGATGGTTGAATGAATAGATGGATGGTTGGATGGGTGGATGGATGGATGGTTGGATGGATGGATGAATGGATGGATGGATGGTTGGATGGATATATCAATGGTTGAATGGATGGATGGTTGGTTGGATGGATGGATGGATGAATGAATGGATGGTTGGATGGATGTGTCGATGGTTGGATGGATGGATGGATGGTTGGATGGGTATATCAATGGTTGAATGGATGGATGGTTGGTTGAATGGATGGATGGATGGATGAATGGATGGATGGATGGATGTATCGATGGTTGGATGGATGATGGATGGGTGGGTGGATGGATGGATGGATGGATGGATAGATGAATAGATGGATGGTTCAATGGATACATTGATAGGTGGGTGGATGGATAGATTGATGGATGGTGGATAGATGAATGAATGGATGCATACATGAATAGGCAAATGGGTGCATGGATAGGTGGATGGGTGGATGATTGGATGAATAGATAGGTGAAAGGGAGGCAAATATTGATATTGTTACAATTCTGTGGATCTGTAGATTCATTGTGCCAGTCTATTTTATTTGTACATGGTTGAAATTTTCAGATGTTTCATTCTTTGTCGTTTGTTTTGGTGGGGGCTGGATTGAACCTGGGCCTGACACATGCAGAGCAAGGAGCCCGCCACTGAGAGACTCCTCAGACCTTTCAAACAAGGCTAAGCCATGTGTGGCTCCTGGATGTGGGTCCCTTTGGAAGGATGGGGCCCTGGGCGACCCTCTCCAGGACCTGAGTATGCTTTAGCAGGCATGCCCTGGCCAGAGCCTGGCGGTGTTGAGGAGCCAGCCTCTCTGGTTGAGATGCCAGGGTGGCCACTTCCTTGCTGGGTGGCCCTGAGCAAGGTGCCCCTCGGAAAAGCTGTGGCCTCACTTGGTGAACAGCACTCGGGCTCTGATCTCGCCGCCGCACCATGAAGCTGGGCATAATCCTGTGAAGGGCTGTGTGCCATGTCTCCACAGAGCACCCAGGGACCACTGCAGCCCTGTGCTGCCTTTGTGTGGTTGCTGCTGATAAGTGTGTCTAGAGCAAAAAGCGAGAGAGAGAGAGAGAGAGAGAACAATGTGTGTGGGGGGGAGGCAGAGATTCAAGGAAATACAAGAGGACTTGGACAGATAGTACAGCAGGGAAGGCTCTTGCTTTGTACATGGTTGGCCTGGGTTCAACCCCCAGCATCCCATAGGGTCCCCTGAGCACCGCCAGGGGTAATTCCTGAGTGCAGAGCCAGGAGTAAACTCTAAGCATCATCAGGTGTGACACAAAAAAGAAAAAAAGAAAGGACAGAATGAGAGAGAAAGAGAGAGAGAGAAAGAAAAGAGAGGAAAAGGAAGGAAGGAAAGGAGGAAGAAATGGTAAGGGGAAGAAAAGGGAAGGGAATCCACTGATAAATAAAAGCAAGAAAGGAAGGGAGAGAGGGAGGGAAGGAGGAAGAAGAAAGGAAGGACGGAGAGAGGGAGGAAGGAAGAAAGGGAGGGAGGAAGGAAGGTAGGAAGAAAGGGAGGGAGGAAAGAAGGAAGGAAGAAAGGGAGGGAGGGATGGAGGGAGGGGGACAGGAGGAGGGAAGGGAAGAGGAAGTGAGGAAGGAAGGAAGGAAGGGAAGGAGGAAGAAGGGAGGAAGGAAAGGAGGGAGCGAAGAGGAAGGGAGGAAGGAACAAAGGGAGGAGGAAGGAGGGAGGAAGGAAGGGAGGGAGGGAGGAAGGAAGGAGGAAGGAGGAAGGAAGGGAGGCAGGCAGTCACCCAAGTCGGCTGATCCCATCCCATGAAGGCCAGGCAGGAGGCAGGCATGAGCCGCCGGAAGCCACGGAGGCCGCAAGCTTCCCTGCCCGTTTTCTTCCTCTGCAGAATGAAGTGGAGCTGGGGGAGCTGCTGCTGTCTCTGAATTACCTCCCCAGCGCTGGGAGGCTGAATGTCGATGTCATTCGGGCCAAGCAGCTTCTGCAGACGGATGTGAGCCAGGGTTCAGGTACAGTCCGCCTCTTCTCCCCAGACCGTTCCTTTTTTTTTTCAATGATACAAGGGACCCAGTTTCTTTCCTTGCCCCCTGGATACTGTTATGTGCACATAGACAGAATCGAGAGCTGCAGTGTGAGAGCAAGAAGGGAGGAAAGGCCAGAGTGATGGCATTGTGTGTGTGTGTGTGGGGGGGGGGGGGTTGCCTTCAGGAGCTGATCCAGATTCAACTCCTGGCGCCCCATCTTGTCCCTTGAGCTCTCCCAAGATTGATCCCTGAACACAGAGCCAAGAGTAAGCCCTGAACAGCTGGGTGAGTTGGAGAGAGAGAGGAGAGAGGAAGGAGAGAGAGAGGAGAAAGGAGAGAAGACAGGGGGATGTAGAGGAGAGAGGGAGAAGAGGAAAGAAAGAAGAGAGAGAAAAGAGAGAGAGATGAGAGGAGAGAGAGAAAGGAGAAAGAGCGAGGAGAGAGAGGGAGAGGGAGGAAGAGAAAAAAGACAGAGGGGAGAGAAGGGAGAGAGAGGTGGAGGAGAGAGAGGAGAGAGAGGGAAAGGGAGGAGAGAGAGGAGAGAGGGAGAGAGAGGAGAGAAGCAAGGGAGAGAGGAGAGAGAAGGGAGAGAGAGGGAGGGGGAGGAGGAAAGGAAGTACACTGATGACTGATGCTCCCTAGATGAGGCTGGCTAACTGTTGTTGTCTGACTCGGGGATTGGCCGCAGGTGTGGAAAGGTTGGAAACCACTGCTCACCTGTCTTGATTATCACGGCTGGTCTGTGGGCTGGTCTGCAGGACAGGCTTCCCTGGAGAATGCTGCTCAAGGCAGCCTCACTTGAACTGGGGGTTTGAGCCTGGGATGAGCGCTTACGGGAACCAGATTCAACCCCAGGGATTTCCTTGCAGGTCCCAAAGCTGTGCCTGCAATGGAGGCGCCATGCTGCAGGGGGCGGCATTTGTGCACTCGTCGTGCCTTTGGGCCAGCCTAACTGGGAGAGTGGTAGGGTTTTCTCCTGGTTCATCCCAAGTGTGCCATGTCTTTCTCAATCCCAGATCTGCAAAGACTGGTACTTAAAGCATCCCTAGGTGGAGCTGGAGCGATAGCACAGCAGGGAGGGCATTTGCCTTGCATGTGGCTGACCCGGGTTCGATTCCCAACATCCCATAGGATCCCCCGAACACCGCCAGGAGTAATTTCTGAGTGCAGAGCCAGGAGGAACCCCTGTGCATCTCTGGGTGTGACCCAAAAAGGAAAAAAAAAATAAATGAAATTAAAAAATAAAGCTTCCCTAGGAAACCAAGTGGAGCATGACTCTTAATGAAGAGGGACAGGTTACATTCCTCCTCTGTGTCGTTCTCCCGCGGCCGTGAAGGTTATTACAGGAGAGCTGCCAGGAGTCTGGGAGCTCTGAATCCTTCCCCAAGACAGGAATACTGTCTTCTCTGAGTGCTGACACTGAAATAAATGACTTGCTAGAAGGTGACAGCTGAATTCAGAAGCCATCTTGCATGCTCAGAAGCTGCCTTATGGAAATGGAGGTTTCAAAGGGAAGCAAGGCTGGGAGGGAGTTTCATTAAGGCTGCATGATAAAATGGCAAAGGATTCTGGAGTCAAACTTCTTGCAGCTTAATTCTAGGGTCCCAATGTTCAAGTGATGTGGTCTTAGGAAGTTACTTAACCTCTTATAATCTCAATCTGTCTATCCGAAAGATGGATTCTACAGTATTTCTCTCTTTGAACTGCTTAAACCAGCATTACAGAATAGGCGTGAGTCTTTTGTAAGCTGTAACATGATCAAAGAATGAGAGCTATAATTCTTTCCATCTGTGAGCTATGGGCTTCCTGACATGGTAATGGGTTTCCAGGGACAGAAAGGCAGGATTTGGGCCAGAGTGATGGCACAGCAGGTAGGGTGTTTGCTTGGCACACAGCTGGTCAGGGTTTGATCCCCACCACCCCATAGAGCCAGGAGAGATCCCTGAATGCAGAGCCAGAAGTAAACCCTGAGCACTGCTGTTATGGCCCCAAATAAAACAAATAAAATAAAAGCTAGAATTGACACTGACATGGGTCTGGCTTTTTCCCAAATAGCCATATAGTAAACAGATATTTGTCATCTTGAATTTCCAGTTTCTTCATCTGTAAAACGAAAACAATGCCTGATTTAGGAGAGGGACTTAAAAATATTGAATAATCAGAGGAAGAGAGTACGAAAGCAGATGATAAGGAGCTGGGGGGGAGGGGATATAGAGGGAGAGAGAGAAGGATGGAGGGATGGAGAAAAGGATGAGCAAATCGAGGCGTGGATGCCTGGATTCATAGAATTCATGGGTTCATTTTAAAAGTAGACATTAGAATGAGTAGATAGGGTTAAAGAGATAGCACAGTGGGGAGGGCGCTTGCCTTGCACATGGCCAACCTGGGTTCAATCCCCAGCATCCCATAGGGTCCCCCCAGTACCACCAGGAATAATTCCTGAGTGTAGAGCCAGGAGTAATCCCTGAGCATCACTGGGTGTGACGCAAAAACAAAAAACAAAAAAGAATGAGTAGGTAATTGGACTGTCATATATGGAAAATTGGATGGACAGGTGATAGAAAGAATGGGTAGTAGATTGATAAAAGGATGTTAAAGTGAAATGTGGAGGGGGTCGTGGATGCACATTTGGGTGGATGGATGGACGGCACGTTGAGTGGACAGGATACATTGTCTGACTTCTAACACTCTGTGATGCTGTGTCCAATTCTCAGACCCCTTTGTGAAAATACAGCTGGTCCATGGACTCAAACTGGTGAAAACCAAGAAGACCTCCTTCTTAAGAGGAACAATCGATCCTTTCTACAACGAGTCCTTCAGCTTCAAAGTTCCCCAAGAAGAATTGGAGAATGCCAGCCTCGTGTTTACAGGTAGGTTCTATTCCAGAGCCAGGTGAACTCCAGGTGAGATGGGTGTGGCCTACTGCCCCCAGGGAGAGGCACAACATGAAGAAAAAAGATGGTGACAGGAAGGACCATCGTGCCTGGAACGGCTTCCTGAGCTGGAAGCAGGGTGAAGCAGACAGTGATCACAGTCTGAACCACTCGTGCCTTGAGCACGACTCCCAGAGTCATTTAGCACCAGTTCCCAGCATAAACCTGATGTGTAGACACTTCAACTAATTACCTAATCCTTGGGCCAGTCCCTTAACTGCTCGAAGCCTTTGTTTCTCCAGGTCAAAGGTGGGCAAGTGACTGTACTCGCTCCGATGGGTGAATGCTCAAGGCAAAGGGGCCTCTGGCTTGAATAATGAGCCTCCAGTGCGTCTGCTGTGGTGGTCTCTGGCCACCAGGAGCTTACCGTCGAGTGTGGAACACAGAAATAAACAGGGTTGAAGTGATAGCACAGCGGGTAGGGCGTTTGCCTTGCACACGGCTGACCCAGGTTCGTCCCCGGCATCCCATTACACCGCCAGGAGTAATTCCTGAGTGCAAAGCCAGGAGTAACCCCTGAGCATCGCTGGGTGTAACCCAAAAGTAAAAATAAAAAAGCAAAAATTTTTTAAAAAGCCCAATAAACAAACAAACACAACACCAGGAGATAAACAGAATTGTCTCAGTGCTCAGAGGGGCAAGGGGCTGTGAAAGGCTTTGCTTAGGGCTCCTCCTTGAAGTGGAGGTTTCGGGCTTCACTCTCTGGTTGAATTGTGTCTCTTGCTTCCGGTACATGTCAATTGGGTATTTCTAGGACGGTCGGTTAACTATTACTGTGAAACAAATCACCCCCAAAATGTGGCAGCTAAAGCCCAAGGGCCTTGATTATCTCATAGTTGCCGCTGGGCAGCGTTTCCCCGGGTTCCCAGGGAGCCCTGGCCTAGGGGACATGGCACCGCACAGCCCCAGAGCAAGTGGGCACCTGGTGAGTTTTGATCTCAGGAGGACCCTGATGGCCGCTCTTGCAAGGATGCCTGGGCCCGGACGTAGAGACAGCTGCTTCTGGCCTTTCTCAGCGGCCGTCGCCTGAGCGCCTGCACCCACTCAGAGGCCGCTGTCCTCAAGCAGACGTGATGTGCCACTGGACCGAGAGGGTGGCAGCTGTCCAGATTGCCAAAGCAGACTGCTTTCCCCACAGCCTCAGGCCAGACGGGAGACCAGGGTCCCCCAGAAGCCTGGAGGGCTGGCGGGCGGGCAGGCAGGCAGAGAGAACACTTGGAATCCAAGTCTGCCCAGAGAACGCAGGACTCCCCATTGTACTTGGCATCACAGGGCCCCGGGCGGGGTGCAGGCCCCACCCGGGAAGCCTGGACGTTCTGTGCATCACCTCATCTTGTCTAGCTAATGCAGCTCAGGCTGTTCTACGAGGTATATAGAACCAAAGGAGGACAGGAGGGATAGCACAGCAGGGAGGGTATTTGCTTTGCATAATGGCTGACCCGGGTTCGATCCCTGGCATCCCATTTGGTCCCTCGAGCACCACCAGGAGTAATTCCTGAGTGCAGATCCAGGAGTCACCCCTGAGCATTTGTGGGTGTGACCCCAAAACAAGAACCAAAGGACATGTGTGAGCAAGAAATCAAGGGCTGGGAGGGTCACAGGCTTGGTCGGGGGCTCAGGGTTCTGACTCTGTGGCCTGGGGAAGACCTGGTTGCCTCAGTTTTTCTCATCTGGAAAATGGGAGGCAGCTCCAGGTCTGGCGAGGGTCCAGCCTCCTCCCTCCCCACACATGTTCACGTGCTCATAGCAAGCTCTCAGGCCGACAACTCACAATCCAAAGGATGCTGGCTTTGTCCCTCCACCCACTTCTGGCACCTTCTCCCGGAAGTCACCCTTTTTGCAGCCCCTGCTCCTTTTATGCCTCCGTCCTTATTCACACACAGGATTCCATTCCGTTATATATGATTGGAGAACCTGGCCTGAAGCCCAGCATCTGTGCCACATCCTGCCCCCACACGCTGGGACTCTTCCAGGAAACAAACCCAACCTTTCTGATCTCTCAGGGATTTCCAGAATATTCTATGGAGGCTAACGCTGAGACTCGCTTGTTTCCTCCCATAGGAGGCCCCTTCTGGTTCATGCCATGGAACTGGATCAAGTCTGTGTTTCTGTTTGGTTATTTGGGGGCCACCGCTGGCAATGCTCAGGGCTTACTCCCAGCTCTGTGCTCAGGGATCACTCCTAGCGGTGCTCAGGACTTACTCTCAGCTCTGTGCTCAGGGATCACTCCTAGCGGTACTCAGGGCTTACTCCCAGCTCTGTGCTCAGGGATCACTCCTAGCGGTGCTCAGGGCTTACTCCCAGCTCTGTGCTCAGGGATCACTCCTAGCGGTGCTCAGGGCTTACTCCCAGTTCTGTGCTCAGGGATCACTCCTAGCGGTGCTTAGGGCTTACACCCAGCTCTGTGCTCAGGGATCACTCCTAGAAGGGCTCAGGGGACCATGTGGGGTGCCAGGGATCAAACCCAGGTCAGCTGCAGGCAAGGCAAGCGCCCTCCCCGCTGTCCTATCCCTCCAACCCCAAGGCTAGTTAAGTCAAGTTCAAGTGCCAGTCAGTCAATCAAAATAACCTCTGTTTTTATTCTATTTTTATTGGATTTATTCCTTTGTGGGGCAGGGCTGGGCTACTCCGGCTGGTGCTCTCCCCACCCCCCTTTTGAGTTGTTTTCTTTTTTATTTAGGGGGCCACACCTGGTGATGCTCAGGGCTTACTCCCAGTTCTGCATTCAGGGATCACTCCTGGCGGGGCTCTGGGGACCAGATGGGTGCTAAGGATTAAACCTGGTCAGCCGTGTGCAGGGCAAGCACCCTTCCTGCTATGCTATCTCTGCAGCCTCTATACTTCTTGTGTGTGTATTGGGGGGTGAGGGGTGGGGATGAGGGGTGGGCCCACCCCGGCAGTACTCAGGGACTGTTCCTGGCAGGGTCAGTTGCAGGACCCACAAGCGCCCTAGCCCCATCCTGGCTCTCGGACCCGACTGCAGACATTCATCACACCCAGTTAAGGTTTCAGTGCCATGAGCGGAAATCCTGGCTGGTGGCATTTTCCTTAAAGGACTCGGCTGGGAACCATCCCTGGGGGCGGGGGGCAGGGGGCGTGGGGAGGGCAGAGCTCCAGTCCTCAGAAAGCTGCACTCTGACTCGCTGTATTTGATCAGCTGGAGAACAGCGCAGGCACCTTTACCCAAAAGATCCCAAACCAGCCTGTTCGCTTGTTTCCAAACACGCTGAGCCACACGGGCATGTTGATCTACAATTACAGGTTTGCAGAGAAAGAGTGGGGAAGGTGGGTGGCCACGGCTGAGGGGCTGGGTTTCCTCAGCCGTCCCTGCCCAGTTGGGGAGGTGGGCAGGGGGTGCTCTTTGGCAGTTTTCAGTTGGGTTGATTTCTTTTATTTATTTATTTATTTATTTGCTTTTTTGGGTCATACCTGGCGATGCTCAGGGGTTACTCCTGGCTTGGCACTCAGGAATTATTCCTGGAGGTGCTCGGGGGACCCTATGGAATGCTGGGAATCGAACCTGGGTCGGCCGCGTGCAAGGCAAACACCCTGCCTGCTGTGCTATTGCTCCAGCCCCAGCTGGGTTGATTTCTGCCCCATGCTCACCTTCCAGTGTCAGGAAGAGGCCTCGGCTTCTGGGAGGTGAGATTCCCGGAGCAGATTTTTTTTTTCAAATTAAATTTGTTTGTTTGTTTATTTATTTATTTATTTTTGGCTTTTTTGGGTCACACTGGCAATGCACAGGGGTTACTCCTGGTGGTGCTTGAGGGACCTATAGGATGCTGGGACTTGAGCCTGGGTCACCCACGTGCGAGGCAAACTCCCTACCTGCTGTGTCATTGCTCTGGCCCCAAGGAACAGATGTTTAGATGATGCTTCATCAGCTCTCTGCCTCCCTCACTTCCCCTCCATGTGCTGGGCTTCCTGGCCTTCTCTGGAAGCATCCAGAACCCTTGCACGTTCAGGACCGCAATGATGTCCCATGAGCCAAGCACCAGCTTTGCATGCAGGAGGCATCGGGCTCGGTCCCTGACCCCACGGGTTCCCCCAGGACTAGTCCCCAAGCTCAGAGCTTGAAGGAGCCCCTGAGCATCATCAGGAATGGCATCCAAATAAAGAAAACGCCAGACCTCTTCCTTGGGCGCCAACTTCCCCGGGGAAAACTCCCCACCTCCTACCTGGGGAGCCGGGCAGGAGCCAGGCCGTGCAGCCCCCAGGATCGGGGTCTGTCGAGCATCAGCTCCACGCCTGGCCCCGTCTAGGCGCTGTTTTTTCCCCCGAAGACAGAGCCACCATTCGTGGCTGCCTTTGCAGGGGGCTTGATTCCAGTGGGGGTGGGCGGCGGAAATGTGCCAGCTCCACAGTGACTGCTCTGTGATTCAGACAGTCCCCAGTTCGGTCCCCGGGTACTGGACCGCCTCTGCAAGCTGGATGCCGGAGGTGGCAGGGGCTGGGGAGAGGGCACGCAGGGCTGCCCCCCAACGGGAAATTGAGGCTGGCACCACACGGAGCTTGGGATCCAACACGGTCAGCTCGAGAGACCCACTGCCCACCTGTCCCGTGAGCATCCCAAACACAGCTGGGCCAGAGAGTGTCTGGAGGTCCAGTCTCTTACGATGCATGTGACTGACCCTGGATCCACCCCTCAGCACCTCATGATCTCCCAAGCACACACTACGGCGGGTAGCCCCCCCCCCCAAAAAAAAACAAACACAAAGAACCAACTGCAGAAACTGACCCAGGTACCCGAGACCCAGGGCCATGGGAGGACCTGGAGGCAGGACCTCAGCCAGTGGCTCCCTCCATGCTCATCACCAACTCTTTGCCTCTCTTTTTCTTCTTTTGCTTTGTAGGTCACACCCGGTGATACTCAAGTGTTATTTCTGGCTCTGTACTCAGGAATCACACTTGGCGGTGCTTGGGGGACCATATGGGATAGTGGGACTCGAACCTGGGTCAGCCATGTGCAAGGCAAACGCCCTCCCCGCTGTACTATCACTTCAGTCCCTCTTTGCCTCACTTGCCAGGATCAGGGACTGTGGCGCCCCAACCCTCAACCTGCATCCCCATCTCCCTGGGTACCGCAGGCTGGTGGGCATGTCTGTGTGGGCCCAGACAGTCTGCATCTGGGGCAGGGATGCTCATTGCACATGTGTCAGGAGGAATTGGCTCTTCGGAAGTGGCCCTTCCCTTCCTGTTGGTTTCCTGTGTGTGTGTGTGTGTGTGTGTGTGTGTGTGTGTGTGTGTGTGTGTGTGTGTTCTGGTCCTTCCAAAGACTCAGAGTCTCAGCCAGAGCAGCTCAAGCAGCAAGGCCACAGGGCTTGGGGGAGGGAGAGCCCCAGGTCTCAGAGCTTCCTGGAAATTCTCTTGCTCAGTCTGGGTTGACAAGCCAGGGGCGTCTGCCTGGCTCCCCACCATCCTGCCCTCCTGCCTGGCCCTGAGAGTGGTTCCAAGGCTCCTGCTAATTGTCTCCTAGTGGTTGGCTTTCTGCAGCCGGAGTGGCCCTTTGGCTCTGTGAATCTGCTGGTGAGATAAGAGGCGAGGGGACCGTGAGATGGGTTTGCAGCAGAGAACAAGACGGGAAGTCTGGGGGCTGGAGGATAGGACAGCAGGGAGGGTATTTGCCTTGCATGTGGCCAACCTGGGTTTGACTGGCCCCCAGCATCCCATAATCTCCCCGAGCACTGCCAGGAGTAATTTCTGAGTGCAGAGCCAGGAGTAACCCCTGAGCATTGCTGGGTGTCACCCATAAAGCCAAAAGAAAAAAAGGACTGGAGGTTTGGGACCCAGCAGCCACGTACCTGGCCAGGAGGACCCCAGGGTGGATGGGCAACAGAGTGGACGCTGGGAAAGCGCCAGGGTTTGGATGCAGACAGTGGTGATGCAAGGGTTTTCAGAAGAGGAAGCCGGCAGAGCCAGGGGTCACTCTGCACAGAGAGAGGGCGGTACAGAGGGGAGGGTGTTCCAGGGCCTCTGTTCCCCAGTGTCTGCCCCCCGCCCATCCGACTCTGCTTTCTCTCTGTAGCCCTGCAGCACCCCTGCCTCTCCACCCAGTCGCATGTTCTGGGCACCAGGCCCAGCCCAGTCCCAGAGAAGGTGGGAGTGAGCATCTGCGTGCTTGTGTGTACATGTGTGTACCTGGGTGTGCATGTGTGTATCTGTGTGCATCTGCGTGCATGTGTTTATGTATGTGTGTGTGCATGTGTGTGAGTCTGCATGAGTTGCAGTGCTGGCCCCTTGGAGGTTAACAATTCAGCCCTGCTGTCTGAGTCACCTCCCCATGTCCCTCTCTTAGTTGTCCCAAAGCTGCCTGCTGGTGCAGTGACCAGGAGAGCCACAGGCCCGCCCCAAAGGTGCACCAAGCCAGCGTGTAACCCAGGCGGGGCCAATGCTAGACCTGCTATTGTAGACACTTGGCTCCAGGCCCAGCCCTGGTCACAGAACGTGAGACCTGTGGGGAAATCCAGCCTCTGCTTTCTAGCCAGAGAACACAAAAGTGAGCCCCTAGGAAACCAAATTTGGCCAAAGGGAGACGGCTCAAGAAGGGACCCCAGAGCCAGAGAGATGGCACAGTGGGTAGGGCACATCCCAGCTGGACCTGCGGCACCCCGGGGGGGTCTCCCGAGCCTACCAGGGATGATCCCTGAGTGCAGAGCCAGGAATGAGCCCTGAGCACCACCTGGTGTGGCCCAACCCCCCAAAGAAGGGATTCCATCACGTGTACATGAACTTGACTTGCTCCGGAGGTGCATGTTAGTGGACATGACCACCGACGGTCTGTTCAGGGCTTTGAGAGCTGAGTCAGGAGGCTGACCAGGCAGGAGACACCTGGGGACAGATGTGAGTTGCCTTGCGCCTAGAATGTTTGATGACCGACTGACCTTTGTCTCAGCAGCCCTGGATGGCCAGGCCAGCCGGTCCTGCAGGCAAATGTGTCTCAGATGGCTGAAGTGGTTATCACCTGGCCCTAAAACTCCGTGGAAAAACCTCCAGTTAGCCCATCCCTTAGCCAGAGCCCATGGGCAAGCATTGGTTCTTGGGCATCCTGGTGCCCTGGAGCCAGGGGTAGAGCCCAGAACTGTCCTTTCGCAAGGGGGTTCTGCCCTCCCCGAGAAGTCAGAAACCACTTCTGCCAAGTCACTAGGCTGTGTGGGGGGCTGAGCCGGGTTTCCCACTCCGCCCACTCTCCGCCGAGACCGCTGTTCCCGGCATGGGCACAGGGACTGGGCTGATACTAAAATACAGATGCACAGTTGGGCCTGAGCGTCGAGACCCTCCATTGCACCAGGTGCCAGTTCGCAGACCGCTCGTGAAGAGTAAGAGAAACCTGGCTTGCTTCTGCTGGGGACCCCAGAGCAGGGAAACAGCAGGATCCAGGAGCCTGTGTGCATGTGTGCGTGCATGTGTGTGTGTGCATGTGTCTGTGTGTGCATGTGTGTGTCTATGTGTGTGCATGTGTGTGCATGCGTGTGTATGTTTGTATGTGCACACGCGTGTGTGCATGTGTCTGTGAGTGTGTGCATGTGTGTGTGAGCGCATGTGTCTGTGTTTGTGTGTCTGTGTGCGCGCATGTGTGTGTGCATGTGTGTGTCTGTGTGTATGTATGCATGTGTGTGTCTGTATGTGCGTGTTTGTATCTGTGTGTGCGTGTGTGTGTGTGTGTGTGCGTGTGTGTTTTGAGAAGTCTTTGGAGGATTTTGACCTGGGAAGCAACAGGCTCTGGACATATGAAAAATAGTGATTCAACAGCACACAGAGAATGTTTTGGGGGTGCAGGTAGGGGAGGGAGCCCCTGGGAGCTGGGCCAGGAGAGAGGTGATGGGGCAGTGGTAACTTTGGAAAAGGAGCACAGAGAGGTCAGACGTCTGGGACAGGGGCCGGAGAGACAGCAGAGCGGGTAGGGCGCTGGCCTGGCACGTGGCCAATGTGGGTTCAGTCCCTTGATCTCCATCATCCCTGAGCACTGCCTGGTGCGGGTGTGCCTTAGGGATGCAAAGGGCCGGTCCCGTGTAGGCCACCTTCCCTGACTCCGCCCTTCCTGTCTGACTGTCTCGGGGACTGTCAGACTGGAGGCACAGAACTTGCTTAGCACAGGGCGAGAATTGTGTGGGCTCCCCTGGGTTGCTGCCTGCCTGGAGCCTAGCCGCGGGCAGAACTCTCCCCAGGCAGCGGGAAGTGGTGCCAGGAACCCTTTCCACCAGCCAACAGTGTCCCCTCTCCTGGCAGAGCCCAAGTTCACAGTGTGCCCACACACACACGCACACACACACATGCATGCGCACACACACATGCACACACACGTACCCCCACACACACGGGCACATGCACACATACACACATGCACCCAAACACACACGCACACACACCTACACACACATCCACGTGGACGCATGCACACATACACACACATGCACCCACACACACAGACACATGCACACATAAACACACACGCACCCAAACACACATACACATACACACACATGCACACACACGTGTGCACGCACACGCAACTCGGCCTGGATTCCAGAGAATTCCCTGAGCCTCCAGGGCCCACCTGTGCGCCAGCCTCAGCCGGATCTCAGACAATGGCAGAGTCCCAGGGACAGCCGGGCACGCTACCACTGCTCCGGGGATCTAGAATTCACCCGCATGGCTGTTCAGTGATCCCAGGGCTGCAGCCTCGTTCCAGGCCAAGCTCCAGGCGGGAGCACGTCAGGGGCTGGTGTGTGTGTGGGGGTGTTCTCCACTCGGGGGGAGAGGGGGTCTCTGCCCTACTGCATTCCTGCAGAGCCCAAGCTCCATGCGGAGGGATTAGAGGGCCCTCGGGTTCGCTAGTGCAGTGCTCTCTGGAGCTCAGCATGCAGCAGGGCCCACGAGACACGCTTCTGCGTGCAGGAACTGAGAATCTCTCTGTCCTCTGCCTGGACCCCACTGCTCCACTCAGAGCAGACACGCAGCCTGGTCTGACCTTAGAGCAGCAACATGCTCTATTTTGAAGAAATCTTTTTGTTTTTGTTTTTTGTTGTTGGGTTTTGGCTTTGCTTGTTTGGTTTTTGCTTGTGGGGTCACATCCGGTGATGCACAGGGGTCTGAACTCAGGAATTACTCCTGGCAGTGCTCAGGGTACTCGACAGGATGCCAGGGATCGAACCCAGGTTGGCTGCATGCAAGGCAAATGCCCTCCCCACTGTACTATCGCTCTAGCCCCTCACAGAGATCTTTTATGAGTATGGGAATGGCTGAGCTGAGACATCAGAAAGCCAGAGTCCCCCCATGGCCGTGGGCGAGCGGGACCCCTTTCCCACACAAATCATAAATCTGTCTCAGGGGCGTTCATCCCGGCTCTTAGCAACAATAATAGCAAACGCAGAGACTGAGTTGCCAAGACTTTCACGCGAATTTGCTCATCTTCCCTGTGGGCGACGATTTGTCATGACATCCAGGGGGGGACCAGGCAGCTTCCAGGGGAGATGCTGGTCCTGACCCAGGAATCAGGCTCGGGTCATCTGGATCCCAACTCTCCATCCCTGAGTTTTCATAGCCTTAAAAACAAAAACAAAATCCCTCTGTGTCAAGTGGTTGCAGAGGTTGCTGGAGAAATCACAGATCAGAGATCCTTCATCATTGCATTCGATGGAGAAAGGAATCACCTTAATCACCGCCAGGCAGTGGGGGACCCAGGACATTTGGGGGGGGGGGGATTCGGTCATTCAAGCTGAGAATGGCTGGTGTGCAAAGATGGGGATGGAGGACTAGAGAGGGAATCATCAATATAGTTCCCCAGGCAAGAAAGAGCTTGTTTCATTCCAGAAGAGAAAGACAGAGGTGGCTAGAGTATAATTATTGAGGGAAGCGACTTAAGCATTGTAGGCCAAGCAGTAAGTAAGGGCCATGGTAAGGATGATGAGTATCAAGTACCTGTTACACGTTCTGTGTATTTATTGAGCATCTACTGTGTGCTTGTGTGTTTATTGAAAACCTACTGTGTGCTGTTTCACGTAGCAGTCATAATAAGGAGCTAAGAGGACAAGCCTTTGGTGATAGGCCTTCTGTGGACAATCAAGTGGACATATAGAGGGGCCGGAGTGATAGCACAGCGGATAGGGCATTTGCCTTGCATGCGGCCGACCCGGGTTCGATTCCCAGCATCCCATATGGTCTCCTGAGCACTGCCAGGAGTAATTCCTGAGTGCAGACCCAGGAGTAACCCCTGTACATCGTTGGATGTGACCCCTCCCCCCAAAAAAAGTGGACATATAGAGCTCTAATCTTTGGGAAGGTGGGTAGGCATGTCAGCATGCGCGCGTGCGCACACACACATACACACACACACACACACACCCCAGTCGTGACAACCCACAAACCCACACTGACTCCAGATTCTAGGGCTAAGTTGGCCACAGTTGAGAATGACAGAATGACAAGAATTCAGCAGCTTGCAGGCCCGGAGTTCCAGTACCATGGGGAGTGATAGCACAGCGGATAGGGCATTTGCCTTGCATGTGGCCAACCTGGGTTCAATCCCCAGCACCCCATTGAATCCCCTGAGCCCTGCCAGGAGTCAGCCCTGAATGCAGGGCCTGAGTCATCCCTTGATCACTGCTGGGTGTGGCAGGAAAATACAAACAAACAAACAGAACAATTCACAGCTCACTGAGACCAGCCCCCCGCTGTGGACCTGAGCTCCCAAGATCTGAGGGGGTGAATCAGCCCCTACCATGTGACCATGCCTGCATCTAGGGTGACCCGGATCTGTCCTGGGCCTCCTCACAGGGGCCCAGTGCCTGCAGGTGACCTCTGGGCCATGCAGCTGCCCACGGTCTGACCCTGGGCCCTCGGCCTCTTTATTCCCTGCTGTCCACTATGGGTGTCCCCCAGAGCAGTCCCGGAGGTGGTGGCTTGCCTGGAGCCTTTTGCTCTGTGCCCATGTCCCCACCATGGGGGGTGCAGGCTGCCACTTGGACTTTAGGGTGCGTCCAGGGTCTGCCCTGTCACTATGATGGCGGGAAGGGAAAATGTGAAGGAAGAAAGTTCTGTCCAAGCAGCTGCTGCTGCTGCTGCGAATCGGAAAATGAGCTCAGAAGCTGAGAACAGCATCCTTCAGTCCTGGAGGCAGTGCTTCAAGCCAGAAATGTCAGCATGGGAAGAACACCCCCCCCCCATTGTGTACTGGGGAAACTGAGGCCCAAAGAAAGCACAGGACACGCTGGGTTTGGGAGAAGACCTAGAAACAGCTGCCCATTTTTGCAGAAAGGCAGTGCTCAAGTTTGCTTGTTTTATTTATTTTATTATTGTTTGTTTTGTTTGGGGGCCATGCTCAGCGATGCTCAGGGGTTCCCCCTGGCTCTGCACTTAGGAATCACTCCTGTCACTCCTGGCAGTGCTCGGGGGACCCTCAGGGATGCCAGGGATCGAACTCAGGTCAGCTGCGTGCAAGGCAAGCACCCTCCTTTCTGTACTATCGCACCAGCCTCTTATTTTATTTAAAAAATTTTTTTCATTTTGGACCACACCCAGCTGTGCCCCAAGATCACTCTTGTCAGTGCTCAGGGGTGAGACCCATGCGAGGCCAGTGTCTTACCCCGGCCTCTCTCTCCAGACCAGGCGTGCTCGAGTTGAAGCATTTTGTACATGTGGGAAAGAGAACAGGACCCTCTCCACTGCCCCCGTCCCTTTGGCTGGTTGTTGGGGCTTGGAGGGAGGGGAAGGGGAGGGACAAAGAGGGATGTGTTGGGGAGCGGAGGGGGTTCTGGCCTGGTCAGCTTCCTGGCCCCCACCCCCCACCCTCCATCAGGCTCCCAGCCCCATTAGGAGTTTCCCCCACAGAGTCAGGGTACACTGAGCAGTGGCAGGTATGACCCCTCCCCAAAAATAAAGGGAAAAAAAAGAAAATTCATGTTTGGGGGCCCCTCCAAGACTGGGAGAATGCGTGCACATCCTAGCGCAGTGGAGGGGGGGTCCCTCCACCCTGAAAGCATCTACCGTGTGTCTTGCTGGATCCATGTATTATCTCAAAGTGGGGGTGTGGGGGCTGGGAGGCGGCAGACATATCCCTTGCAATGTGTGGGTCCTGAATTGGATCCTGGATGCCACGTGTCCCCCCATCCTCCAGCACCCCCCACCACATAAATGGGGAACCACTCAGCCAGCAGTAAGTGTGGGGATGCCCAGACAGGTACTGTGCCTCAGGGGAGGGTCTCTGGGGGGATTCTCGCTCCTGGGAACCAGGCACGATGCAAGTCGGGAGCTGCCAAGTCTGCCCCCCTCCCACCCTGCCCGGCCCACCTCAACCCCCATCCCCTGCGAAAAGTTGGCGAGTTTATCTTTGTGATTGTCGGTGTTTATCACACCCACACTCGAGTCATCCAGTTTTCCTTCCAGCGCCGTCTGCCCTGGCAAACGAAATTAGCAACCAGAGTTGTGCTGGCGCGGGCAAGGACACATTCTGCAGCATGCAGCAACAGGCCCCTCAGCGTCTGGAGTCTCCCACCAGAGCTGGGAGAGAGCCCCAACCCCACCCCCTGCTCTCTGGGCTCCCGTCTTCCCATCTGAGAAGTGGGCTGGTGGGGGGAGTTGTGTCTCCAGGGGGCGCTTTGCTAGCGCTGGAGAGGTTGGACAGGTGGTCGCGGTCAGGCAGAAGACCGCTCACAGCTACTAATGGGCATGGACCAGGGGTCTAGCAAAGCACCTTGGCCAGCCTCAGCCCTTCGTCACGGAGAGTGTGACCCCTACACGTCAGTCATGCCAAGGGGGAAAAGCCTTCCTTTCCAACTTCCGGGAAAGGGGATGAGGAGGTGGTGCAGAGGGCAGCTGGGCGTCCTTTGTGTTTGACCCTCAGCAGCACACAACCACCTACCTGGGCACCCGCAGGACATGGCTCTGGTGGCTCCCAGCACCACTGGGGAGGTTCCTTCCTAAGGAAATGCTTTTCCTGTCTGACCATTTGAGAGAGTCCTTCCTTTGCCATGGCCCTGCAAATCAGAACACCAGGCTTTCTTCCTGGAGCCCAAATTCGAGAAATCCATGACGCCCAAGGGCCAGGGATGTGGCTCAGTGGGTGGGGCATCTGCCTGGCAGGTACAAGACCCCGAGTTAAATCGCCCAGCCCCTCACGGTCCTTGAGTACCCCGAACTGTGGTCCCCAACCACAGTTTCAAATAATAATAATGTGGGCCAGAAAGATAAGGTTTTGGGAAGGCCTCTTGCCTTACACCGGCTGACCCAGGCTTGATGTCCAGTACCTCATAGAGTCCCCTAACCCCAGAGTGATCCCTGTGTGTAGAGATGGAAGAAAACCCTGAGCACTGCCGGGTGTGGCCCCCAAACAACAAAAGAATAGCAATATAGAAGGCTGGAGTGGTAGCACAGTGGGAAGGCTGTTTGCCTTGCATGCAGCCAACCTGGGTTTGATTCCCAACATCTCATAGGGTCCCCCGAGCACCGCCAGGAGTAATTCCTGAGTGCGTGAGCCAGGAGTAACCTCTGTGCATCACTGGGTGTGACCCAAAAAGAAAAAAAAAATAACAATATACCAGCAATCTCAATTTTATTAGACCTCGGCTCTAGGAAGGAGGAAGTGTGTATTCTCTCCCAGACCCCCAAGTGTACCCTAAATAGCTGTTGGGTTGGTCATCAGCCACTGAATTGG
This sequence comes from Sorex fumeus, assembly GCF_029834395.1. Lineage (NCBI taxonomy): Eukaryota > Metazoa > Chordata > Mammalia > Eulipotyphla > Soricidae > Sorex > Sorex fumeus. Next base: position 8,530,415 of record NW_026606187.1, read on the forward strand.
AACTTCTCCAAGTGGGGAAACCAGATGACAGTTAGTTTGAGTGACAGGAAGAGTAAGGAGATTCTTGGAAAAGGCGGGGCCGGGGTGGGAGGACCCCTGTACTGGGGGAGGGCTTTGGGGGATGTCTGCCCATTGATGGCATGCTTGGTGGGTGCTCTGTAGATTGGAAAAGCCGGCAAGACATGACTTCCGGACAGCATGGGCACGTGGGGCATATGCTGTCCCTGATCTACGTGGGCTGTGCCAAAAGAAGCCCCCCTAGCGCTGTCGGAATTTGTGGGGTGACATACAACATTTGTAGTGTATGATTATTTCCCCAGACATGGAACGGGAGGGCTGGAGAGGGACCCTGGACAGCAGTAAGGCACTTGGGGGCCGGAGCGATAAGACAGCAAGGAGGGCGCTTGCCTTGCATGAGACCGACCAGGGTTTGATCCCCGGCATCCCATAGGGTCCCCTGAGCACCACCAGGAGTGATTCCTGAGTGCAGAGGCAGGAGGAACCCCTGAGCATCGCCGAGTGTGACCCAGAAACTGGGGGAAAAAAGAGGAGAAATGTAGCTATGCAATAGGTGGAATTAGTGAAATTAGTTTCTCTTTTAAACTCTACAAAATCCGTAAGGTGTTTGTTTGCTTTTATCTGGGGGCTACACCAGAGGTACTCAGGGCTTACTCCCGGCTCTGCACTCAGGAATCACTCCTGGCCGGTCTGGGGGACCATATGGGGTGCCGGGGATCGAACCCAGGTCAGGCGTGCATAAGGCTTTGCCCGCGGGTGCTCTCTCAGGATTCATTCTTCACTCCTGATTTCCCAGCATTCCCTCCCTGGTGTCCACAGCCACCGCAACTCCTGGTGCCCTCCCAGACAACTTTCATCACAAAGCCTTTCGTTCCATTCAACTGCTGCTTATTAAAAAATCTCATTTTAAATGTTTCACCAGGGAGAGCTAGGATTAATTGCCACTCACTTTACCAAGCAATTCACCAGTGCCAAAGCCTGCCAATTAGCTCCCAGGGTGTCTCAGTCACTGCACCCCTTCAGGGGTCCCCACCTTCGCAGAGCCCCAGTGATTCACCAAGCCCAAGTCTTTTGATTTTGTTTCCCCCTTTTGGTCTTTTTATTCCTTCTGGAAATTCAGATGTAGATTCTCTAATAGCGACATCTTTTTCTTTCCTTTGTTTTATTTCAAAAGTATACCTGCTGGTAAGAAGTTTCAGCCGTGGCAACTTTTTCAGCTTCCTTTTCTCTCCCCTCGGTCGGGAACCAGTCTTCACCATTTGGCTAACCAGCCCTCCAGATAATCATTTTCTGTTCTATACCGGCACAGTCTCGAGGCCCAAGAGAGGGTGTTCACGTGAATTATTGGCACCTTCCTCTCGACTCCTAGCAATGTGTTTGGGTGGGGGGGGGGGGGTGTTGCCATTTCGTGTATCCAGGTCAATCTTCTCTTTCAACACCAACTTGGGTTTTCATGGTGTTGCCACACCATGTCTTAAGTCAAGCCCAATAGTCTGGCTAGGGTTGGTCCTAAGATCATGATTTGAATCTGAGTTGGCTTCTAGAGAGGAGAACCCCAGGAAGGACTGGTGGGAGTTGGGGACGTGAGACAGAAGTAACCAAGCAGGGAGGTCAGATGAGGGAGTCCCTGCAGCCTTGGAGGGCCCTGAGGCCACTGTCACCCAGTTCAGTGCTGTGCTAGGACTTACGGAACTCAGAAAATCTGTCCTTCGCATGGTCTCAGTTCACACGTGGGGACCAGGGATGGGAAGCTGTGGGCCACAATCAGCCAAGGGCAGAGGCCACTGAGAACCCAGAGAGGTGCGTCCAGCTGTCGGCTCCCTTGGGAATCTGTGGGTAGTGCAGCTCATTCTAAAATCTCATCATCCCCTCAGTCATCAGGTGCAGTACCTGCTCAGAGCTTGGCCCAGCAGGGAAGCTCATCAGCCCTGGGCTCTGGAATACTGACTGGGTCAGTCACACAGGCAAAGCTTGTAGCCACGAAGCTGATGTCCCATTGCCACTTCCAAGCAGGAGATGGACGAGAAAGAGCTTTGTTAGCAACAGGGGGTGCAGGTTGGAAAGTGGCTGACTCAAGTCCTAAGAGAACCATGTCATAAAAAGTAACTTTCGGGGCTGGAGAGAGAGCACAGCAGGGAGGGCATTTGTCTTGCATGCGGCCGACCCAGGTTCGATTGCCAGCATCCCATATGGTCCCCTGAGCACCGCCAGGAGTAATTCCTGAGTTCAGAGCCAGGAGGAACCCCTGATCATCGCCAGGTGTGACAGAAGAAGAAGGAGAAGGAGAAGCAGCAGCAGCAGCAACATCCATGGGGAAAGAACAGGAAGCCTTTTTTTTCCTTTTTGGATCACACCTGGCAATGCTCAGGGATTCCTCCTGGCTCTGCACTCAGGAATTACTCCTAGCGGTGCTTAGGGGACCATATGGGATGCTGGGAATCGAACCCGGATCGGCTGTGTGCAAGGCAAACGTCCTATCCGCAGTGCTATCTCTTCAGCCCCGGAAGTCTGGTTTTAGACAAGAATTGTGGTGGGCTGTAAGGGGCACTGGCGTGGTCAACAAGTTACCTTGGGAGGGACCAAAGCAATAGTACAGCAGATAGAGAGTTTGCCTTGCACACAGCTGACCGGGTTCAATCCCTGGCACCCTATATGGTCCTCTGAGCTCGCCAGGAATGATCCCTGTGCACAGAGCCAAGTGTCAGTCCTGAGCACCGCTGGGTATTCTCTCCATCACCCTCCCGCCCCCCCCAAAAAATTCTGAGCTTGGGAAAGGCCAGGATATGGCTCTGTGGTAGAACTCTTACCTGGCATGTGGAGGCCCTGAATTCAATCCCTGGCACCGCATGGCATCACCCCCCTCACTCCACCTCCCAGCAACAGTGAGAAAAAGGGGTTTATCTGGGTACCAATAAGACTTTATTTTGGAGAGCCCGGCAAGCTACCGAGAGTATTCCATATGCCAGACACAGTAACAACAAAGTCTCCAATGGAGACGTTACTGGGCCCGCTCGAGCAAATCGACGATCAACGGGAGGGCCTTTACCTTTTACCTTTTGTAGGAAACAGGTGGCAAACCAGTTTTAATTGAGAAATTCCTGTTCAGTGTTTCCCAAAGTGAGTGGAATGACCCCTAGGGGGCGCTAGACCAATCGCAGGGGATGAGAATAGCTTGTTTGTTGGCTTAAAGAAGGTAGATTTGCATGACTGAGACCTAAACCTGAAAGCTTTGTAACTTTTCCCACAGTGATTCAATAAATAAATAAATTATTTAAAAAAAATAAGCAGTGGAAGAATAAATCCTAAGTTTCTGAAAATGTTTATTATGTGGAATGGAGAAGATGGGGATGACTTTATGAATGAAGCTTATTATATACTGTTTTGAACCTTAAGGTTTGCGTGTTTATAAAACAATTCAATGAAAAGAATAAACTACTCCATTAAAATGTAAAACATGAGAAAAAAAAAGAAGGTAGATTTAGGGGAGAGATGGGTGCTATGTGATTTTTTTTTCAAAAATGGGTCAACAGACCAAATCAGTTTGGGGACCATCTGTTCTCAGTGGCCAACCCCTTCTCGAGAGAATCTTTGTCCACTTACTCAGATCATTCTATCTGCCTGCAAATGTACAGTTGCTGACCTTCAGTCGGGCTACCTTGATTTTGCACAGATCTTTTTTATGCACTGCTGGGGATGGAACCCAGGGCCACCTCTCTGGATTGGCACAAACTTTTAAACCTTCTTCAAAGGCTTGAACCCGCTTCCTCTCTCAGCATGAGCCACGGAAGTGGATTCTCTTTCTTTCCTTTTTCCAGGGGAATAAAACCCATGTCGTTTGAGAAGGCACTTCTGCATTTTCATTTTTGAGCGTTGTGGAGTCAGGCAAGTTTACCTCCTGGGAAGAAAGCCCAATGATGCCTGAGCTACTCTCAGAATAGTATTTTGTGTCAGATTCCCTGTCCACAGAGAAGGGGATACTGGGGGGCTTGTAAGACAAGCTCACTTCGCAAAGGTTGAACAAATGTCGCTGTTCTAAAATGCTTTAGATAGACAGGGGCTGGAGCCATACTATGGCAGACAGAGCACCTTACCAAATGCACAGAAAGCACACAAAGTCCAATTTGTTGGTTGCTTGGTTTGTGTGGGGCTCACACCTGGCCCAATGCTCAGGACTTTCTCTTGGCTCTGCCCTCAGGAATCACTCTGGGTGGGCTCAGGGGACCATATGTACCAAGATCGAACCTAGGTCAGCCACGTGCTAGACAAACACCCTACGTGCTGTACTATCTCTCTGGCACCACAGGTCTAGTTTTGGTGTTTTTTTTTTCTTTTTGGGTCACACCGGGCGATGCTCAGGGCTGATTCCTGACTCTGCACTCAGGAATCACTCCTGGCAGCGCTTGGGGGACCATATGGGATGCTGGGACTCGAAGCCAGGTCGACCATGTACAAGGCAAATGCCTTACCTGCTGTATTATCACTCATCCCCACAAGGTCCAGTTTTTGTCCAGGGAGCTGTCAGGTGCTGGACACTTGGTTCTAAGGCCAGGGAAGGCCTCTTGGCCAAGTGCACTGTAGGTTGGGGCGGGGGAGGGGTTGTTTTTCCTCTTTTCTTCCTCCCTCCACCCCCTTCTCCTTCTCAGTCAGAAGGCTGGCTCGCTTAGCCCACCGGGGAACACAGGCTCATTAGCATTTAAGCTCTGTTTCTGGCTGCCGATTTCAGCTGGTTTATGTGATAATCGGCCTTCCTCCTGGGGTTGAGCCCAACTTTGTGGGGCTCAAGCTGGGCGAATCTGGGCTGCTTCCCATTCTATAGTTCTGGAAAGTGTGGAACACCCCCCACACACACACACCATGCAGACAAAGAGGGGGAAGTTGATTTGGCAGATCAATCAAGTTAACCATCTCATTAGGCTGGAAAGACTTCATGAGAAATGAGTCCCAGAGTCTCCCAAAGAGAGGGCAGAATCCCCAGGGCCAAAGAGACTACACATAGCTACATTTGGTGGGGGTTGTTTTGGGGGGGCCAAACCCAGGCATGCTCAGAGCTTATTCCTGACTCTACACTCAGAAATGAGGTCCTGGCAGGTCGGGGGGGGGGGGGGGGGCATACAGGAGACGGGGATTGAAGCCAGGTCCGCTGTATGCAAGACAAGTTGCCCTACCCACAGTACCATCTCTCCAGCCCCAGTGTGCTGACTTCTTGCTCAACACCTGGCCTTGTTTCCTGGAATAAGGCTTTGGGTCACACCCGGCGATGCACAGCAGTTCCTCCTGGCTGTGCACTCAGGAATTACTCCTGGCGGTGCTCAGGGAACCATATGGGATGCTGGGAATCAAACCTGGGTCGGCCGCGTGCAGAGCAAACGTCCTACCCGCTGTGCTATTGCTCCAGCCCCTGTTTCCTGGAATCAGGGTAGCGCGAGGCCCACAGACAAAAGCTGTGGGTAGAAATAGCAGGGTAGCCGCCATAGAGCGCTAAGCAAGCCCGGGCCCCCTGTGCAAACACGAGTTCATGGAACCTCACAGTGGCTTTGAAATGAGGGAACGCTCAGAAGGGGAGAGGCTAAGCCCAGTCTGGGAAAGGGGATGTGCTGGCCAGGAGGGCCAGGAAGAGGGTCTGGGGGGAGAGGAGGAAGTGGTGTGGGGGCTCTCAATGTGGAAGGAAACGGGGTCCTCACCGCTCACGGGCCACTTGGGAAGGTGGAGACTCACGCTCTCTCTTGTTCCTGCCTCTCCCCTGCCCACCCCTGTCCCCTGTCCCCCATCCCCTCCCTAGTGTTCGGCCACAACGTGAAGAGCAGCAATGACTTCATCGGCAGGGTGGTCATCGGCCAGTACTCCTCGGGGCCCTCCGAGGCTAACCACTGGCGACGGATGCTCAGCACCCACCGCACAGCTGTGGAGCAGTGGCATAGCCTGCGGTCCCGGGCAGAGTGTGACCGTGTGTCCCCTGCCTCGCTGGAAGTGACCTGACCGCTAACGTTTGCTTGTAAGCAAAAAGGAAGACATTGTGAGGGGGGAAAAATGTGTCAAGTACTTATCATCTACACACACACACACTCACACACATGCACAAACACCACACATGCATGCACACACACTCACATCCACACACAGCACACATACGTACACACATTCACACACTCATACACACACATTCCCACATACACTCGTATCCACACACATGCACACACACCATATGCGCACACACCTTTATTTGTGTACACATGCACACACTCACACACTCACGCACACCACACATGTACACACACCACACATGCACACACACCTTTATTCGTATACACGTGCACACACACATGCACACACACACGCACACCACACATACACACACACACACACACAAACTCCCCATATCCTCTCAGAATGGAGAAGATACCAACCATTGACCACAAAACGGCTGCCCTCAAGGAGAGACCAGAGAACTTTCCAGAACTTTCCAGAAGCCCCATCCATAGGTCACCAGCCCAATGGGTCCAGCTGTGAAACTGTTTGGCACTGCTTCCTCTTGAGGACCCCCCGACCCTACCCCACACTCACTTCATCCCTCAGACCAGATAAAGGCTTATCAGGCTTCGTGGAGACATTTTTCCAAGTGTGGGGGGAGGCCCGGCCCCCTCGCTGGGTGACTTCTCGACAGACTGCTCCCAGGGGGTCCTGGGAGCTGGCACCCATCCCCGCCCTCCCCACACCAACATTGTAAGCACTCCATGCTCTCGTTAGCGTCTGCCAGAGACAGATGCGTGGAGGAATGCCGTGGTCACCCCATCCTTTCTACATAGAAGCTGCTCTCTGCTTTTCCTTGTCTCCAGTCAGTCCAGGGGACTCCCGGGAGGTACGTGTGTGGACCGCCTCGGGTGAACACATGTGTGTCTGCGTGTTCCCTTGGAGGGCCAGGACCTCCCACGTGAGCCTTCTCTCCGCCTCTCCCATCCGGTAAAATTCCACCTGATGTTCCATCTCTCCACACCCCCTTCACCAACACGACTGTGTGTGCATCCCCACTCAGTAGCATACGGCAGAGCAAGAGTGAGCCCCTCACGGTGACTGTGACTCTGTCAGTTGAGGTCAGCACAGGGCAGCCTGGTGCTGGGCACACCAGGCCCCGTGCCCGCTCCCTGGCCTGGTTGTGTGTTTGTGTGTGACCCCAGTCCTCCACGCTAAGGGCCTCGTGTAGCTAGAGTAGATGTCCGTGTGTTGGCTGCTGCTGTCTCCCCCCCCCCCCCCACAGCGTAGCGTCTCGTGTGGCAGAAAGTTCTCCACTGACATTAAAAATTATCTACTTGTGCCCTGCATTTGGGTCACCTCCTTTCTTCGTGGGTCCAGGTTGTTTGCAGTTCCTCCCGCTCTCACGGCCTCTTCCTGTGACTCCTGGCAAGGCCCTTCCCTATTGTGGATTTTGTGAGTCAAAGGTTCTGATAGCCGGGGGGAGGGTCCATCTCTCTCTGCGTGGGTCTCTTTGTGGGGTCTCTGTGCACTGCTTGGGCTTCTGGTCATGGCGGTTAGCTCCCGGGACAGAGCCAGCAGGAAACAGGAAGTCACAAAGGGTCACTTCTGTTCTAGGGCGTTGGTCATCCTGTCTCACGTCCAGGGGTTGGCACATCAAAGCAGGAGAAAGTTCTCCGGTAGGAAGAGCTGGATGATCCCCGTAGGCGCCCCCATGCTTGGAAGATGCCCCCTTGGGATAACTCCCGGGGACCCGACCCAGGCCTATTGATGACACGACTGGGTGGTACTAGAAGGGAGAACAGTTAAAGTGTTGACTTGTTTACACCCATGACCAATCAGAGAAGCCAGTCGGCAAGAACACGGTAAATAAAGGACTGCAGGCAGCCTTGCATGTGGGGGCCCGGGTGAGACCCCCAGCACTGCAGGAGGGACCCCCCCAAGGCAGAGTGCTGCCAGGCGTGTCTCCACCAAAACACAAATAAGGACTTCTAAGTACATCCGTATCATATACACTATTGCAACCATCTCACTGAAACAAGAATAAAATTTGGGGCTGAAAAAAAAAGCATCAAGGGTGCTTGCCTTGCGCAGGAGTGACACAGGCTCGATCCGCGGCACCTCAGATGGTCTCCTGAGCCCCACCATGAGTGATCCTTGAGCACAGTCAGGAGTAAGCTGTGAGCACTGCCAGGTGTGGCAGTGAGAGAGAGAAGAAGGAAGGAAGGGGGGAGGGGGGAGGGAGGGAGGACGGAAGGAAGGAAGGAAGGAAGGAAGGAAGGAGAAAGGAAAGATGGAAGGAGAGAAATAAGAGGGGAAAATAAAGAGAAAGAAAAGAAGGAAGAAGGAAGGAGAGATGGGAGGAAAAGAAAGAAGGAAGGAATGAAGGAAGTCGGAGGGAAAGAAAAAGGAAAAAAGAAGGAAAGAAAGAAAGAAAAAACAAAAAGAGGAAGGAAGGAAGGAAGGAGGGAGGGAAGGAGAGAGGGAGGGAAGGGAGGGAGGGAGGAAGGGAGGGAGGGAGGGAGGAAGAACAGAGACATGACCCAGGACCGGGCACAGAGACACAGGGAGAAAGCACGATGCACAAGCCAAGGAAAAAGACCATGGCGAGGACTCTCATCTGGCCCCAACCACGCATCACCCTGACCCTGGATTTTGGACCACCCCCCCACCCGCCTCGCCCCTCCCCAGGCCCCTGAGTTTCTGTGGCAGGAGCACCCCAGGAGCTCCTGTGGGGCTTTGCAGCACTGGGGTGCTCGCCCTGCTGGCTGACACGGGGTGGAGGGTTGCTCTGTGCCAGGCAGTCAGGGGACAGGCTCGCCCCAGGGACGCTTTGGGCGCAAGAGCCTGGCTGTGGGAATGGGGCGACTGAGAGGTGAAGGAAGGACTCGGTTCCCATAGAAACCTGGGCCCCCGCGGTGCCCATGCTGGGTCGCCACTCACTCTAATTAGCATCCTCCCCCTCTCGCCTCCCCCAAGCTCCTTGGGGTGCAGGCCCCAAGTTCAGCACAAGGAGGTGGAGGAGTGAGGGGGTGACGTTTTCGAGCTGTGTGTGTTTTCTGCACCTCCTGCCGGACACCCCTCACCCCTTGGGGGGCTGAGCCCCTGGGCACAGAGGCCCCAGTTTCACACCCAGAAAGCCGGTGCTCGGGCAGAGAAGGAGGGGTTCCTTCCCCTCAGCGGCCTGTCTCTGCCCGTGGCACACCATTTGTTTTCATAGTCCAAAATGCATGAAAAATAACTCTAACTAGGGCTGGAGCGACCATATAGCGGGCAAGGAGTTTGCCTTGCACACAACGAACCTAAGTTTGATCCCCAGCACTACATGAGGGTCTCCTGAGCCCACCAGGAGTAATTCCTGAGAGCCAGGAGTCAGCCCTGAGCACTGCTGGAGGTGGCCCCCAAATTAAACTGAAACAAAATTTTAAAAATTCAGGGTGGGGCTGGGAGATGGGTCAAAGGGCTGAGCACAGGCCTGTCATGGGGGAGACCCCAAGCTCTGTTCCCTGTTTCCCCCCACACACCAGCACCTCTAAGAGTGACCCCTGAGCACAAAGCCAGGAGTAGTAACCAAGCACTGCTAGGTGTGACTCCAAAACAAAAAAAATTAAAAAGAAAGAATGAATTCTGGATTTGATTCTTCCAACACCACACACACACACACACACACACTAATGATGTGGGGGGCAGAAAGATAGTACAGTGGGTACTACTTTTGCCTTGCATGCACCTGACCTGGGTTCAATCCCCAGCTTGCCATATGGTCCCTGAAGTCCTACAAGGAGCAATCCCTGAGTACAGAGCCAGGAGTCAGCCCTGAGCACTGCCAAGTGTGACCTCAAAACCAAAACTAGTGTATATATATATATATATATATATATATATATATATATACACACACACACATATACACACACATATATAATATATAATGATAATAATGAGGGCCAGAGAATATATATAGATCTATATATATAGTTTATATAGTTGCTGGAAGGGTGAAGACCCCCTCTGACAGGCACCGGGTGGCTCATGCCCGGCCCTTCCCAAAGCGCGTGTGGAGCAGGAAGTCGCCAGCCGTCGAGCTCCATGGTACTGGCCCACACAGAGCCCGAGTGGGTCTGCCAACTGCAGCTGGTCCAGCACTTGGTCCCAGGGCTTGAGTCAGGCCTTCCTTGGTGGGACTCCACCCCCAGGTCTGCTGTGTGGGCACCAGTTAAGCAATGCCTGGCAGGCACCGTGGGAGTGTTGCACAGTAAAAAGTGACAAAGGCACATTTAGAGGGTCCCCTGCAAAGGCCAGCCAGTCTCAGGGCACCTGGGGGGTGCACTTTGGGGGGGGAAGTGGGGAACTTGGAGGGGGTGGGGGGGTGGAGGGAGGACCAGGAAAAGCAGCCCTGGGGGTGCCAAGGGTCCTCACGGGGGAGTTTAGTCTCTAGGATGGTGGTCTCTGATGAGCACTCAAATGCCTTGTTTCATTCCCTCCCTGTCTCTGCCTCTCTCCAGGACATCCCCCCATGTGAGGCACGTGCTTGACCTCCTGCCCAGTCCCCTTCACCCCCCACTCCCATCAGGCATTTTTTTTCTTTTGGGGTCACACCTGGCAATGCACAGGGGTTACTCCTGGCTCTGCACTCAGGAATTACTCCTGGCGGTGCTCAGGGGACCCTATGGGATGCTGGGAATCGAATCTGGGTTGGCCGCATGCGGGCAAACGCCCTCCCCGCTGTGCTATTGCCCCGGCCCCCCATCTGACTTTTATCTTGCCAAGGAAGGTGTGATCGTCCTCCTATTTATAAGGGAAGAGATGCAGAGGTGCCGAGCCACGGGCCTGGGGACACCACAAGTGGGAGGGAAGGAGGATGATGGGGTGGCTGAGACAGCCCCCGCCCCTGGGTTCAGGGGTGCCCCAGGAAACACAGTTGAGTTTCTATCACTGAAGTTGGAGTCCAGGGTTCAAGTGGTGGAGAGCACCCGAGTTTTACCCCTGTGAGTTCAAACATGGGTGCGTTTGGTGGCCGAGAACCGTTCCCCCCAGCCAGCTGACAGTGACAGACGAACAAAGGAATGAACGGAGAAATGAAGGGATGGGGCCACAGGCTGGTTGGTACTCAGTGGCCATTTATTTCTGTCTCACAGCATTAGTTATATAGAAATCATGAAGGGTAGGGGTACAAAGAGGTGGGGTTGAATATTATCATAATAGCAAATAAATGTAAAGCCCTGACCGGAGCAACAGCACAGGGTTCGATCCCCAGCATCCCACAGGGTCCCCGAGCACTGCCAGGAGTGATTCCTGACTGCATGAGCCAGGAATATCCCCTGTGTATCACCAGGTGTGACCCAAAAAGCAAAATAAATAAATAAAAATAAGTGCAAAGCCCTTTCTTCAGGGGAAGCTCTTCTAGGAGATTAACTCAAGAACAAAGTCTCATCTGGGGGTTCAGCACTCTAGATTACTAGGAGATCTGCTCAAGGGTGGGATTCCATCCAAGGGCATATTGCTTTCTCCTTTCCTTAGCTAGTAATCCATTTAAACAATCATATTTAAGTTACTTCTGACTGATATTTCGAGTCATTTTGTATGGACACAGTAAGAGACATAATAAGCATAGACGGTGGCTCTTCCTGGGCGCCTCTCGCTGCATATCCCAACGACAGTTCTCAGGCCAGGTCAGTCTTTTCTAACCCCAGCAGGGCCCTTATCCAGTCACTTCTTTGGGGTCATGACAGAGTTAGTTTCATGACTGTGCTCTTAACTTGTTATTCCTCTTTCTTTTGTACCCACCTGCCCCTTATTATACTTCCTATGGAGCTTAGCTTGTCCCTTTTTGATGCCAGAGTAGCTTACAACTTGCCCTGGTCCATCCTTGTCCCTCCTTTTGGGGGTGTAGGAAGGAAGGGCAACTGAGGCATAAGTCAAGTAAATATTATTTGGAGTCAATTAACTCCCATGTTATAAAAGTGTAGCATGAACTGTATTCCTGTGTCTATGCAAAAAGGACGTTGCTAAGCCATGTGAAGGACATCGAGGAAAGAGAAACGCAATATAGGATTATTAGTGCCTGATGGAATTGGGTGTGCCTCAGGAGCACTGTGGTGGGAGTAACTCAATAAACCTAAGCTTCCTGCGGGAGGGGCAAGGACAAGAACATGACCCTACAGACCCCGACACCGCATGCCCACTCCTGCCCGGCTCTCTGCATGTAGCTGGGCACCCCTCCGCTGCTTAGGTGAGGCACTAAGATTTGCTCCTGTTCCCACTTGACTTGGTGCCTCACACCGTCCACCTGCACCTCCATTACCTGCCCATGAGAGCTCAGGAGCCTGACCCCTGGAGTTTCCCAGTATTAGCTCCCTGTGCCGTATTCGATACGCCAAACACAGTAACAACGAGTCTCACAATGGAGATGTTACTGGGCCCGCTCGAGCAAATCGATGAACAACAGGACAGTGCGACCGTGCTACAATGGGGTGGGCGGGCGATCAGGGGTGAGAGCAGGCTTCTCAAATTTTCCATTTTGGGGCAGCCGTGCCCAGCGATGCTCAGGGGTTACTCCTGGCTCTCCCTTCGGGAATAACTCCCGGCAGTGCTCGGGGAATCCAATGAGATGCTGGGGATCGAAACCGGGTCGGCCATATGTGAGGCAGCACCTTACCTGCTGTCCTACGTCTCTAGCCCCTGATTGTCAGATTTTTTAATAGCAGGCAGCAACAAGAAAAGACTTTTAAGACTGTTTTATTTAGTGGCGGTGGGCACACCGAACTGAGCTCGGGGCTTCCTCCTGTGGGCTTGTGGGGAGCTGTACCTGGTGCTGGGGCTTAGGGACCAAACCCGAGCTGGCAGCCCGAGAGGCAAAAGCCCTCCCTGCTCTCCAGCCTAGAAGTTGGGGATCTAAGCTGGGACGCCAACTCGTCTGAGCCGCACCTGACAGGGGCTTGAAATGGAAGATCACGGCCAGGCTCCCACACCCCGTCCTGGGCAAGGGGCTTTGTCTGAGTAGAGACTGGAGCTCCTGACCTGCATGGATTTCCCCGTCCAGCAGTGACCCTATAGCTCCCGTGACCAGCTGGGATGTGAGCTGTTATCTCAGGAGGAAACCGAGGCAGCTTGGCACACACACCAAAAACCCAGGGCAGCTCGGAGGTAGGAATTGACATCAGCGTCCCTTGGGTTTCCCAAAGGGACTGGCCGGGATTTCACGTTTCCCGCTGAGTTGACTGACCTCAGGGTGCAGGAGGCATGGAGGGCGGAGGGGTGGGGGTCTGCTTAACAGCAACCCTCCCCATCCTCCCCCCCATCCTCTCCCCGCCCCCCCCCCCACCGTCCCGATTTTCAAAGATTAGCACCCGCTACCTTGGAGCCCAGCTTCTCTGAAGAGGGCGCCCTCCTTTGCTTCAGTGAGGGCGGAGTTGGAGGGGCTCAAGATGTGAAGGTGTGGGCGACAGTCCAGCGGGGAGGGCGTTGGTCTTGCATGCAGTCCACCCGGACTCAATTCTGCATCCCTAAGGGTCCCCCGAGCCCCGCCAGGAGTGATGCTCCCAAAGAAACCAAAAACGTGGGGATTCGAGGGTGGGGTGGGGGGCACATCCTCGAGCCCTCCTCCGGCAGTGAAGCCTTTTTCGGCGCAGGTCTCGGGGCTAGGACACTGCAGGGATCTTGCGCAGGGAGAGAAGCCGCTACCCTGGAGGACGCTGGGGATCGAACTGGGCCTCCTGACTGTCCCCAGGGGCCGAGCTGGTCTCCTGGGGCTGAACCTGCAGCTTCCTAGGATCAGACCACAAGAGTCCTGACTTAATTTATTTCATATTTTATTATTATTACTATTTGACTTTCGGGTCACACCTGGCGATGCTCCGGGCTGGCTCCTGGCTCCGAACTCAGGAATCGCTCCTGGAGGCGCTCAGGTGACTGTGTGGGATGCTGGGGATCAAACCAGTGTTGGCTATGTGAAGGCAAGCACCCTTCCCACTGTGGCATATCACTCTGGCACCAAGAGTCCTGTTGGTCTTGCACGCAGCCACCCCAGGTTGGACCTCCAGAGTCCCATGTGGTTCCCCCAAGCACGGCCTGGAGTGATGCCAAAAAGCCAAGAGTCAGGCCTGAGCACTGCGGGATGTGGCCCCAAAGTGAAAACCAACCAACCAACCAAGAGTCCTGCAGTTAGATTCGAACATTGTGTTTCACAAGCCGTGTCAGCGTAGCCCAGGGGATAAGGTGACTGGATCCTCGCTTGCTCCCAGGCTTGTATGCAAATGACCACTGAGCAGCTCCGGGTGTAGGCCAAGTAGTAAATAAACTAACAAGTGAATGAATAAAAGCTGTGTGGCGAGGCTGGGCTCAGAGGTTGAGCACTGCTCCGTGAAAGGAGCCCCAGGCTCCACCCCTCTGTGAATGGAGCCTGACCCCCACCCCCCGACCAGCGCCATGAATGGGTGTGGGGGGACCCCAGTCATTGTAGCCACAGCACCAACACAGCTGGGGGGAGAGGTGGGAGAGAGAGGACTTGGACCTTCCAATCAGCACATTCTTGGCAAGGGCAGTGGGGTGTGATTCTGGGGGACCCCCTATTTGAATGGGCAGAGCCCTGAATCCTGAGCCCTCCTGTGCAAAAGAATCTGCCTGTGACATCTGCCATGAGGACATTTTTCCAAACCTTGTTTAAAAACTGCAGTAGGGGCTGGAGCAATAGTATAGCCGGCAGGGCATTTGCCTTGCATGCGGCCGACCCGGGTTTGATTCCCAGCATCCCGTAGGGTCCCCCAAGCACTGCCAGGAGTAATTCCTGAGTGCAGAGCCAGGAGTAACCCCAGGAGTAAAGCACAAAAGCAAAAAAAATAAAAATAAATAAAAAATAAAAACTGCAGTAATAGGGGCCTAGGGCACTCGCCTTGCACAAGGCTGACCCCAATTCTATCCCCGTACCCCGTAGGGCTCCCCAAGCCCTACCAAGAGAGAGCTCTGAGCTCAGAGCCAGAAGGAAGCTTTGAGCACCGCCTGGGGTGACCCCAAGGCAAAAACAAACAAAAGAGGCAAAAGAGAATTCTTCAGTCACAATATCAACAAGGACAATTAAGATTCTCACGCTCTCTCCGCCCAGCTCGTTTAACTAACACACTTTCCACGCGTGACTTTCTCTAATCCTCGCTATGACTCTAGAGCAGAGGTGCTATTTTTATCCCCAGTAAAGAGAAAAAATCTCATGAACTCTCTTCATGGAGATTCCCCCTGAAGGTCAAGTCACGGGGCTGTTACATTGTTGGAGTGAATACGGTCAGTGGGATGAGGGAGCTATTGCCCAGGTGTAAATTTGGATTCCACATGATATGTCATGGTTAGTATGTCTCAGACATAACAGGGAATGCATTGGTGCCATGTGTTATTGGTTGCCTATTTGGAATTCATATTTAACTGGGCATTTATTTAAAAAAAAAACATCTGACAGCCCTCAGGCTGAGGGGGAAATAGTCTCAGTTCATTTGTGCAAATATCAGGAGCTCCAATTCTGCATAAGCTCTCAGAGTGTCTATATTGGCAGGAGGGTGACAGAATCATCACACATAGGCTGGGAAGCTTCTAGAACCAGGCTTCATAGCTCACCTTTCAGGCGGTTGAGAGGTGAGGTCCAGGGTTGGCCTGATTCCATTTCTGGCTTGCAGATGGCCCTCCCCTCCTCCCCTTCCTCCTCCTCCCCACCCTCCTCCTCTTCACCTTCCTCTTCCTCTTCCTCCTCCTCCTCTTCCCATGGCTACTATTACCCTCCGCCACTGCGGTTTTCGGTGTTGTGATTGAACTGGCCAGAGGACAGTAGAAAGAAGCTTCCAGATCTCTACCCCCACATTGCAGACTTTGGAGCTCTCAGAATTGGGGTTGATGGGAAGGATCCCAGAAATCCATTCAAGCCCAACCTTCCAAGTGACAGCTGAGGAAACTGAGGCTCCCAGAGCCCAGAGGACCCTGGCGAGGTCATCACACACCAGAGCTTCCTTTCTGCTGCCCCCAGGCTGCCAGCCTGGCATTGACCCAGATGACAGACCGACAGATGAGCAGACAGATGATCTGGAGAGAGAGAGGCCAACCCAGAGGAGCAGACTCGAGAGGGAGCATGTGTGCATGCGCGCACGCACACACACTCACATCCACATATACTCATGCACATACACATGCACACACACAAACATACACACATGTACACATGCACATAGATACATATTCATACACATGTGCACACACACGCACACACACATACATATGTGCACACACTCATACACATATACACATGAACATACACACATGCACATGTACACATATAAACATGCACACACGTACACATATGTACATGCGCACACTCACACATGCACATAAATACACATATTCATACATACGTATATACACATATGCACATACGAATCACGAATCATGACCATCCTGTTATTCGTCGATTGCATCGATTGCCTCGAGCAGGCCTCAGTAACGTCTCCTTCATCCTAGCCCTGAGATTTTTAAGAAAGTGCCCTATTGAAGGCTCTTTAGGAGAATGAGACCCATCATTGTTACTGGTATTTGGCCACGGGGAGTTTGCCAGACTCTGCCGTGTGGGCAGGCTACATTCGGCAGCCGGCCAGTTTGTCCAAAGTAGGAATGAGATGATAAGACGTCGCGCATTCTGCTCATACACACAAAGGAATTACGTGGAGTAGCTCAATGGGCAGAAATGTGTGTTTTGCATTTGTGACCCCCGGATCTTGCATCCCGAGAATTCTGTGATCCCAAGCATTCCTGAAAGAGATGCATAAGCATGAGTCAATAAAGGCCCCTGAGCACCTGTGTGCCTTTCCCTGCCGAAACGAAGAAAGGAAGGAAGGAAGGAAGGAAGGAAGGAAGGAAGGAAGGAAGGAAGGAAGGAAGGAAGGAAGGAAGGAGAAAGAGAAAGAAGGGAAGAAAGGAAGGAAGGGAGGAAGGAGAAAATAAGGAAGGAAAAGGAAAGGAAAAAAGAAAGAAAAAGAAAGGAAAGAAAGAAAGAGAGAGAAGAGAGAAAGGCGAGAAAAGAAAGGTCCCTCAGTGCTGGGGCCAGGGTGATATCACAGCGGGTAGGGCATTTGCTTTGCCTGTGGCCAATCCTGGTTCGATCCCAGGCATCTCGTAGCTCCCCTGAGCCTCTCAGGAGAGATCCCTGAGCACTGGTGGGGGTGACCAAAAAAAAAAAAGCGACAGAAATGCCCCAGTGCTGCTGTTTCCTCTGTATGGATCCCCAAAGTGACCCCGAGAGTGACCCCAGGAAGAGAGTTTCTTCCCCAGGAAGAGATCGGCCATTCCTGGACAGGGCCCTGTTGGAATCACCTGGTGGGCCAGCTCCCCACTCCTTTCTGTGTGCAGGCAGGAAGCCAGGAGGCTGCAGACATGCTCGGCCGCCTTCCTGCACAGAAACCCTTCCTCCAGGCCCAGGGGGTCTAGGGCCAGTCCAGGGAGCGGGGGGACAAGCGTGGCCCCACGGTCTCCCCTGCCCCCTCTCCTGGCCACCTCCCAGACCTGACGTGGCCAGGAGGTGGCAGGCTGGTGGCGTGTGGGCAGCTGGAGGGGGGCCCGGGGAGCCATCAGCCAGATTGAGTAGGAAGGTGACAATTTATGCTTTTTAAAAGAGAAAGAAGGAAAAAAAGGGGAGAAAACGTCACCAGGTGTTGCTGGTGCCATGGGGCGCCATCTCCCCTTAATGAGTGCAGACCCCAACGGCTCTGAGGCCTGGGGGTCTTTGGAGCTAAGTGGAGTCAGAGGTAGGGAGTCTGTGTTTCCAGGGCAACTGGCCCTGCCTCCACCCTTGCTCCCCCGCCGCCCCACACCTCGTCCTCCTCCAGAACTATTTGTAACCCCCAGTGCCCCGCACCACCCAGACTCTTACTCACCGGTCAGGTCTCCGTAAGGCATCACCTCCTCCAGGAAGCATGCTTCTTCTTCTCCCACCCCGCCTTTTTTTTCTGTTTTGTTTGGGGACCTAGTGGCACAGAGCGGACTGCTGGCTTTGGACTCAGGGATCACTGCTGGTGGTACTCGGAGACCGATGTGGTACTGGGGATAAAGCCCGGCTTAGACACAGGGAGAGCACGTGACCGTCCTGCTGGGCTCTCGCTCGGCCCCTCCAGGTTTGGTGCTCTCTGATGACAGCCTGGATCGGCCATTCCTGGACAGGGCCCTGTTGGAATCACCTGGTGGGCACTTGGGAGATTGGGGGAGATTGGGTTTGGGGGAGCACCAGGGCCGGCATCTGCAGAGGAAGAATACTCCCCAGACAGTTTTGTAATGCTCCCTTAGGACAGCACACACACACACACACACACACACACACACACACACACACACACGTGTGGATGACATTTATTTCTGCACTATTGGCCTTAGTGCTGGGCTCCTTAATGGCCAGCTGGAAAGCTCTGATAATCCCCCCTCCCTCACCCCCTCCCCAAGACACAGCCTCCCAAAGGCAGGTGGGAGGGTCTGGAGCAATAGCACAGCGGGTAGGACATTTGCCTTGCACGTTACTGACCTGGGTTCAATTCCCAGCATCCCACATGGTCCCCCGAGCACTGCCAGGAGGGTAGTGCCAGGAGTAACCCCTGAGCATCACCGGGTGTGACCCAAAAAGCGAAACAAAAACAAAAACAAACCAAACACAGGTGGGGGCTTTGATGATGACAAATTTCTGCAATCCCACTAGTTAGTGGCAGTTTCTAAAACCCCAGAGGTAGAGCCAGAGTGATAGGACAGCGGGTAGGGCTCTTGCCTTGATGGACAGAGGTTCGATCCCTGGCCCTGCTGACAGACCCCTGAGCACCACCAGGGGGGATCCCTGAGCGCAGAGCCAGGAGCACCGCCAGGTATGGCCCCCAGATTAAAAACAAACAAACAAACAAAACCCAATAAAACCCCTTTCCAAACCTGGAGTTTTCTTGTTTATTCATTTATTCATTATATCTCCACAGGGCTAGTGGAGCGGGGGTGGGGGGTGAGGGGGCATTCATCACCATCCCCCATGAGCCTCCCGGCGGCGCTCGGCCTTCCCCTGTCCAGGCGGTGGTGATTGAATGTGACCTTCTCAGGGATGTTTTCTGCTAAGTTCCACCCCAGGCATCAGGACCCACTGTTTGCTCTGTGGAGAAAAGGAACATGGAACATGAGGTGTTGGGGAAGGGCGGGTAGGACATTTGCCCGCCAGGGAACTGTTTCCCATATAGGGAGTGGGACTGGAGCGATGGCACAGCAGGTAGGGCGTTTGCCTTGCACGCGGCCGACCCGGGTTTGATTTGCAGCATCCTATACGGTCCCCCAAGCACCACCAGGAGTAGTTCCTGAGTGCAGAGCCAGGAAGAACCCCTGTGCACCTCTGGGTGTGACACAAAAAAAGCAAAAACAAAACAAAAGAAAACCATACAGGGAGTGACTTGCTTATAAAATAACCAACTGGGGACTGGGACCCAGCACCGTGGGCTGGACACATGTGTTTCTGTTTGCTTGTTTTTCAAGGCCTAGCTGTGCTCAGGACGCACTCCTGACGGGACTCTGAGGACCATACGGGGATCAAACCCATGTAGCTGTGTGCGAGGCAAGCGCCCTACCCACTGTGCTATCTCTCCGGCCCCTGGGAACACATGTTGTACATGCAGGCGACCCAGGTTTGATCCCAGCCTGGAGTTGCCTCTAAGTACTGCTGGGTGTGCCCCAAACTCCTTCCCTCCCCAACTTAAAAAATTAATTTAATGAAAAAATTTAAAATTAATTAAAAATTAAAAATTAATTTAATGAAATAACCACCTGGAGCAGAGGAGCTAGATTATGAGGCTTGAGTCCTGTGTTCATGAGGCCATTAGTTTGATCCCTGGCACCGAATGTCCCCCCCATGACTGGGCCCAAACACTGAACCATCCGGGCAAGTTGCCCGAGTCCTGTTGGGAATATCCTCCGGGACCTGGCTTGGGAGCTGCCACCTGGCCCTTTCGGCCCCTCTTGGGAGAAGCCTGAGCATCTCCCCTGAGAACAAGAACTCTCATTCTTCCCCCACCCAGCCACATTCTTTTTTTGTTTTGGGGGCTACACCCAGCAGTGCTCAGGGCTTCCTCCTGGCTCTGTGCCCAGGGAGATCAAACCCGGGTTAGCTGCGTGCAAGCCTCGGTTCCTTTCTAGAATGAAGCCCCCATCTGAGTCCTGGAAGGCTGCCCAGCTGCAGCTAGGACCAGCCTTGGCTGTTGATATGAGCGGATGAAACCGGAAATGTCCTGCCAGGGGCTGGTCCAGGGAGTTGGGAAGGCCACCCCGGGGGCTCAGACAGTTTACAAAGATTGTGGGAATGTGGTGATGGGAACTTTGAACAAGGTGCAGAGTGCCAAGGGCTTTGATCTTACCTGAAGGAGAAGGTTTCAGACCTCATCTGGGGCGTCTCAAGACCTTACCTGGGGGGCTCACACCTCACCTGGGGGACTCAGACTTCACCTGGGGAACTCAGACCTTACCTGGGGGGCTCATACCTCACCTGGGGGGCTCACACCGCACCTGGAGGACTCAGACCTCACCTGGGGGACTCAGACCTCAACCTGGGGAACTCAGACCTTACCTGGGGGGCTCATACCTCACCTGGGGGGCTCACACCTCACCTGGAGGACTCAGACCTCACCTGGGGGACTCAGACCTCACCTGGGGACTCAGATCTCACCTGGGGCTCAGACCCCACGTGGGGGGATGCATTGGCTCTCCAGAGGCAGTTGAGGGAACTGTCTGGAAGCTTTCACATCTCACCTGGGAAACTCAGAAGTGCTCCGGAAGCCCCCAGCATGAGCTGGCTCTTCTGTGAAGTCAGTTTGGTTTTTCAAAGAAAGGAAAGATCTAATTATGCCCCAAATATGGAAGTGGTTAAACTAGGGTGTGGGGTTGGGGCGAGGGATGAGGGAGCACTCCACGGGGTTGTCAAGAACTATTCCAGGGAATATGGCCACAACTTTCCAAGGAGTCAGCGGGAAACTCCAGGCCATTCCCTCCCTGCCTGTACCTTGGTGGCTGCCGCCGCCCGCCCAGGGGGACTGTGGCGCCAAGGGGCTCACGAATTCCTTGCAGGTGTTTGCACACACTCCCCGGGGGTCACCTCAGGAGATGGGTGCGGCCACTTACTCTGCTTGTGGACCCGACCAGGTCACCCCCATGAGCGAAGGGGCTCCCGGCCTGACCTCAGAGAGAATCGTGCCAGCAAGGCCATTGCTTTTAGTCCCCACATCACCTCCCGGTCTCTTCGGCAGAGGTTCAAATACGACGTGGGGTGCACAGTACAATGTGCTCACACTTGGCTTGGGAGCAGAAACGCTGCATTCCAGGTGCCCTGATTTGACGGTGGGGAGCGGCCCCGAGCACAGAGCCAGGAGTGGGTGGAGCCACCTGCCACAATAAGCGAATCAGACTGTCACCTTAGACCAACATTGGTTGCACACAAGGAGAAACTGCAGAAGGACCGTCCATAGCTTTAGGGTCCTCCAGGCAGCCCCCGAGTAACTCACAGGCTGGCCGTTTGTCCAGTACAGCATCACTCCCCTGCCCTGGCCATTGTGAGTTGGCAGAGCCACTAAGGACAGTGTATAAGCACATCAGCATTCACTGGGGGTGGGGGTGAGGCTGGAGCGCTACCACAGTGGGGAGGGCGTTTCCCTTACATGCGGGCAACCTGGGTTCAATCCCTGGCATCCCACATGGTCCCCCAAGCACTGAGGAGTAACTTCGGAGTGCATACCCGGGTTTGATTCCCAGCATCCCCTATGGTCCCCTGAGCGCCACCAGGAGTAATTGAGTGCAGAGCCAGGAGTAACCCCTGTGCATCACCAGGCGTGACCCAAAAAGCAAAAACAAACAAACACAGGTTCCAATCCCACCTCTGCTATTTACTGTGTGACCCTGAGAAAGTGTTTCGACTTCTCTGAGTCTCTGCTTTCTCCTCTGTCAGAGGGAGAGGCGATCCCCTCCAACTGGCTGGGACTGAGCAAACCGCTCTGGGACGTTCTCTCCTCCCACATCACAACCGTCACCGTTGTTTCTGCTCTGGGTGGGAATCTCTCTCTACAGCTCTCCCACCTTCCCTAACAGGACCCAGTGGGGGAACATTCGCCTTGTCCCAATGACTCAGGGGCCTGTGGGCTGCTTCGCCACAGGGTATTTTTGGCTCCTGTCAGTATGTCTGGGTGTCACTATGCCTGTGGAACCAAGGGCCTGTGGAACCCCTGATCTTTTCTGGGTTGTTGCCGCTGTGATGCTGTGGGCTGGGAAGCCAGCAACCAAGCCTGAGAATAATGAGCGAGAGGCAGGTGGAAGGAAGACATGACAGAGAAAATGGGGGGATGATGGTAGCTGCTCAGGAAAATGATTGGATATGAGTGAATGGAGGGAGTGGGTGGGTGATGGGTGGATGGAGGGACCGTGAGTATGAGTAGGTGATGGATGAATATGGGTGGATGGATGATGGATGGCATGATGGCTGGATGATGAATGGGTGATGGGTGGATGGGTGATGCATGGACGATGACGGAGGATGGATGGATGGATGGATGGATGGATGGATGGATGGATGGATGGATGATGGATAGGTGATGGGTGGACGGATGATGAATAGAAGGTGAATAGATAATGGTTAATGAATTGATGAACAGATGATGGATGGGTGATGGGTGGAAGATGAATAGATGATGGATGGGTGATGGTGGATGGATGATGGATAATGGGTGAAGGATGGATGATTGATGGAAGATGACAGACGATGGATGGAAGATGATGGGTGATGGATGGATGGATGGATGATGGATGGGTGAATGAATGGGCATGATGGCTGACTGGCTGCTGACTGGATTGTGGGTAAATGGATGAAGGATGAATAAATGACAGATGGATAGATGATGGACAGTTGGTGGATGATGGATTGATAATGGGTGGGTGATAGGTGGAAGATTGACAGATGATGGATGATGATTGGAGGATGAGTAGGTGATGGGTGAATATGGGTGGATGGATGATGGATGATAGTTGCTGATGGATGGCTTACGGCTGATGGATGGAAGAGGGATGGATGATGAATGAGTGGATGATGGGTGAGTTATGAATGGGTGCTGGATGAATGTGTAATAGATGAATGGATACTATAAAGAGATTTTAGAGGGAGCTATAAAATAGGCAGATGGACAAATTGATGTCCATGTCAATACATCACCCATATATTTATATAAGCTGGAGCAATAGTACAGCGGGTAGGGTGTTTGCCTTGCACATGGCCAACTGGGTTCGATTCCTCCGTCTGTCTCGGAGAGCCCAGCAAGCTACCGAGAGTATCCCGCCTGCACGGCAGAGCCTGGCAAGCTCTCTGTGGTGTGTTCGATATGCCAAAAACAGTAACAACAAGTCTTACAATGGAGACATTACTGGTGCCCCCTTGAACAAATCGATGAACAATGGGATGACAGTGCTACAAGTGCTATTCATATATTCGTTATAAGAATATGCACAGAGACTCTAAAAACATGCATACAGAAAAGTGTATGACTCCATAATCCCACCAGCCTGAGTTTACCACACCCGACCTTTCTGGGGGTCATCCAGGTGGTGGTCCCCAGAACCATACTTGGCAGCACGTGCAGTGGAGATGGGATCTAAAGCTGAGGGTCTGGGGCTGGAGCAATAGCACAGCAGGTAGGACATTTGCCTTGCATGCGGTCAACCCGGGTTCGATTCCCAGCATCCCATATGGTCCCCTGAGCACCGCCAGGAGTGATTCCTGAGTGCAGAACCAGGAGTCAGCCCTGAGCATCACCGGGTGTGACCCAAAAAGCAAAAGAAAATAATAATAATAATAAATAAAGCTGAGGGTCCAACCAGGGCCTCACACCCCATGTGGCATCTTGTCCCAAGGATGGCGAAGCGCTCTTCTCTACCTCCCCAGAGCCACCCCCCAACTCACTGGATACAAGGGTGCAGGGGGTGCCTGCGTGCACACAGCAGGTGGACGCTCACTCTGAGGCGGTGTGTACTCACTTGGGTCCTGAGAACAGAAGCTGAGAGAAAGCTGTGAGGACTTGACTGGAGAAAGGGGCCTTGTGGGAGAAAACGGGGAGGGAACCCCAGCAGGTGTCCTGCGCTGTCCCGCTGTCCCCAAGGCAAATTCAGGGGAGCCCTGGAGGGGAATCCTGGGGCCAGAGTCAGCCCCCAAGGGAACCCAGCCTGTTTAGCACCCCTCCCCTCTCAGAGCCCTCTGAGCTGCTCATCCAAGCGCAGATTTGGGGGCCAGAGCAAGAGCACAGTGGGGAGGGCATTTGCCCCGCACACGGCTAACCTGGGTTCGATTCCCAGCATCCCTTAGGGTCCCCCGAGCACCTCCAGGAGTAATTCCTGAGTGCAGAGCCAGAAGTAACCCCTGAGCATCACTGGGTGTCACCCAAAAAGCAAAAAAAAAAAAAAAAAGTGCAGATTTCAGCCAGTTTCACCCCAGCAGAGCCCGGGCCCCCAGCGCCCCTGGGGTAGGGGTTTGTCCAGGCATTTCTCCCACTGTTTCTCTGCATGCGGCCCTGGGAGTCCACTATTGAGAGATAAGTTGTTGGGGCCCGAATGTGACTCAAGTGGCAGAGTCCAGGTGCTGGCGTTATTCCGGTCGCTGACAGCTGCTACTCCAGACCCGGCACAAATGCTATAAACGCTGAAAGATTCTGATTCACTTATGAAGCTGAAGAGTCCAGAGGCCTCAGCTTCAGGCTTGGCTTGAGCCAGGAGCTTCAGTGGTGCTGCCTTTGACCGTTGTCTCCCGACTCTGTCCCCAGGGCTTAAGCCTGGAACTCTGTTTTCTCCCTAAAGGAAGCAAAATGTGTCCTGGGGAATTCTGCACTTGCCCTCTCTCCAGAGAAGGAAGTGGGGGAGGAGGGGCTCTTCCCCAAAGGCCCCTGCAATCATGTCCTCGGTTCATAAATGACCCCACGTCCCCTGGAGAAACCTTGAATCCATCACCGTGGCCCAGAGGAGGATCTGCCCGAGGCCGTGGGGGTCCAGGCAGAACAAAGATCAGAGCCAGAGCAAGTGGGCGACCCCAAACAGAACGGAGGTGCAGCTTTGTGTGGGTGTGTGTTTGGGGGTGAGGGCGGTGCTGGCCACCCCTGGTGTTGCTCAGGGCTTATTCCCGGCTCTGGAGGGGCAAAGCAGCACTGGGAACCAAGCAGGTGCCTTCACCGTCGTGTGCTCTTGGCACCCCCCGGGCCTTTCAGACCAGGGAAGAGATGCAAGCTCGTTCCCTCTGGACCTGGAGGTCAAGGCCTCACGTGGCCCCTCCCTCGCCCCCACCCCACCGAATCTCCACGGAGACCAAGAATAATGATGCCCTCGGCCACAGCAGCTCGGATGCTCTAGACCTTTGCTTCCTGCCAAGTGGGAGCTGTTTTCCGGGGGGGGGGGGGGGGGGGGCGGGGGGGGAGCGGTGGGGGGAGGGCTTGGCCCTGTTGAAGTGGGAGCAGGGCGGGGTCAGCGTCTCCCTCCCCTCCTCCTGCCCTGCAGATGGGACCCTGCCAGGAGCCCCTGTTCCCCCACCCACCCTCCAGCAGACCGAAGCAGAGGCCCATCACTGCCCCTCTGAGGGAGCCTGTCTCTCCCGCGCCCACACCCTCCTCACCCTTTGTCTCACAATAGAGAGACCCAGGGGCGCAGGGCCTGTCAAGGTGGAGCCTTCTGGGGAGCCTTCTGGGGAGCACTGAGCCGTGTTAATGACAGGGGTGTCTCCACAGGGGCGAGGCCGCAGCTGCAGTGCAGGCCCCAGTTGGGGGCGCAGAAAAGTGGGGGGAAGACCCTCAGAGGCATGTGCGCCCCCCTTCCCAGTTCGCCTCCGAGGGGCGCTCTTGACATTCATGGGTCCCTCCTTGCCACCCTGCTGGGCATCTGCCACCAGCAGCCCCCTTAAGCTCTTCCCTTTCATCCAGGCGGGCCAGCCCCCCGCCTCCTGGACTGCGGGGTGACAGCCAGCGGCTGGGGACTGGCTCAGGGGGCGTCCTCTTGGGGCCAGACTGGGCGGGGACCCAGAGGAAGCTCCTGGTGAGGGATGATGAAGCTGGGCTGTGGGGGTGTCAGGGAGGCGGGGGGAGGACAGGAGACACCTGCAGGCCCCCCGGGTGACCACCCCTCCACCCTCCTCGGCACTGGCTCAGTGGGTGTGGAGAGACGGCAGCAGGACACGGCTGGGGCCGTCAGACCTGGCAAACAAGGACCCCAAGAACTCGTTTAGACCCACCCCTGTTTCCTAGGCCTGGGAGGCTGTGTGGGGAGATGGGGTGCTCCAGGGCAGTGCTCAGGGGGCCCAGGCTCACTCCCAACAATTCTTTCTTGGGGGCTGGAGCAAGAGCACAGCAGATAAGACCCTTGCTTTGCACAGGGCCAATCTGGGTTCAATCCCCGGCATCCCACAGGGTCCTGCTTTCGTTTTGACCCTCCTCCCAACAATTCTTGGCTAAGTGGGCAGTTGGGTTGAACAGTCTGAAGCCGCAGTCCTGCGTGGGGGCTGTCCCCATCCTATCCGACAGGGTTCGGGGGATCAGGGGCTGCCAGGAACTAGCCCAGGATTAGTCTTGCTTTAACCCTGAAACAGTCTCCCTTGACCTTCTAAGAATGTGCTTGCTTGCTTGTTTGTTTTACATTTTAACATGTTGGAGAAAAGAAAGTACAATATGGGGCTAGAGCCATAGCACAGCGGCTAGGGCATTTGCCTTGCATGCAGCTGACCTGGGTTCAATTCGCAGCATCCCATATGGTCCCCTGGCACTGCCAGGAGTGATTCCTAAGTGCAGAGCCAGGAGTAACCCCTGAGAATTGCTGGGTGTGACCCCCCCAAAAAAGTACAATATTTCATGATATTGTTAATAAGTGCTATAAAATTCAATCTTCCCTGTCCATATATTTCATAATGTTCATGATGTTGAGAATAAAGTGAAATTGGACATCTGTAAATAAATGGAGCCCAGACGTGCCCAGTCTGGAGTCACAGTCACAGTCTGCAGGCAGAGGGGAATGGTTGAGAGGGGCCCACGAAAGGGTTAATATCTGATTCCTTGCAGGGAAATGTTGACCCTGGAAAGAGGATAATAATATGTCAATAATTTTTGAGATTATCTTCCCTCCTGAACAAAAATCATTTGCACCTTGTCGATTTCACTCACGTCCAACTCTGGAACTGCAGCATCTGGGCCTGATCGATGACCAAGCTCGTGCACGCTCCCCGCTGAGACCCAGAGTACCTTCCCTCTGGGTTTCTGCTTGGTTCAGCATCTTCTCATTTCAAACTCCGGGTCGTGGCTCTGAACATTTGAAGCTGATGTTTCTGCGGGGGAAACTTGTGGTGGGGCTGTTTGCTTCTTTCCCTGGAGCTTGCCGGGTCCCTTTAAAAATCTCTGGGGATCATTGTAGAACAGGGAGGGCACTTGCCTTGCATGCAGCTGACTGGGGTTCATCTTCTGACATCCCATCTGCTCCCCAGAGCACCCCCAGGAGTAATTTCTGAGCACAGAGCCAGGAGTCAGTACTGAGCATTGCCAGGTGTGACCCAAAAAGCTAAAAAAAAAAATAAATAAAAAGAAAAGCATCTTGGAATAAGAAAAACAAGTTTTAAAAACAACAAAAACCCAACATTAGGGCTGGGGAAGGGCTCAGGTGGGTGCAGGTGAGCTCGATACTCGTCACCACATGGTCCCTCGAACATTGCTGGGAAGGGCCCTTGGGTCTCGTGAGCACCTCTTGGGAGCCCACCTTAAAAATAACCAGACACCCCCCAGGATGGGGGGGATGGGGGGTGGGAGGGATACTGGGATCTGTGGTGGTGGGAAATGGGCACTGGTGGAGGAATGGGTATTTGATCATTGTATAATTGAAACCCAAGCACAAAAATGTGTAAGTCTGCAACTGTACCTCATGATGTCTCACTATTAAAAATTTAAAAAAATAATAGTAACCAGACACTGGGGACCGGAGCGATAGCACAGCGGGTAGGGTGTTTGCCTTGCGTGCAGCCAACCCAGGTTCGATCTCTGGCATTCCATCGGGTCCCCCAAGCACTGCCAGGAGGAACTCCTGAGTGCAGAGCCAGAAGTAACATCTGAGCATTGCTGGGTGTGACCCAAAAAGAAAAAAAAATTTATGTTTTACTTTTTTTGGTGGGTCACACCTGGCAATGCACAAGGGTTACTCCTGGCTCTGCACTCAGGAATTACTCCTGGCAGTGTTCAGGGGACCATATGGGATGCTGGGAATCAAACCCGGGTTGGCCGCATGCAAATCAAACGCCCTACCCACTGTGCTATCACTCCAGCCCCCCAAAAATAAAATTTTAAAGAAAATTTAGAAATAACCGGACGCTGGGCCAGTGGCCCAGGGACTCACGGCACCCGCCTTGCTAGAGCCATAGCACAGCAGGTGGAACATTTGCCTTGAACGCTGCCAACCTACATACAGTTCGATCTCCAGCATCCCATCAGGTCCCCCGAGTCCTTCCAGGAGTGATCCCTGACTGCAGAAAAGGAGTAAGCCCTGAGCACCTGCTGGGTGTAGCAAAAAAAAAAAAAAAAAGGTACGAGTTTGATCCCCAGTGCCACCCATATAGGCTGAGCATGGTCATGTGAGCTCTGCTGTTTGGGACCCCAGTTATTATCATCTCCAGAGTGTCATAACCAGGCTTGCATGGACACCCAGATAAATACATGTCAGCCCCAGCCTAATGTGTGTGTGTAAGAGAGGAAGAGAGAGAGGGACAGAGAGAAAGGGAGAGGGAGAGGGAGGGAGGGAGAGAGGGACAGGGAGAGGGAGAGAGAGGGAGAGAGAGGGAAAAGGAGGGGTAGAGAGAGAGGAGAGAGAGGGAGAGAGAAAGAGAGAGAGGGACAGAGAGAAAGGTAGAGGGAGAGGGAGGGAGGGAGAGAGAGGGACAGGGAGAGGGAGAGGGAAGGAGAGAGAGGGGGAGAGGAAGAGAGAGAGGGACAGAGAGAGAGAGGGAGAGAGAGGGAGAGGGAGGGGGAGAGAGAGAGAGAAGGAGAGAGGGAGAGGTAGAAGGGGGGAAAAGCCAGAGAGGGAGCCAGGAAGAAGGAGAAGGAGAGAGAGAGGCGGGAGGGGTGGGGAGAGAGAGACAAAGACTGACTTTTACTGCCTCCCAGCTAGAATCCGATGAGTCCTGGTCGTGGTTGCCAACCCTTTGTGCTTATGAAGATGAAGTACACATGGCCCCTCGCACTGCCTTCAGAGAACCCCTGCTTCTGGGGCTGCCTCCAGAGCTCTGGGTGTCCACTCTGTTGGGGGGCTCCAACAACAGCCTTCCTGCTGCCCCAGCCCCCCAGTCCCGCCTTCACCGCGCTCCCAGACTTTGGGTCTGCTCCAGCCGCCCAGCATCTGCTCGAGAGGCGCGAGGGGGCATTTCAGCGCCGAATCATTCTCCTGATTCAGAGCAGGTGCGTGCGCCTGGGACTTCACTCGGCGGCAGTCTTGGGGAGCCGAGCGGAAGTTGGGGAGAGGCTACAGCCCAGCCAGGCCCATTCTGAAGCCTTGACACTCCCACGCAGCAGAGATGGGGCCTCGGCTCATCCCCCATGTGCTGTGGCTAAGACCCCCATGGTACCGGGATGGGTGGCAGACACGTGGGACTACGCTCTGGCGTGGGGGACAAAATGGGATATGATGACATCTGGGTGGATGTTTGGTTGGCTGGTAGGTTTTTTAGTTTTATGTTGGTTGGTTCTATGTTTGCTTGTTTTTTTTTTTTCTTTTTGGTTTTATGTTGGTTGGTTTGTTTTGGAGTCACAGATGGTGATGCTCAGGGCTTACTCCTGGCTCTGCACTCAGGAATCACTGCTGCTGGTGCTCAGGGGGCCTTTTGGGATGCCAGGGATCACACTCCTGTCGGCTGCAAGGCACATACCCTACCCGCTGTATATCACTGCAGCCCTGAAGACATCTGCTTCCTTGGTTACTTCAGCTTGCCAAGATGGTTCCAGGGACGGGAGTGCATGCTTTGATGTAAGAGGCCCAGGGTTCAATCCCCAGCACCACGTGACCCCTGAGCACTGAGCAAGGAACAGTCCGGCCATCGCCTCTCCCCACTCATCAATTCTGCCCCATTTCATTGGTCAATGAAAAGATCCAGCCTGAGAGCTGGTAGAGGCCATCAGGACTCCTGCCTCTGTGCTCAGGAGTTCCTCCTGGTGGAACTCAGGGAGCCCGATGGGTTGCCAGGAATTGAACCTAAGTTGGCCACGTCCAAGACAAGCGCCCTCCCAGCTGTGCTATCACTCCAGCCTTGACAGGCCTCTCCTGGCTGCCTGGCCTGGCGACAGCTCACGGGGTTGGGGGGGGCGGGAAAATCCTTGAAGCTGTCCTTGGGGCTGCTGCATCCCTCCACAGGCCCAGGAGGCCGCAGGGGCCTGGGGCAGGCCATCACTCAGCTGCCCAGTGCTTAGACCCCACCGCCGCCTCGGACCCCCAGCCTCTTCTGACTGCAACAATCTGGCACTACCTGCTCCAGCCTTTCCAAACACACTTGACCTCAACCGGTTTTTTAATTTTGTTTTTATAAAGTTGTTCGCAACAATGGATTACATTCAATATTCCAACACCAATCCCACCACCATTCTACCTTCCCACCACCATTATTTCCAATTTTCCCAACCGCCACCCAAGCCTACCCCAAGAGCAGGTCCTAAATGATTTATTTTGTATTACTTGTTATGAATCATCCCCTGAAAATGATCAAAAAAGTTTCCTTAGAAGAAAATGTCTAAAGATTGTTGTGTCTGACCCTGGAGCCATTAAGCCCTTGTATAAGAGATTTCTAACATATTGTTACAAGTTGAGCCTTATGTACACACACACACACACACACACACACAGACACACACATATATCAGCACTGTCCTCCCATTGTTCATCTATTTGCTCGAGCAGGCACCAGTAACGTCTCACAACAAATTGTGAGACTTGTTATTGTTTTTGGCATATTGAATACATCACAGAGAGTTTGCCAGGCTTTGCCATGTGGGTGAGATACTCTTGGTAGCTTACTGGGCTCTCCAAGAGGGGTGGAGGAATTGAACCCAGGTCGGCCACATGCAAGAGAAATGCCTTACCTGCTATGCTATCACTCCAGCTCATATCATACACACACACACACACACACACACACACACAGACAGACACACACACACACACACGGGGCTGGAGCCATAACACAGCGGCAGGGCGTTTGCCTTGCACTCAACTGGCCTGGTCGAGCCAGGTTCGATTTCTCTGCTCCTCTTGGAGAGCCCAGCAAGCTACCAAGAGTATCTCGCCCGCATGGTGAAGCCTGGCAAGCTCCCCGTGACGTATTCATATGCCAAAAACATTAACAAGTGTCACAATGGAGACATTACTGGGCCTGCTCGAGCAAATCGATGAACAACGGAAGAACAGTGACAGTGACACATACATATATTTTTTTCTTTTTGGGTCATACCCGGCGATGCTCAGGGGTTCCTCCTGGCTCTGCACTCAGGAATCACACCTGGCGTTACTCGGGAAACCATATGGGATGCTGGGATTGAACCCAGGTTGGCTGCATGCAAGACAAAAGCTCTACCTGCTGTACTATCGCTCCAGTCCTATTTTTTTTTTTTTTTTGGATCGGGATCAGTTGCCTTCTACTTGTACACCGCATCCATTGTGCTGTGCTTCTCCTGGTACGCCAGTGGGGTAGAGTATGAGATGTCACATACCCGCAAATGTGACCACATGCTCCAGGAATTCTAAAATTTTAAATAGTCAACCCGATAAGGGTGACACCTACCTGTACTCAGGGCTTAGCCCTGGTCTGCATTCAGGGGTTACCCCTAGCGGGGCTCAGGGAACCAGGCGGGGGTGCCAGGAATTGAACCCAAGTCCGCTGCATGCCAGGCCAGTGCCTTCCTGCTGTCCTGTCACGCCAGCCGTCTTCTAAGCAAATGAAAGAGAATGGAGATAGCTCAGGATCAGCGGCTTAAGCCTCTCCTGATCAAGGCCCTGAATTTGATGCCTGAACTTCATGGGCCCCCAAAAGAAAAATAAATAAATAAATAAATAAATAAATACGTCAACACCACCAGGGCGGACCCAGTAGCCCCCAACACCTCTAGTGGGCTGAGTATCCCTGGAAATGGCCCCCACAGGCTCCCTGAGTACCGCTTTGTATGGACCCCAGAAAAGTAAAATGCAATTGTGACTGGAGCCATAGTACAGTGAAAGGGCAATTGCCTTGCACACAGAGAATATGGGCTCATTCCCCTGCATCCCATAGGGTCCCCGTAGCACCACCAGGGATGATCCTTGAGCACAGAGCCAGGAGTCAGCCCTGAGCATCGCCAGGTATGGCCCCGAGAAAACAAATTCTTCTAAAAGTAAAAACAATAAAAGCTTGTTAAAGTCATTGGAGGGGCTGGAACAACAGCACAGCGAGTAGGGTGCTTGCCTTGCATACGGTCAGCCCAGGTTCGATTCCCAGCATCCCATATGGTCCCCTGAGCACCGCCAGGAGTGATTCCTGAGTGCAGAGCCAGGAGGAACCCCTGAGCATCACTGGGTGCGACACCAAAAGAAAAATAAATAAATAAATACGTCATTGGAAATGGGGTGGTTCACAGATGGGTAGGGCGGGATAGGGCTGGGCCACCAGAGGGCCAGGGGGTGGGTGAGGGGCCTCCTGCCAGCACTGAGCACTGAGCACGGAGTAGGTAGGGCAGGCAGAGTCGAACCTCCTGGCCTCTGTTCTCCAAATCCTCCGCCTGGCTGAACTCAGCAAGGAAGGCAGGGACAGGACTTGGGGGATCAAATATAGAGCAGAGGATCTAGAGGGCCACAGAAAGGAAAACCTGCTCCCGGAAACTCCCCTCCCCCCTGCGCAGCTCTGGGCCAGTGGCTTAGCCTCTCTGGGCTTTGTTTCTGTAGGGATCCATTAGTGAATGGCCTCATAGCTACCTCTCAGGGTTGTGGTGGAGATGAAATGGGCTGACGCTCGACAAAGCGCCTGTCCCAGCGTAAGGCAACTGTCTACGCCTGACACACATTAGATCAAACGACAAGGGTCACAGCATTTGCTACCGTGAATATTATTCTGCCGTCTGTTTGCCTAAGAAAGCTCCTTGTGAAGTGCTCAGCCACTCTAAGAACTAGAAGCAATAAGACCGACCCAAGAGATGGTTCCGAGGGGCAGCGTGGGAGCTTTGCATGCCGGAGTCCTGGGTTCGATTCTCAGTTTTCATTATCTTCCTAACACTGACAATAATGCCCCCCAAACCCTGATTAGAAATAGCCCCCAAAGCTGAAGCGATAGAACGGCTTCCAGGCAGCTATCCGGGTTCAGTCCCCGGCATCCCATATGCTCCCCCACGCACCGCCAGGAGTGACCCCCTGACCACCACTGGGTTAAGCCCAGGAACACAATTAAAAATTAAAGAGCCTCTAAAGACCAGCAGTTGCTTTATTATTTTTTAAATGAATCATCGTGAGATACAGTTACATATTTACAAACTTTCGTGATTCCGTTTCAGTCATACAATGATCGAGTACCCGTCCCTCCACCAGTGCCCATTCTCCACCACCAATGTTCCCAGTATCCCTTCCAGTTGCTTTTTTGAAATACAAAAAATATAATTTTTGACCCCCAAATCATACACATATATTTTTTCACTGTGTAGTGGAAAGAAGTGTTGAAGGGATTTGAAATGATGCTACAGGACACTATAGTTTGGCTTGGGGAGATTTTTTTTTTTGATTGAGTCACCGTGAGATCCACAGTTACAGGGTTGTTCATGGTCAGATTTTAGGCACACAGTGTTCCAACACCCGTCCCTCCTCCAGTGCACATTTCCCAGCACCAATGTCCCCCCCAGTTTCCCTCCGGCCACACCCCCCCAGACAGCCCACAGTGCAGGTGCTGACCTTGCACATGGCTGACCAGGAGGGCTCCAAGGGCCAGACAGGGCCGAGGATCAAACGCGGAGCTTCTCTGTCAGGCCCGGCTGCAGCCCTGTGCAGGACTCCCCCCTACCCCCACCCCCTGCCCAGCTCTCTTCCTCACGGTCACTCAGTGCCACCTGGCCCCCTCCTGCCTATTGGGGAGCGTTTGTTTACAGACAGCCGATCTGTAGGTTCAGGGAGTGTAGGGGACTCTTCCTCTGGTGGTGGAGCACTTCCTGTCTGGCAGGCACCCCTTTTACAGACTGTGTCTTCTCTGCAGCTATTACTGACCCATTTGGTTAACAAGAAGTGTGGGGCTGGAGCGATAGCACAGCGGGGAGGGCATTTGCCTTGCACGCGGTCAACCCGGGTTCGATTCCCAGCATCCCATAGGGTTCCCCGAGCACCGCCAGGAGGAATTCCTGAGTGCAGAGCCAGGAGGAACCCCTGTGCATTGCCAGGTGTGACGCAAAAAGCAAAACAAAAAAAAAACCAAAAAGGGCTGGAGTGATAGCACAGCAGGGAGGGCATTTGCCTTGCACGCGGCCAACCCAGGTTCGATTCCCAGCATCCCATATGGTCTCCAGGTTCTATCCCAGGCATAACAGCAAGTCCCCCCCGACCCCCCACAGCTCCCCACCAGGGCGTCACTTTGAAGCACGGAGCCAGGAAGAGGCCGCCAGCACCCCTGGGTACTGTTCTGTGCCCCAGTGCAGATAAAAACATCCACTAAGGGGCTGGAGCGATAGCACTGTGGGTAGGGCATTTGCCTTGCAACAGGCCGACCTGGGTTCAATTCCCAGCATCCCACATGGTCCCCCGAGCACCACCAGGAGGAATTCCTGAGTGCAGAGCCAGGAGTAACTACTGTACATCGCCGGGTGTGACCGGAAAATAAATAAACAAACAAGAAGTGTGGGGGAGGGGATGGGGTCCACAGAGGCTAAGCTGCTTTTCTGAGGTCACATAGCAAGTCACAAGGATGGACTGTCCACCACTCCTGTAGTCCGACCCCTTCTGGCCTCTGGCCAGTTCTTGCCGCTCTCCAGCAAGCAGCTGTGAGGTTGCTCCCTGCAGCCTCAGCTCACCTGCGGGGAGTGAGTGAGAAGCGTGGGGAAAGCCATGGGTTCCTGCCTCCCTGGGCCCCTGGCTCTGTCGCCCTGCTTTGCATTCACGACCACATCAATCTTCCTCCAACTCCAGAGCCCCGTAGATCCCCGCTGGGCTGAGTCACCAGCACACAGCAGACGGTGCTAAACTAATTTCCCGGTCTCTGACAAGAGTTTTGCTTTCTGTCTCCCTGGCTGAGAGCCCTGCCAGGAAAGATCAGGTCAACAGGACTGGGGTGGGAGGGAGCAGGAAGGGGGGGCCTGTCTGCTCTGGGGAAGGCGGGGTTCCCGTGAGATAGGATCCTGATGAACTGCAGAGGGCCTGGGCTTTGGGCAGGGGCCAGTCCCAGCCGCAGCGGCAATGGGGACATCTCAGCTCTCTCCTTCAACCTTAGTTGATATTTTTGTTTTGTTATTTTGCTTTTGGGGTCACACCCAGCGATGCACAGGGGTTCCTCCTGACTCTGCACTCAGGAATTACTCCTGGTGGTGCTCGGGGGACCATATGGGATGCTGGGAATTGAACCCAGGTCGGCCTGTTGCAAGGCAAATGCCCTACCCACAGTGCTATCGCTCCAGCCCCTTAGTGGATGTTTTTATCTGCACTGGGGCACAGAACAGTACCCAGGGGTGCTGGCGGCCTATTCCTGGCTCTGTGCTTCAAAGTGATGCCCTGGTGGGGAGCTGCGGGGGGCGGGGGGAGGACTTGCTGTGATGCCTAGGATAGAACCTGGCTCAGCCCAGGTTCCGAGAAGGCAGCTTAGTTAAGCCCTGGACGCTCCCGTTTCCAGCAAGTTTATCCATAAGCACGGGCATGTGTGCGAGATTGCTGGATGTGGCCAGGTTTTTCTTTTCTTTTCCAAACCAACTTCAGGTTTTTCCTTCTTTCCCGGGAGAAGGCAAAGCCGCTTAAGCCTGCTGACCCCATCCGGCTGCTGGATCCTTCTGCTTTAGGTAATTGGCATCCATGAGCTCAATTAATTCCAGCCTTCCTCCAGGGGGCCGTGCACAAGCCAGCCTCACGGATGTGTGGCAATCCGAGTATGGTTTCGATTCTCCGGGAGAAGCTGATGTGAGGAGGCCCCGGCCGCCTGCCTCCTGCCTCCTGCCTTCAGCCACAGGCCTTGGCTCTGCCTCTCCTCGGAGCCCAGAGCCTTCCCAAAGGGGTCCTTACTCCTCTGCGATTGGAAGTAACTTAGGGGCTAGTGGTGCTGGGCAACAGCAAGACGGGTTTGATTCCTGGCCCAGCCTGGTCCCTTGAGCACAGCCAGGAATGAGCATAGAGCTGAGAGCAGTCTCCGAGCACTGGAGGTGAAAGAGAGTAAGAAGGAAGAGAAGGAAAGAGGCTGGGAAGGAGACAAGGCAGGAAGGGACAGAGGGAGGGAGAGAAAGGGGAAGGAAGGAGTAGAACTGGCGTTAAAGGGCTGGAGAGATAGAACGGCAGGTAGGGTGCTTGCCTTGCATACAGCTGACCTGGGTTTGAGCCCCAGAATCCCATCTGGCACCCTAAGCCATGCCAGGAGTGATCCCTGAGCACTACCAGGTGTGGCCCAAAAATAAGAAAGAAGGAAGGGAGGGCGGGAGAGAGAAAAGAGAAGAAAAAAGAGAAGAAGAAGGAAGAAAGAAAGAGGAAGGAAAGGAGGGAGGGAGAAGGGAAAGAAAGAAAGAAAGAAGGGAGAAAAGAAGAAAAGGAAGGAAGGAAGGAAAGAAGGAAGGAAAAGAGAAAGAGAAAAAAGAGAGAAATAAAGGAAGGAAGGAAGGAAGGAAGGAAGGAAGGAAGGAAGAAAGAAAGAAAGAAAGAGAGAGAAAGAAAGAAAGAAAGAAAGAAGAGAAAGAAGGGAGGGAGGAATGGAGGAAGGGAGAAAAAAGAAAGAAGAAAAGGAAGGAAGGAAAGAAGGAAGGAAAAGAGAAAGAGAAAGAAAGAAAGAAAGAAGAGAAAAGAAAGAGCAGAAGAAAGAAAAAAGGAGGGAGGGAGGAAGGAAGGAAGGGAGGAAGGAAGGAAGGAAGGAAAGGAGAAAGAGAAAAAAGAGAGAAATAAAGAAAGGAAGGAAGGAATAAAGGAAGAAAGAAAGAAAGAAAGAAAGAAGAGAAAGAAGGGAGGGAGGAATGGAGGAAGGGAGAAAAAAGAAAGAAGAAAAGGAAGGAAGGAAAGAAGGAAGGAAAAGAGAAAGAAAGAAAGAAAGAAAGAAAGAAAGAAAGAAAGAAAGAAAGAAGAGAAAAGAAAAGAAAGAGTAGAAGAAAGAAAAAAGGAGGGAGGGAAGAAGGAAGGAAGGAAGGAAGGAAGGAAGGAAGGAAGGAAGGAAGGAAGGAAGGACAGAAGGACCGACCCCTAGTGCCACATGTTCTCTGAGCACCACCAGGGGTCGCTGAAGAGCCCAGAGGTAGGAATCTCGCCTGAGTACCTGAGTACTTCTGGTTATGACCCAACCCTTGTTCCCTCCCACCACCACCCAAGAAAAGAAAGAAAACTCACTTCCCCCTCCTGAAGTGTTTGCCTGTCTCGGGCTCCCCATTCAGAGACCCCCCCAGGCCTCCCCAGGGCCAGAGCCAGCCCCTGGGGTGCCCACTCCAAAGAACACTTTCTGACCGACTCCAGGTACAAAGGGCAGTATAAAAGTATCAGTGTGTGGGGCTGCTCCTTCTCTCTGGCAAAACTTGAATTTAATTTTGCAAGGAGACAAGGAAGGGCTCCCCGCTCCGTCTTTTATCTCCTGATTTCATTATAAATTGTGAGGATTAAAGCAACGTAATTATATCATTTAGGAAAGTTCTCAGGAAATGGACAGTAAAAGGGAATTGAAAGGGGGGAAAAAATCCCTCTATTTTTTTTCTTTTTATCTATTTAGTGAACATTTAGAGCAAATAATATCTAGGACTCAGAATTCCCTGTTAACCCGGTCGGCTCCTTTCCATCGCCGTTTAGAGAAAACGACATCAATATGGAAAGTGGAGGCGCGTCCCATGCCGACGCCTCCTCCTCTCCAAGCTGGTTCAGCAAGAAGCTGAAAGCAGGGCCGGGCAGGGCAAGAGGACAGGGGAGAGGACGTTCGTCTTGCATGTAGCTGAGCCAGGTTCAATCCATGGTACCCTAAGCGGGTTTGCTGAGCCCAGCAGAAGTAATTCCTGAGCATGACTGGGTGTGGCCCAACACACACACACACACACACACACACACACACACACCAGTAAGAAGTCAGTAGATGGGCTGAAGCAATAGCAGAGTGGGGAGGGTGTTTGCCTTGCATGCAGCCGTCCCGGAATCGATTCCCAGCATCCTATAGGGTCCCCCAAGCACCGCCAGGACTAATTCCTGAGTGCAGAGCCAGGAGGAACCCTTAAAAAGCTGAAGAAAAAAAAAAGAAAGAAGAAGTCAGTAGAGGCCAAGTTTTCCTGATGCGGTCCGCGTTTGGAGGTAGCCTAGTGGTTAGGGGAGGTGCCTGACCGGTTTGATTCCCAACACCATGTGGTCCCCCAAGCATCACTGGGGTGGCTGGTCATCTGTGGCTTCATAGGGCCCAAGCAGCATCCCTTTCTGGGGTTCCTGGCACTGAGAGGGATGAGGAAACACTGGTGGGGCCCCTCGTCCTTCTAAGCACCACCTAAGAGGCTCCCAAATTTGGTTCCCATGATTCTCTGCCAAAGTGGGTAACTCCACGAATATGCAAAGCGATTGTAGCATCTGAGGTGACAGGCCCAAAGAGCAAGCCAGGAAGAATGTAAATAGCCAAGGAGATATTGGGAAAGAGCAATCTGTGTGCTTTGGATTCAGCCAAAAGTCAGACCGAGTGCCCGAGTGTAGAATTTATACAAAAGCCCGTTTCCATTTAGATTAAGAAAATCTGCAAACACCACGAGCTGTCCATCATGGACAGGGCCAGAGGCCGCTGCAGGGACGCCCAGCGAGGGCCCGTGCTGGGGGGAGACGTGTGGGGCCCAGGCTTGGGCTGGCTGCACCCAGTGAAGCTTCATTTTTTCCTTTTTGGGTCACACCCAGCGATGCTCAGAGGTTACTCCCAGCTCGAGCACCCTGGAATCACTCCTGGCGGTGCTTGGGGGACAATATGGGATTGCTGGGAATCGACCCCAAGTCGGTTGCTCCTCACTCTATCCTGGCCACTGGACTCCACTGGTTTTGTTTTTGTTTGGGGGCCACGCCCAGCTGTGCTCAGGTCTTAGTCCTGGGGCTCAGGAATCACTTTTTTTTTTTTTTTTGTCTTGTAGAGTTATACCCAGCAATGCTCAGGGCTTACTTCTGGCTCTGCACTCAGGAATTACAAATTACTCTTGGCGGTGCTCAGTGGCAGAGGGGGATGTAATATGGGATGCCGGGGATCGAACCCTGGCTGCGTACAAGGCGAGTGCCCTCTCGGCTGTACTAGGGCTCCAGCCTCATTCTTTGGTTTGTCTTTTGGCCACACCTGGTGATGCTCAGGGCTGACTCTGGGCTCTGCACTCAGGGATCACTCCTGGAGGTGCTCGAGGACCCTCTGGGATGTTGGAGATTGAGCCCGGGTTGGCCACATGCAAGGCACTGGCTCCCCCTGTTGGTACCGTCATTCAGGCCCAAGTCCTACGTTTTTATTAATCTCAGTGGATGCCAAGAGTCCCCCGTCCACCGCTCACATTTTGGGTGATAAGAATTGGGTCCTCTAGACACCCTCCTCTGCTTTCCCCCCCAACGCCCCAGGGCTCTCATGGTCCAAATCTTTGTGGACCTCTTGAAGGTCCAAGGCATTAGAGACCAGCTACACTCAGGCTTTCACCGCAGGCCCAGCACCGAACCCATAATGGTGCTCACAAAGCAACGGCATTGGGCAAGCAACTGAGTGATGGAAGCTGGTCTGGGAAGGTTGTCCACAGTGGCTAGCTAGGGCATGACCCTGCCCGCAGCCAACCTGGGTTTGATCCCAACTTCCCGCCCCGAGCCCCTCCAGGAGAAATTCGCGAGTGCAGAGCCAGGAGTAACCCCTGAGTCTCACCAGCTGTGGCCCCCAAACAAAACATAAATAAATGAAAAGGGAAGGCGGGGCTGGAGCAATAGCAAGCAGGGAGGGTGTTTGCCCGGCACGCAGCGGACCCAGGTGCCATCCTGGAATCCCATGTGCTGCCCTGAGCCTGCCAGGGGTGACCTCTGAGCACAGTCGGGAGAAATCCCTAAGCACTGCTGGGGGTGGCCTCCCCCAAAACAAAAACAAGAGAGAGAGAGCAGCTATAGTGATGAGGAACATGTCAGAGTTCTCAAGTTGAGCCGAGGAGAAAACGCCATTTCAAAGGAAAGGACCCTGGAGAATTTTGCAGGGGCAGGGGGCAGTTCCGTATTGCGGTGGGGGTTATGAAAATATATACAAGTATTAAAATTCATAGGTCAGTAAGTGTGCCCCCAGAGTGTACTATTACTTTATGATCACTTTTAAATAAAATTAATATTTTTTAAAATAATAATTGAGGGGCTGGAGCGATAGCACCTGGGTAGGGCGTTTGCCTTGCACGCGGCCAACCCATGTTCAATCCTCAGCATCCCATATGGTCCCCTGAGCACCACCAGGAGTAATTCCTGAGTGCAGAGCCAGGAGTAAGCCCTGTGCATCACCAGATGTGACCCAAAAGCAAAATAATAATAATAATAATAATTGAGGCCAAAGTGATAGCATAGTGGGGAGGGCGTTTGCCTTGCATGCAGCCAACCCTAGTTTAATCCCCGGCATGCCATAGTCCCCCAAGCCCAACCAGGAATAATTCCTGAGTGAATGCAGAGCCAGGAGTAAGCCCTGAGTATCTCCGGGTGTGACCCAAAAAGCCAAATAATAATTATTATTATATTTTATTCTTATTATTGAAAAGAGGATACTACACTTGATCATTATTAAAGAAGGCCTTTGATTCTGTTGAGACGGAAGCGGTCATAGAAGTCCTAGCCAATCAGGGCGTACAAACTCAATACATCAGGATCCTTCGTGAGCTCTATTACGAATTCACTACCAGGATCTCACCATTCTACAAAGAAGTAATCATCCATGTCAAGAGAGGGGTTCGGCAGGGTGATACCATTTCACCAAAACTCTTCAGTGCCACCCTCGAGAACATCATGCGACCACTGGAATGGGAAGGAATGGGAGTGAAGATAGATGGTCGGCAACTACACTACCTCCACTTTGCTGATGACTTCGTTCTAATAACACCAAACATCAGCCAAGTGGCACAAATGCTGACCGAGTTCGACTGTGAGTGTGGAAAGGTCGGACTACCGCTGAATCTTACGAAGACAATGTTTATGAGAAACAGCCTCGTTCCTGATGCTCCATTCGCTCTCAACGGAACCACCATCTCCAAATGCAACGGTTATATATACCTAGGTCGAGAAATCAACATGATGAATGACCTGGCACCTGAGTTGCGCAGGAGGAAGAGAGTGGCTTGGAATGCCTTCAAGAGCGTTGAAGAAATAACTAAGAGGACAAAGAACCTCCAGCTACGAGCACATCTCTTCGATTCCACTGTTCTTCTGCATTAACATATGCCTCAGAGACCTGGGCCCTACGAAAACAGGATAAGAACACTATTCGGGTCTCTCAAAGAGGAATCGAAAGAGCTATGCTTAGAGTATCACGATTCACTCAAATGAGAGATAGAATCCGGAGTTCTGATCTCCGTCGACGATCAAGAATCAGGGACGCTGTCTCATTTGCCAAGGCATCAAAACTCAGATGGGCTGGACACGTAATAAGGTTTACAGACAACCGCTGGACTAGAATCATTACCGACTGGATTCCATGGGACGTCAAAAGATCGCATGGCTGCCCACCTACGAGATGGTCAGACTTCTTCGTCAAGACCCTGAATGATCGGTTTGAGGCTCTGCGTGTTCCTAGAACGAACAGATGCCATTGGGCTACGTTAGCACGCAACAGGGATGAATGGAGACGTTACTGGCACCCGCTCGAGTAAATCGATGAATAATGGGGGATCAAGTGATCAAGTGATTGAAAAAAGGATAGTACAGGGCTAAGGCAGTTGCCTGGCAGATGACTGACTGGTTCGATGCCAGGAACAGCATATGCCCCTTCCAGCCCCACCCCAGCATCGCCAGGAGTGACCCTTGAGCACAGAGCCAGAAAGGAGTAAGCCTTGAGCCCAGGCAAGTGTGAGGAAGAGGA
Source organism: Sorex fumeus (assembly GCF_029834395.1). NCBI lineage: Eukaryota > Metazoa > Chordata > Mammalia > Eulipotyphla > Soricidae > Sorex > Sorex fumeus. The sequence continues at coordinate 8,572,641 of NW_026606187.1, forward strand.
AAGAAGGAAGGGAGGGAAGGGAAGGGAATGGGCGAAGGAAGGAAGGGAGTAAGGAAGGAAGGGAAGGAGGAAAAAAGAAGGAAGGAAAAAAAGGGCAGAGACCAGGTGTGGTGAAAGAGAGAATGAAAAGGAGGAACGAGAGAAGGAGGCAGGAGGGCTAGGGAGATTCCTCAGAAGTGGGAACAAAGCTTTGCATGTAGGAGATCCAGGTTCCATCCCTGACACCTCCTGGTCCCCTGGGAGAAACATTAGGAGCCACCTGAGCACTGAGCCAGGAGTAGCTTCACAAGCTCTGCAGGGTGTGGTCCCGAAACAAAAACAAACTAACAAAGGAAACAGACCTTTTCTGAGTCAAGTGGCAGGAGCAAACCTGGGGGCGGGGCGCATCCCAGCCTGGTGCTTGAGAGTAAGATGGAGCAGGCGCCCTCCCGGCCCAGCCTGTTTCCTCCCTGTTCAAGCAAAACCATGAGCCAAGAAGTGACAAATGGAGGCTGAGAAGCCATCAGGGTCTCCATCAGCCTCTAATCATCATTGCTTATGCCGGGAATGAAAATGAGCCCTAATTACATTCTCTGCTTTAGATGGGGCTGTGGGGGGTGGCAAAATCCCAGGAATACTTTTCAGAAGAAGGAGGGAGGGAAGGAGGGAAGAAGGAGGGAAGGAGGGAGCAAGAAAGGACAGTGTTTGCCGGAGGTTCATCCTGGTAACAGGTGAAACCCAGCCCTCCCTAGCAGAGGGAATCTTTTTTTTTCTTTAATTTTTATTAATGAGACACCATGAGGTACAGTTGTAGACTTACAAATTGTTGTGCTTGGGTTTCGATTATATAATGATCAAACACCCGTCCCTCCACCAGTGCCCATTTCCCACCACCACAGGTCCCAGTATCCCTCCCACCCCCCATCCCCCACATCCCACCCTGCCTCTGTGGCAGGGCGTTCCCTTTTGTTCTCTCTCTCCTTTTGGGTGTTGTGGTTTGCAAAAGAGGCAATGGGTGGCAATCATGTTTGGTCTATAGTCTACTTTCAGCATGCTTCTCCCATCCTGGGAGGATCCTCCCAGCACCCTTTATTTGGTGCTCCCTTCTCTATCTGAGCTCCCTTTTTCCCTAGTGTGTGTGGCTGGCCTCCAAGCCATGGAGCAAAATTCCTAGTACTAATCTCGGCCACTCTTAACACAGAAATTGTGAAGATTCAGATGCCAGAATCTAAAATGCTGAGCCCCAGCTGCTGAGCTACCCCCAGGGGCTCTCCGCACCCCCAGCCTCCGAAGCTCCTCTGCCTGCTCCTTCCTTTCTTTGGGGAACCCCTGGTGGTGTCAGGGCTCTGTCCTGGCTCTACACTCAGGGACCCATCACGCGTGAACGGGCTGGGGCGCCGTGTGGGCTGCTGGGAATTGAACCCAGGTCAGCAGTGTGCAAGGCCAGTGCCCTCCCTGCTGAACCCTCCCTCCAGCCCCAGTGGCTGTTTTTCTCTCAGCCACGCAGACCAAGTCCGTCTCAATCATAGAGACAGGGCTGCAGTGATAGCACAGCGGGTAGGGCATTTGCCTTGCACATGGCCAACCCGAGTTCGATTCCCAGCATCCCATAGGGTTCCCCGAGCACCTCCAGGAGCGATTCCTGAGTGCAGAGCCAGGAGGAACCCCTGTGCATCGCCGGGTGTGACCCAAAAGAAAAAAAAAACACCCATAGAGACAGACTTCTCTTCCAGGGCTGCAGAAATGAGTTGTCACTGAAGAACTCAGCACCCTCATGAGCCCCTGCTGCATCCCTTCCAGTTCCCAGGGGGGCGTCACTTTTCTCTCTCCTATGGGCAGGGAGAAGCTGCTTCAAGGGGCCCTTCCCTGAGGGGCAGCCAGAGGCCAGGAAGGCTAATTGCCAGCAGGAGACTCTTGTTCCCTTTCGGGTTGGTGATGGGATGGGGGTGGGGCTCTGCTCTTGGCTTCCGCTCCAGGAACCATACTGGAAGCCCCTGGACTTAGCATGGGGATTTAGTGTGAGGGCAGGATGGAGGAGGTGACAGCCAGAGTGAGGGACAGACTGTGCACACCTGGACCGAGCGACAGCAGGTGAGCTGCGGGGACAACCTGAGGGCTGGAGCCGGGCCCAGCCCTCCAGAATCGGGTTCCTTGGGCATTGGTGAGGGGGTCATCGCGACCAATCCCTTGTGAATTAATTCTACAGAAAGGAACTGCGCGCGCACCATCTGTAGGGTGGCAAACCCGCAGCCGTTGATATTCCTCAAACTTATTCTTCTGGAATCCAGGGTTCAGCGTCTTCTGTATGCATTTTGGGGGAGCGGGAATGGGTTTGAGACTCCACCTGGGAAATAGGAAATAGGTTCAGGGCCTGTTTCTGGCTCTGTGCTTAGGGGTCCCAAAGCAGTGCCTGGGATTGAAGTGGGATCAACCACATACACAGAAACTGCCTTGACCCCTGTACTATCTTTCCAGGCCAGTGGTTTGTTTGTTTGTTTGTTTGTTTGTTTTCTTTTTGGGTCACACCAGGTGATACACAGGGGTTCCTTCTGGCTCTGCACTCAGGAATTACTCCTGGCAGTTCTTGGGGTACCCTATGGGATGCTGGGAATCGAACCCAGGTCAGTCGCATGCAAGGCAAATGCCCTACACGTTGTGCTATCGCTTCAGCCCCTGATTTTTTTTGTTTGTTTTTTTAAATTTTGGTTTGGTTTGGTGGCCACACCCCGCCCTGGTCCATAGGAACTCCTGGCTCTGTGCTCGGGAACCATGTGGTATCGAGAATTGAACCCAGGCTCCTACCTGCCAAGCGAGCTCTGGGCCCAGTGAGCCACCCCCAGCCTCATCTGCACACCTGGAAGGTGCATGAACAGCTGGTCTCAGGTCACTGAGACCTGTGCCTCGGACCTTCACAGAGAGCCGGGAGGTTTAGGGGCCTCCTGGCCCCAGAGCCAGCCTACCCGCAAGCATTCTTAGAACTCTCAGCAAAGGTCCGTGCAGGCATGGTTTGGGTGACACTTGGTGCTCAGGGCTTCCTTCTGTCCATGCTCTATATGGGAACCACGTAGGGTGTCATGACCGAACTCATTTCGGCTGTGCACAAGGCAAGCACACTCCCCACTGTACTTTTTTTTTTTTTGCTTTTTTTTTTCACACCTGGCCATGCACAGGGGTTACTCCTGGCTCTGTACTCAGGAATTACTCCTGGTGGTGCTTGGGGGACCCTATGGAATGCTGAGAATCAAACCCAGGTCGGCCGCGTGCAAGGCAAACGCCCTACCCACTGTGCTATCGCTCCAGCCCCCCACTATACTATTGCTCTGCCCCCTCATTTTCTTTCACTCACAGAGGAACTTGCACATTATTTTAGATTGGCTCTGTTTGGGAGCCATAGCTGGCAAACAGTGCTCAGTGCTGACTCGGGGCTCAGTGCTCAGGAAGTACTCCTGTTGGGTTCGAGGGACCCTATTGTGGTGCTGGGGATCAACCCAGGTCCACCACCTGCAAGACAAGCGCCCTGTCCACTGAGCATCGTGACATCCCAGCTGTCCTCTGGGTTGGGTTTGGGTTGCATTTGGCCTTTTGGTTTGATGTTTTGTTTTGTTGGTCTTTTGGGTCACACCCGGTGATGCTCAGGGGGGAATCCTGGCTCTGCACTTTGGAATCACTCCTGGCGGTGCCTGGGGGACCCTATGGGATGCCATCTGGGTCAGCAGCATGCAAGGCCAAGGCCCTACCTGCTGTACTTTCGCTCCGCCCTCCCCTTACCTGTCCTCTGTCAAGGCTCATTTCATATAGTATCCTCGACCTCCAGCCAGGCTATGGCATAGGACAGGTGCTCTTTTTGAAGCCGAATCATATTCCCTTGTACTCATGTCACAGTTTGTGTTTCTTGCCAGAGGGGGAGGGGCTAGCCATAGTACAGTGAGTCGGGTGTTTTGTCTTGCATGCAGCCGACCTGGTTTGATCCTTGGCATTCCATGGGGTCCCCCCAGCACTGCCAGGAGGAACCTCAGAATCCTGGGTGTGACCCAAAAATAGTCAAAAAATAAAAAACATTAAAAAATAGCTGTCAGGGGCTGCCTGGGAGGTCCTATTTGCAACAGTTGTGTCTATTTTAAGTTTCAGAGGAAACTACATACTGTTTTTCATAGCAACTGCATGATCCATGTGTGTTGGTTTGAATGCCCAGTCTGTAGCCATTTTTCAGGGCAGAAACAGGAAACTAATGCTGGACTTTGGTTGCTTTCACTAATTTTTTTTTTAACCTCTATGAGCTTAGATACAGAACAGTACACCTCTGAGAAGCAGCATTGTATAAATGCTCTTAAGTCTGAGTTTATCTGGGGCTAGAGTGATAGCACAGCGGGGAGGGTGTTTGCTTTGCATGTGGCTGACCCAGGTTCGATCCCCAGCATCCCTTATAGTCCCCTGAGTACCGTTTAAGGTTCATTGATTTAAAGAAGGCCTTTGATTCTGTTGAGACGGAAGCGGTCATTGAAGCCCTAGCCAATCAGGGCATTCAAGCCCAATACATCAGGATCCTCCGTGAGCTGTATTGCGGATTCACTACCAGGATCTCACCATTCTAAAAGGAAGTGATCACCCATGTCAAGAGAGGGGTTCGGCAGGGTGATACCATTTCACCGAAACTCTTCAGTGCCACCCTCGAGAACATCATGCGACGACTGGAATGGGAAGGAATGGGAGTGAAGATAGATGGTCAGCACCTACACCACCTCCGCTTTGCTGATGACATTGTTTTAATAACACCAAACATCAGCCAAGCGGCACAAATGCTGACCAACTTTGACCGTGAGTGTGGAAAGGTAGGACTACAGCTGAATCTTACGAAGACAATGTTTATGAGAAATAGCCTCGTTCCTGACACCCCATTCGCTCTCAACGGAACCACCATCTCCAAATGCAACAGCTATGTGTACCTAGGTCGAGAGGTCAACATGACAAATGACCTGGCACCCGAGCTGCGCAGGAGGAAAAGAGCGGCTTGGAATGCCTTCAAGAACATCGAAGAAATAGCTAAGAGGACGAAGAACCTCCGGCTCTGGGCACATCTCTTTGATTCCACTGTTCTTCCTGCATTAACATATGCCTCAGAGACCTGGGCCCTACGCAAACAAGATGAGAACGCTATTCAGGTCTCCCAAAGAAGAATAGAAAGAGCTATGCTTGGAATATCACGTTTCACTCAAATGAGAGAGAGAATCCGGAGTTCCGACATCCGTCGACGATCAAGAATCAGGGACGCTGTCTCATATGCCAAGGTGTCGAAAATCAGATGGGCTGGTCACGTAATGAGATTTAAAGACGACCGCTGGACTAGAGCTGTTACCGACTGGATTCCACGGGATGTCAAAAGACCGCGTGACCGCCCACCTACCAGATGGTCAGACTTCTTCGTCAAGATCATCAATGATCGGTTTGAGGCTCTTCATGTTCCCTGAGCGAACAGATGCCATTGGGCTACACTAGCACACGACAGGGACAAATGGAGACGTTACTGGCGCCCGCTCGAGCAAATCGACGACTAACAGGAAGTTAAGTGATTAAGTGATTAAGTGAGTACCGTCAGGAGTGATTCCTGAGTGCAGAGCCAAGAGTCATCCCTGAGCATTGCTGGATGTGACCCAAAAAACAGCAACAAAAGAAATAGAATTTCTCCAGATCCCTTGTGTCTGGGAAGGGACTGTGGAAGTCAGCTTTCCTGTGCCCATTTTACAGAAGGAAGGTCTTGAGGCCCAAGGAGCTAAAGACAGTACCATTATGCATTTATTTTTTAAATAGGCATCTTCAGGGCTGGAGCGATAGCACATCAGGTACCCAGGTTCGATTCCCAGCATCCCATATCATCCCCTGAGCACTGCCAGGGGTAATTCCTGAGTGCAAAGCCAGGAGTAACCTCTGTGCATCGCTGGGTGTGACCCAAAAAGCTAAAATACATAAATAAATAAATAGGCATCTTCCAAATGCCAAAGGTTCCTCAGCAATGCCAAACAGATGAGGTCGTTAGGAGAAAAGAAAATAATTTCTCTAGGAAACTCATTTAATGGTTCCATTTTGCTGTTGTTTCTTTGGGACTCACACCAGACAGTGCTCAGGGATTACTCCCAGATCTGTGCTCAGGAACCATGTGGTACTAGGGATCAGAGCCAGCCTCCCTTATAGTTTGTTGGCTGATGTTAACCATCTCCCAGGCCTAACCTTTCCCTTTTTTCTTACCTTTTTTTTTGGGGGGAGGCAGGTGTTACACCCGGCGATTCTCAGGGTTATTCCTGGTCTGCACTCAGAAATTGCTTCTGGTGTTGCTCAGGGGACCCTATTTGGATTCCAGGGATCGAACCTGGGTCGGCCACGTGCAAGGCAAATGCCCTCCCTTCTGGACTGTCACTCAGGCCCCCCTCTTATTTTTTTCTTTTGGGAACAGAGCCACACCCGGAAATGCTCAGAGCTAACTCCTGGTGGGGATCAGGGACCCATCAAACTTGGGTCAGCCCTATGCAAGGCTTTACCTGCTGTACAATCTCTCCAGCCTCACCTTTCCATTTTTAAATACAAGAAACCCCACACACAACAGTTTCTAATGTTCCATAAATAGGAGTTGTTCCATAATTTGTGGAATTGTCCATAAAAAGCCTCAACGGTTGTTTAAAATGTGAACTCAACTCGGGACACAGTAGGTAGGGTGTTTGCCTTAAACGCGGCCTACCCAGGTTCAATTCCCAGCATCCCATATGGTCCCCTGAGCACCAACAGGAGTAATTCCTAAGTGCATGAGCCAGGAGTAACCCCTGTGCATCGCCGGGTGTGACCCAAAAATGCAAAATAAATAAATTAATAATAATTAAAAATAAAACGTGAACTCATCTATGATTTAAGAACTCAACAGAAGGAAACAGGTTTTTTGGTTGTGCTGTGGCCTGGGCTCTTGCGCCACCTGCTGGTTGATCTTGGAGTCGTCACCTCCTATCCAGCCCCTCATTTTTCCAAGATCCTGGGCACACTCCTGGGAACACTGACAGAGGTTCCTGGGAATCTTGCAGAAGAGACATTCACTCACTCACATATAGTCGGTGCAGAGAAAATTGACTCGACCCCCACTTTGAGGGTCTTACCTTAATGGTTTCTTCCTCACTGGGCAATTTGTGACATTCAAGAAAGAACAATGATGTGCTAAGCACTTTTTTTTCTTTTGGGGTCACACCCAGTGATGCTCAGGGCTTACTCCTGGCTCTGTACTCAGGAATTACTCCTGGCGGTGCTCAGGGGATCATATGGGATGCTGGGAATCGAACCTGGGTTGGCCACATGCAAGCAAATGCCCTCCCCGCTGAACAATCACTCCAGCCCCATTTTTGTTTTTTTTTGTTTTCCTTTTCCTTTTTGGGTCACACCCAGCGATGCTCAGAGGCTACTCCTGGCTCTGCACTCGAATTACTCCAGGTGGTGCTCAGGGGACTATATGGGATGCCGGGATCAAACGCAGGTCAGTTGCATGCAAGGCAGACGCCCTGCCCGCTGTGCTATTGCTCCAGCCCTGCGTACACTGTTTCTCAACGACCTTACATTGTAATCCTCCAACTCTCTCTTCTCGGTGGCCTCCCAATCGAGTTAACCATCCTGGGCTGTTCGGTGCTCAGGTCCAGTAATGCAGAGAGCTAGGGTGGGGTGTGGAGTGGAGGTTGGTGGCCAGGGACCACCAGAGTCACACCCAGAGGCGCTTCTGTGCTGAACATCAAAGTCAAAGGCTCACCCTGCCAGGCAGGCTCCCAGTCCTTTGAACAATCCCCCAACATCTGTGGGTGACTTTTTTTTAAATTTTTGGCCCACACCCAGTGGTGCTCAGGACTTACTCCTAGCTCTGTGCTCAAGAATCAGTCTTGGTAGAGACTCAAAGGGGTGCTGAAGATTGAACCTGGTCAGGGGTATGTGCAGTAACTGCCCTACCCCTGTATTATCACTCAGGCCCCATAGGTGACTTTTAAAATTCCTATTTCTGGGGCTGGAGCGATAGCACAGCGGGTAGGGCATTTGCCTTGCACACAGCCGACCCGGGTTTGATTCCCAGCATCCCATAGGGTCCCCCGAGCACCGCCAGGAGTCATTCCTGAGTGCAGAGCCAGGAGGAACCCCTGAGCATTGCCAGGTGTGACCCAAAAAGAAAAAAAAATCCTACTTCTTAAATTAAGAACACAGAACATGGATCCGGAGAGAAAACAGCGAGGAAGCCGTTTGTCCTGCATGTGGTTGACCTGGGTTCGATCCCCGGCATCCCATATGGTCTCCTGAGCACCGTCAGGAATGATCCTTGACTCAGAGCTAGGAGTAACCCCTGAGTATTGCTGGGTGTGACCCTCACACCCCGCTCCCCCCCCAAAAAAAGAGCTGCTTAAGCTCAGGCAGGCAGGGAAAGCTCGGGCTCACATTCAAGCTGAGACAAATTTGACTCTTGACTTCAATATTTACAAATTAGATTCTGGCGCTGGAGCAGTACTACAGCGGGGAGAGTGCTTGCCTTGCACACAGCCAACCCTGGTTCGATCCCCGGCATCCCATATGGTCCTCTGCACACCACCAGGAGTGATTCCTGAATGCAGCACCAGGAGTATCCCCTGAGCATCAAGGAATGGGAGCCCCAAAACAAACAGAAATAGCATTGTGGGGCCGGAGAGATAGTCCAGTGGGGAGGGCGCGTGCCTTGCAAACAGCAGGCCTGGATTCCACCCCTCTGGCATCTCCTAGGGTCCCCTCTGCACCATCAGGCATGATCCCTGAGCTCAGAGCCGGGAGTAACCCCTGAGCTTCACCAGGGCTGGCCCCCCGAGAAAACCAAACCAAAAAAGAACAAAGGAGATGAGGAGATGTGTGTCCGGTGGGGACAGATGAGCAACAAGTACTGGAGATCAAGGGACGGTGACTGCAGCACCCAGGGTCACAGATGTGGTGACATCTGAGCAGACCTAGGGAGTGAGCAGAGGGGCGGGGCATTTCCAGAGGGGCAGGGGTCCCTTTCTGAGTCTCTGGGGGGGGGGGAAACGGGGCGGAGGGTGCACTGGAACATGGTGGATCATTTCCATGGAACCCTGAGTCCCTCGCCTTTGTGCTAAGGCGGCAACAGCTGATTGGTTCCGAGGGGAGGTTTTGCTCAAGCGCACCCTAAAATTAGTTTTTCTTTCCGAAGTAAATAGCAGCTGGCAGTACATTTGGGGGTGGAGATCCGCCCCTCTGAGCTGGTGCAAGAGAAGAACTTGGGGGTGGGTAGCAGAATGTGTTGGGGAGGAGGGGTCTCCCTTTGCTATGACAAGTGAGAAAGCATCCCCCCTGAGCTGTGCTCCCCCCCAGAGCCACCTCATTCGTTCCATCCCCAAAGCCTTTTTTTTTATTTCCCCATCAGAACCGGCCCTGGCGTCTGGCACCACGGCTCACACTAGCCCCCCTCCCCACAAGCTGTTTGTAATCTTTTCTTCCTGAAAAAGAAGGGCCCCACCTGCCCCCTAAGTCTACACTTCCCAGCCAGCTTTGCGGTGGGGGTGGCAGGCCCAGGTGAGCAGAGGAGGGTGTGAGGGGGCCGGTTCCGTACCTGGAACCCCAGATGGAAGCGGGGTGTGGAAGACACAAAGCACAAAAGATGGTCTGGGATTCCCGCGGCGGGGAGCCGGCAGCCCAGCCTGGACCTCCGAGCCAGGCTTCTTGGAGGAGGGAGAGAAGCCCCGTCTTGGGCCCCAGGTCCCCGCTCCCATGCTTGGTGCTTGGTCTCTTAGTCCCTTGCATCTTCCTGCTGGACCTCCTGCCCTCCCTCCCCTCCCCTGTCGGTCCCCTGTGGAGTCTGCCCGCAGAGGGGCCGCCCAGCACCTGCCAGGCCCCCTCCCGGCTCGCACCCTCGCTCTTGGCTGCCTCGGACCTCGCATCCTCACCCCAAACAGAGGGGACCAGCCTGCAGGAGGCACCCCCCAGCCCCACACTCGGAGTAGGCCTCCCCTGTCAGGGCAGGTGGGGTCAGCAGTGTGCCTGAGAGTGTCCTTGAGTCTACCTGAGACAGTGCTCCTGAGAGAGTGCACCCGCGAGTAACTGAGACACAGTGCATCTGAGACAGCGCACCTGAGACAGTGCTCCTAAGACAGTGTACATGAGACTGTGCACCTGAGACAGAGCACCTGAGAGTACCTGAGACTGTTCACCTGAGACAACGCAGCAGAGAGCACCCTTGAGGGCTGCCTGGAGGCAGTGGCCCGCACACCACATCCACAGCCCCGCCTCCAGCTAGGTCCTTCCAGGACTGAGACCTCTGTGCGGCCCAGTCGACTCTCCTGAGCGCCTCACACTTCTCCTGGTCCACACGGCGCTTTCTTCCTCCCCCACAGACACCAGGCCACAGTCCAGGCCATGGTGCCTTTCCTCTCTTGAAAAACAGGGGGTGTGTTGGGGCCCACATAGCAGTGCTTGGGGCTCTTCCTGGCTCTGTGCTCTGGGTCATTCCTGGAGGTGCTGGGGATGGCGTCTGCCGTGTGTGCAGTGCTGTGAGTGAACTTCGTCGGTGCCAGGACTGGAGACAGCTGAGTTGCTGGCTCAGTGGCCCCTGTCAGGCCATCCCGTCCTTGGAGAAGAGGGCAGGGCACCCATCTGACATGACTGGACAGGCAAAGGAAAATTCTGGAATTTTTTCTGAGATGCACCTGAGCAGCCGCCTGACATGTGAGAACACCGGTTCCAGAAACTGACTTTTCGCCTTGTGATTGATTGATTTCCAAAACTTTTTTAGGGGCTGGGGAGACAATAGCCACAGCGAGTAGGCACCTGCCTTGCACGCGGCAGATGCGTGTTTGATCCCCGGTCCTTGTATGGTCCCCTAAACCATCTGGAAGGATCCCCGAGTACGAGTACAAGGAGGACGAGTACGAGGGCCGGGAGGAAGCCCACACACCTGGGTGTGGCAGAACAAACTGATGTCTTAGAAAGGGGGGCCAAGGCATAGGACGAAGGTCAAGGCAGCTGTGACTACAACAGGAGTTTCTCTCGCGGTGCCCCATGTGGTCCCCGAGCACTGCCAGGTGTGGCCCCTGAACACAGAGCCAGGGGTTGGCCAACTTGCCCCCGTCCCCCAAAATGAAATGATAATCCTAATTAACTGGGTCGTTACAATGTTGGAACCCGCAGACCCAGAGATTTCCTTTTTTGCACCTCCAAGCAGTGTGTTTGGGGGTTCGGGGCCAATTTTCAGTTTCAGGTTGAATGAATTTGCAGGGCCACCCCAGTGGGGCTGAAATCACCCCCTTTTCCTGCCTGGGGGGAAGGCCAGAGGGCAGTTGCAGGACCTCCCCCACGTGGCCGCCAGAGGGCACGCTAAGTAGCGAACCTCTAGCAGGACCCAGCAAGTGCCCCCAAGGGCGGGAGCCAGCCCCCCAAAAAGCATCTCTGTTGCAAAAGGCTGCGAAGGGCTCTCCCGGGGGCTCCACAGGCAGAATGCTGCTAAGTGGATGAATATAATTGCAGTTTAATTTCTTTCCGCTGTCATCAGCAATTAAAGAGAAACAGCTCCCCTAGTCCTTCCTGTTGCTCTTTGCCATGGATGCTGGTCCTTCCGGAGATGTCACGAAGTCCTTTGGGAAGCAGCTGGATTTCCCTGGCCTTCTCCTGGAGTGGCCCCGCAGGTAGGCTCTGCCTTCTCCACCTGCTTTTCATTTAGGGTGACTCTGCCAGCAGGGTTCTGTCCTTGTGGGGCCATGCTAGGGTCCCCAGAACCTGGCTTACCGGGATGGCTCCAGTTCGCTTTTCTGCGTTCAAAAAAGCAGAGCAGAGAAGACTTTGGAGCTGCAGCCTCCTCTCGACCTTCCCCGTTTCCTCTCTTACTGACTCTCTGCTCATCTGAGCTTTTGATCTCAAACCTGAAAGCCTTTCGGTCGTAAAGCCTCTTCCCTGCCAAGGACAGATAAGAGGCGGGAATAGTACCCCGACCGCCTTCCACTTCTTAGTTGCAGGCACTGGGACAAGGGGCAGAAATTAAAAACCAAAACAAAACAAAACAAAACAAAAGCCCTAAAACCTCATGTCCTGTTCCTGATCAACAAAAGATTAAAAAAATTTAAAGAGCACAAAATAATGGGTAACCCCAAAGCACAGAGTGGGCCCTGCTCATTGCACCAGTGGGTGTGGCCCAAACACATGTGCGCATACACACACACACATACACACACACAGCCCTTCTCACTGCACCAATGGGTGTGACCCAAGCGTGCACACTGGCGCACACAATACACACACAGAGCCCTGCTCACTGCACCAATGGGCATGGGCCAAACACCACACACACACACACACACACACATACACACACACACACACACACACTGAATGGGTTAACACAATTAGCTGCCCAAGGGAGTTGACATGGTGGACCCCAAAAATGTGACCATGTCTTAAAGGGGTTCCACACACACATACACACACACACACACACATACACACACACAGACCTCTGTGGGGAAAAAGAGTCAGTGAAGGATCATAACACAAAGGGGACGGGGTTATCCAGGCGGTCCCTAAACCCAGTGACGAGTGACCATTGGTGGGAGCCAAGGAGAGGCAGATATGTGGGGACAAGCACGTGAAGGCTGAGGCAGGGGGGCCGTGAAGCTGCCTGGAGCAGCAGCCTCTAGAGTCTGGAAGAAGGGGCTGGAGAGACGGGGCAGGCGTCTGCCTGCAGAAGTTCCCCGAAGTTCAACCCCTGGCATCCCACATGGCCCCTGGAGCACCACCAGGAGTAATCCCTGAGCACTGCCAGGTGTGGCCCAAAACATTAAAAACAAAACAAATTAACGGCTGGAGAAATAGCACAGCGGGAAGGGTGTTTACCTTGCATGCGGCTGACCTGGGTTCCATTCCCAGCATCCCATAGGGTCCCCGAGCACCGCCAGGAGTAATTCGTGCATGCATGAGCCAGGTGTTACCCAAAAAGAAAAGAAAACAAAACAAAACAAAAAACAAGTGGGAATGGGACCAGAGCATTAGCACAGCAGGTGGGCGTTTGCCTTGCTCATGGCTAAGCAGGTTCCATCCCCTGCGTCCCATATGGTCCCTGAGCACCACCAGGAATGATTCCTGAGTGCAGAGCCAGGAGTAAACCCGAGCACTGCCAGAGGCGGCCCCAAAGCAAAACGAAACAAGGAAGCCAAGTGGGTTCTCCTCCCGAGAGTGCTCTCTCTCCCTCTAGAGTTTCCCCACGACACAGGGGCCTCCCGGCCCCGTCACTTTGGCTCTCCGGCCTCTGGAGCTGGGAGAGATGTTTCCACTGCTGCGGGCCAACTGGCTTGTGGGAACGTGTCAGAGTAACCCTTGGAGAGGAAGAGTATCTCAGACCAAAATGATCTCACTGGAGGAACTCTCACTGAATGCAGGGGGGCGGGGGGGGGGGGGAGGAACAAGACTGGGCAGGGAGGAGCAAGGCTGCAGGGATGGGGGAGGAGCAAGGCTGGGGAGGGGAGCGGGTGGGAGCAAGGCTGCAGAAGATTCCACGCGGGGAAACCCTTTGGTCAGCAGTGACGTCCTGTACAGAAAGGGCCTCGTTCCTGTTGCCCTCCCGAGGCATTTGGCAGGCGTGACTCATTCGTGTCTGGAACAGGAACAGGAAGCCTGCCTGACCAGCAGAGAGCCAAAGGCTTGGGGAAAAGGTTTGCCAACAGCACCGAACAGTTGGACAGTCTGTGGGATGGCGTTTGGCTGCTCATGAGGCGGGGGGACAACAGGGGTTCGCTTTCCCGCATGACAAGATATCGACAGGAAGGATGTTCCGATGACAGTTGATTTGGCATCTCGACAAAGCAAAGTCCCTGATGGCCTTTGCCTCTTGGTGATGACAGGGCTGCCATAGCTCCGAGCATCACAGCTTCACATCATTTCATCCAAAATCAGGAAGAGAGGCTCTTTGGAAAAGGGTCCTCTGTTGTCAAACAGGGAGGGGGAAATCTTAGCTGACTTCCCCTGACGCCCCACCGGACAGCATTGGGTCTCCATGACCAAGCCCTGCTCGGAAAATGGCTCTGACCAACGCCCAACGGTCTTCTGCGTCCACTCCGGGTTGGGGCGTAGCCGGCAGAGGTCAACTCCACCCAATGTCTAGTTTTTACAAATGTAATGTTACTGAACCTCAGTCATTGAATCTCCTGCCCCCACACCAGGCTGTCTTCACCGGGGCCCCCTCAGAGGGGGGAGACTTGAGTTTCTCTCCCAGCCCCAAGCAGAGCACTGGCAGCCCAGAACCTCCAGAACCCAGCCACAGCCCTGCTCAAGGCCACTCTCCACACGCTCGGATGAGCCTCACACATGAAGGAACCGGCAGAGGAGCCCAGGTATGCGGGACACGTGGCTGAGACCCCCAAGCCTGCTGGGATTGGGGCTGGACCTCCTCCACCCAGATTCCCTGTGTTCCAGTAGCTCGGCAGTCACACCCACAAACTGCCCTGGTGCCATGTGATCTCATCAGCGGCCAAGATCCAGAGACTATAAAACCAAGCTCCCAGAAGAAAGCAGCGCAGTTCTTCCTGGAGCGCGCGGCTGACCAGCCGATTGAAAGCTTGCATTCAGTGTTCTGGGAACACCTGTAAAAGTGATCAGAGGTCGCCCCAAAAGCCTCCGTCCCTCTCCGAGAGCCTGGCAAGCTACCGAGAATATCCGGCACCGACAGAGCCTCACAAACTATCCATGGTGTCTTCAATATCACCAAAATAGTAGCAATAACGGGCCTCATTCCCCTGACCCTGAAAGAGCCCCCAATACGCCATTGGGCTATGCTAGCACGTGACAGGGACAAATGGAGTCATTTCTGGCGCCCGCTCGAGTGAATCGATGATCAAGGGATGACAAGTGACAAGGTCGTTGATGTAATACTTGTGACAGCTTTTATGCTGGAATGACAGAGAATAGGTGGTCCCTAAGGAAGCCACGATGTGTGAGCCGGGATAGTTCTGTGGGTTGGACACCTGTCAGGCTCAAACACCCCTGCACGGGGTCCGGGTCACTTGTACTCCAAACTCGGCAGACCCAGAGTGGAGCGAAGTCGGGGAACGTGGCAGCCCTGCTCTGCTGAGCCCTGAGGCCTGGACGAGGGCAAGGAGTCTCCGGGCACCCTTTACCCAGTTTCCTGCCTGGAGGAGCCAAGTGCGGCTTGGAAAGTGATGCGGAGGAGCAACGGCCCACGGAGGGCACCTGCCTTGCATCCCCAGGTCGATCCCGGCATCCCATATGGTCCCCCAAGCCCGCCAGGAGCAGTCCCTGAGTGCAGAGCCAGGACTCAGCCCTGAGCACTGCCAGGTGCGGCCCTAAAACAAACCAAACAAAAAGAGTTTCTAAGTTTTCTGTCTCCCTTTAATTTTTTTTTCTTTTTGGGTCACACCCGGCGATGCTCAGGGGTTGCTCCTGGCTCTGCACTCAGGAATTACTCCTGGCGGTGCTTGGGGGACCATATGGGATGCCAGGGATCGAACCCAGGTCGGCCACGTGCAAGGCAAATGCTGTGCCACGCTCTGGCCCCAATTTTTTTTCTAAATTGATTCACTGTGAGGTACATAGTTACAAAGTTGCTCATGACCGGGTTTCAGTGATACAGTGTTCCAACACCTGGCCCTTGCCCAGGGTATGTTTCCTGTTGCCAAAGTCCCCATTGCCTACCCCTAGTCTCCCTCTATAGTGGACCCTTCTCTCTCTCTCTCTCTCTCTCTCTCTCTCTCTCTCTCTCTCTCTCTCCCTCTCCCTCTCCCTCTCTCTCCTTTCCTTTCTCCCTATCTCTTCTTCCCCCTCTCTCCCTCTTTCTCTCCCCCCTCCCTCTTTGTTAAGGTTTGGATACAGTCACTGTGAGGGTATGTGTTTTATCCCTTTATCTCCCTTCAGCATTCAGTTCTTGTCCGGAGTGCTCATTTCCAGCTCTCATTGTCACTAGGGTCCCTTCTTTCTGCTCTCCCTTCTGTTCTCTGCTAACTGGACCCTCCCGTCCCAACTCCTAGCCCCCCACCTAGCAGACAGGAACCAGGTGCGGGGGGGAGGGGGCAGAGAAGCCGCCTCCCCCTTGCAGTCCTTCCCTTCTCCCCGCCTATGCTGGCTGGCCGGTTTCCCCTCCCGGGGCCTCCCCCTCCAGACCCCACTTCCACTGTGGGGAGAGCTTTAGAGAGCCCCCGCCAAAGGCAGAGCAGAGACCCCCGCGGCAGCCCCAGCTAGGGGCACCAGGCCGGTTGTGGAAGCCAATGGTGCGGCCAGGGCGGGGAGGAAGGGGAAGGGGTGCAGTGTAGCGGGCAAGAGTGTTTCCTCCCCAGTGCTCTGGGACCCAGGCACTCGTCTGCTCCTTCCTTGCCTGGGGAAGCCCAGGTCACACAGTGTCACATCTGCTCATCAGATTCAACATCTGTTTCTCCAGAGGAACAGAACCCACAAGCCGGCTGGACCCGCATAGGCCATGCAGGGGAGAGGAAGAGAGAGAGGCTGTCACATGGAGGGTTAGCGTGTCCAAACCCGAAGACCAGCAACTGGGGGACAGGAAGAGGCGCAGTCGCTGGGGATTTGCTTCTGAGTGGGATCAGCCTCTGAAGCTACAGGGTAACTGCAGTTGAAGGGGAAGGCCTTCAACTGATGAGACACAGCCCACTCACAGTAGGGACGACACTGCTTCACCCAACACCTACTGAAATCTGTGTTTGCGCCCCCCCCCCATACAAACACACAAGGAACAGATTAATAAAATGGTTCTGCCCAAAGGTGTTGGAAGGTGACAGTATCTTGCCTCTGTCCCTCTATCTGTGCTGGTCAGGGTCCCCAGAAGTCTCAGGTTCCTTGTAAAAGTCACGGCAGTTGGAGAAAAGAGTTAGTGAAGGGTCATGACAGGAAGGCCCTGGGGTTACCCACGTCACCCTAAACCCAGTGTGCATCGGGGAAGGCGGGAGAGGTAGATATGCAGGGACGAGCACTTGAGGGTGTGGCAGAGGAGGAGTGAAACTATATACAAGGCTAGTGCTGACCTGCTGTCCAGCCCCCACCCTACCCCGCTCCATTCCTCATGGCTATTTCACTGTCAGTAGGGCAGAGAGCTCGCCCTTCTCCATACGCCCACCCCATGCCACGCAGTGACTGTCTCCCAGCTCATCTGTCTTTTCATACTGACACATTGTGTGTTTGTTTTGTTTGCAGCCACACCCAGGATGGAGCTCAGAGCTTGTGGAACCATACGGGGTGCCAGGGAGAGAACCCAGGATGGCCACATGTGAGGCGAGCACCCTCCCCTCTGCACTATCGCTCTGACCCTCAGTTGTTGTCCCCACTTCCTCCACGGGTTCTTCAGCATCTGGCCCAGTCCCCGGGATAGGAAAGTGAGGGCTGGAGTGACAGTTCTTTTGTGGGGAGGGTGCTTGCCTGGCACACAGCTGACCCAGGTTCTATTCCCGGGAGCAGAGATGGTCCCCCAAGCCCTATTAGGAATAATCCTGTGACCACAGCCCTCCCCAGCAAGCCCTGATGACGGCTGGGTATAGCCTAAGGGTATGGCCTAAAAACAAACAAAAAACAAGAAAAAAGAAAAGAAAGAGAGAGACAGAGGGAGGGAAGGAAGGAGAAAAAAGAGGGAGGAAGGAAGGAAAGAAAGAGAAGGAGGAAGGGAGGGAGGGAGAAAGGACGGTAGAAAGTAGGAAGGAAGAACAAAGGAAGAAGGAAGGAGGAAGGAAAAAGAATGAAGGAGGAAGGAAAGAAGGATGAGGGAAGGAAGGAGGAAGGAAGGAGGAAGAAAAGAGGAAGGAAGGAAGGAAGGAAGGAAGGAAGGAGGAAAGAAGGAGGAAGGAAGGAGGAAGGAAGGGAGGAAGGAAGGGAGGGAGGGAGGAAGGAGGAAGGAAAGAAGGAGGAAGAAAGGAAGGGAGGAAGGAAGGGAGGGAGGGAGGGAAGGTGGAAGGAAGAAAGATGAAAGGAGGGAGGGAGGAAGGAAGGAAGGAAGGAAGGAAGGAAGGATGGAAGGAGGGAAGGAAGGAAGGAGGAAAGAAGGAGGACGGAAGGAGGAAGGAAGGGAGGGAGGGAGGAAGGAGGAAGGAAAGAAGGAGGAAGAAAGGAAGGGAGGGAGGGAGGGAAGGTGGAAGGAAGAAAGATGAAAGGAGGGAGGGAGGAAGGAAGGAAGGAAGGAAGGAAGGAAAGAAGGAAGGAAGGATGGAAGGAGGGAAGGAAGGAAGGAAGGAAGGAAAGGAAGGAAGGAAGGAAGGAAGGAAGGAGAGAGGAAGGAATGAAGGAAGGAAGGAAGGAAGGAAGGAAGGAAGGAAAGAAGGAGAGAGGAAGGAAGGAAGGAAGGAAGGAAGGAAAGAAGGAAGGAAGGAAGGATGGAAGGAGGGAAGGAAGGACTACAGCCAGCCACATCATGGCAGCTCCCAGCATTAGACGCTATTTTCATCGTCATTATTTCTGGCCTCTTCCCGACCTTGGCAAACTTCCCCAGTGCTCGCTGAGTGCATTTCATTTGTCTTTCCTTCTGCACCAAATTGAAGCCAACACAGTCATCCATGTTTCTGATTAATGACCCAGCAATAATGACTGAAACTGGGACCAGCTCGGCAAAGGACTCTTTGAACTGCTCTGAAATTATCAACCGCAACAACTTCGCGAGGAAAATGTACCGGGATGAAACAATCAAAGCCAAAAACCACTGAGCAATCCGAAAGGAGAGATTAAAAACACAGAAGATTAAAGCCCAGGCAGCTTCTGAATCAGGATTGTGGGAGGCGTTTACAGACGATTCCACTGAACTTTCCCTCCCCAGCCTGGGCTGATAGAGTTCCGGGATGATGTGAAGGGCAGGCCCCAGAGGCTGGGAGAAACCTGGGCATCAAGTTTGCTGGAGGCAGATGAGGGAATGGTTGGAGGCCCTTGGGGTTGGGCTAGAGGGAAGACAGACCATCCACGCCCGGGCTGAACCCAGGAGCCTCCAGCTTCCCCGCCACTGTCATGCTCTGTGACTCCCACATTGCTGCTAAGGAAGAAAAGTGCAGGAAGTACTCTCATCACAGTTACCTACACCCAGAGGATTCTAGAACTTTCAGTTTGTCAAGAAGGGAGGTGAGAGCAGGGTACAGTTCGGAAAGAAAGCCAGGGTACAGTTCAGAAACGGAGTGGGACATTCTTCAAAACAACAGGCTGGAGCAATACTACAGCAGGTAGGGCGTTTACTTTGCACACCGCCGACCCAGGTTCAATCCCCAGCATCCCATAGGGTCCCCCAAGCAGCTCTAGAAGTAATTCCTGAGTGCATGAGCTGGGAGTAACCCCTGAGCATCACTACAGCAGAGAGGGAGCTTACTGCCTACCGGGGTTTGATCCTCGGCACCCCATCCTGTCCCCTGAGCACTGCCAGGAGTGAACCCTGTGCATGGAGATGGGAGTGAGCCTTATGAGCTAGCAGGTGTGATACAAAATCCAAACCAACAGAACCCATCAGAAGTAAAGGGAAACACTGGGGTTGGAGGGAACAGGTAAGGCACTTGCATGTGACGAGCCCAGTTTGATCCCCAGCACCTCATGTGGTCCCCTGAGCCCTGGCAGCAGTGATCCCTCAGCACAGAGCAAGGAGTAGGTCCTGAGCACTGCTGGGCGTGGCCAGCAAAATAATCCCCGCCCAGACCTTTTTTTCCTTTTTGGTTTTTTCGTCACAACTGATGACGCTCAGGGATCACTCCTGGGGTTGCTCACGGGTGCAAGCAGAAAGGCACCCTAGAGGGTTGGAGTTATAGTCTGGTGGGTAGGGCGTTTGCCTTGCACACAGCCGACCCGGGTTCGATCCCAGCATCCCATAGGGTCCCCCAAGCACCGCCAGGAGTAATTCCTGAGTGCAGAGCCAGGAGTAATGCCTGAGCATCGCCGGGTGTAACCCCCCACCCCCCCCAGAAAAAGACAAGCGCCCTCCCTGCTATCCGATTGCTTCGACCCGTGAGACAAGATCGTGGGGTCCTGGGAGCCAGTGGCCAGTCAGAACCACAGAAAGCAGAGGGGTGAAAGTAGGGGAAGGAGCCAAGGGCCTGAAAGAGGCTAGAAGCGGGGCACCCGCGGGATTGTGGGGCTGGGCTCTCTCTGACTGGCCCTGAGTTTAGTCCAGGCAGTGTTCAGGAGGGCATCTCTTGGTCCAGGCCGCTGCGGGGTGGAAACAGTTGTAGTTTGGCAGCCCACCGCTGGGGGGAGCTAGCGCTCCGATTCCTCCTAGGCGGCCTTGACCACAGCCTGGCGCCATGGGCTGGAGATAACAGTGGTCTGTGGCCGGCCCAGGTGTCTGCTGGGGACAGTGGGTCAGGCCATTGTTTGCATGTCTGCAGGTGGGGGCTAAGCATGCCAGCCTCAGCCCGGACCCTCCAGGACGTGCGTGTGTGGGGGTGGGACAGGCATTCCAGCTGGGCCTTATCAGACCTTCACAGGATCTTGTTGTTGACTCATTTATATCTGGGGGGAGGGGCGCTCCCAGCCGAGCTGGGCAATGTGTGGTGCTGGGGTCTAACCCCAGTGTCCCACGTGCAATGCATGGAGTCATCGCCCCGGCCCTCCTTAAAAATAATAATAAGGAGCCATCTCAGGCTATGCTCAGGACCCACCAGAGTTTCATCCAGTGCTGTTGGGGGTGGGTGTAAGCTGTCAAGGTGTCGCACAGTGGTGGACTATTCCCAGGCCCAATCTCAGTTCTATTTTTTGGGGGGGAAGAGAGTCCACACTGGTGATGCTCAGGGGTTATTCCAGGCTCTGCACTCAGGAATCACTCCTGCCAGTGCTCAGGGAACCCTATGGGATGCCAGAATCAAACCCAGGTCAGCTGCATACAAGGCAAATGTCCTCCCTGCTGTACTATCACTCCGGCCCCTGCAGCCATATTCTTTTCATTATTCTTAAGGGAATTCTTATTTATTAATTAATTTATTTTGTTGCCTTTTTGAGTCAAGCCCGGCAATGCTCAGTCACTACTCTCTTTATTTTTTTATTTTATAAGGTAGTTCACAATATTTGATTACATTGAATATTCAAATACCAATCCCACCACCATTACACATTCCCACCACCATATACGGGATGTTTCCATACCAAACCCCGAACCCTGTACCAAAGCAGAACCGAAATAATGTATTTTGTATTGTTTGCTATGAAAAACCACTGAAAATGCTACAAAAAAGTATCGAGGAAAGAGTGTGAATATTGTTCTAATTTGACAGGGGCCATTCAGACCTTCTATAAGATAACACGAACATGTTGTTAAAGGTTGAGCTTTGTAAACTTTGTATATATATATTTCCCTCTATGATTGGTTGCCGACTATTTAAACCCCATCAAATGTGGTATAGTACTCTCGGAGTATGAGTAGGATGTGTCCTATAATGTGTTGCGTGGCAGCAAATGCGGCCGCACGGTCCAGGAATAGGTTCACTTGTGGGTGAGGGTTGGCCCGAGCCTGTGGAGAGCGGCCTCAAGTGTGGCAGTGGTTGAGCTCTGGAGGGTTTCGGCTGCGGGGGATGGGTCCCTTGGGCAGGGGCAGGCACTACTCTTGGCTATGCATTCAGGAAACTCGGGAATTCTTTCTGGCTGGGCTCAGGGGACCCTATGGGATGCCAGGGATCGAACCTGGGTCGGCCGCATGTACGGCAAATGCCCTCCCGCCTGTACCAACCCTCTGACCCCCTGCAGTCCTTTCCTTAAGAGCCCCCAACGCCTATGAGTGGGTGAATGAAGGAGCAAAGTGTGGTCCATTCATACAGTGAAAGTATGAAGTGGCTGCAGAAGGCCTCACACATGAAAACCCGCCATGTGGCTGCAGGGAGGGGCCACACCTTGTGAAGCCCCCAACACATGCAGTCCCCAGAGCCAGAAACTCACAGCTACCAGAGACCAGGGAGGGACTGCTTTGTGGCTCCCAGGTGCCTTTGGAAGCCATGGAATGTTCTGGAACAAGGTCACGGTCACGGTGGCCATTATCTCGGACATTCCAGGGCTTTGTGCCACACCTTTGCATGCTTCAGGCTGCTGGCAATGACAAAGACCATAATCCCCAAAGGGAGACTGGACTGGGCCGAGAAGACTTGTAGCCAACTCTGTCTGGCCAGGCTTAGAGCAAACAGTAAACTTCGCAGGTTTGAAAATGAGATGGGGGGCCAGAGAGGAAGCTCAGTGCCTAGAGCACTGTTTGCATGCAGGAGGACTGAGTTCTATCACCACCACCACCTGGTTCCCCTAGGGGCCAACTCAGGTGCATTTATTTATTTGGTCTTTTGGGTCACACCCAGCGATGCTCAGGGGTTAAGTCCTGGCTCTGCACTCAGGAATTGCTCCTGGCGGTGCTCGGGGCACCCTAGGGGATGCCAGGGATGGAACCCAGGTCAGCCATGAGCAAAGCAAACGACCTACCCGCTGTACTATTGTTCCAGCCCCTCGTGACAATTCTGTGTTAATTTATTTTGGAGTTTACATGGAACAGGTTAGGCCTACATATGTAACTTCCCCTTACACTTTATATATACATTGTGGTTTACAAAGTTGTTCATGATGACTTGTTACAGGCATTCAATATTCCAACCCCAATTCCACCACCATTACACCTTCCCTCCACCATTGAGACCCTGAGTTTGATCCTTGGCACCAGGGGTGGGGGCCTCTAAGCAGACGTGGCCCTACTGGCCTGAGCACTGTGAGCCTGAGGTCTGAGCATGGATACAGCAGCCCGCAGAGCAGGACTGAGTGGTCTCAGTGGAAGAGACAACACGGACACGCAAATATGGGCCCGGGGGTCATGCAAGGGTGGAACAACTTGATCCTTATGTTGGGGTGCAGCGCTGAACACCCCAACCAAGTGTGGAACCATTGGGCTTGGCAGCAGAAGCAATGAATTAAGGAGATAGGGGCAGGAGCAGTAACACAATTAGGACTGCGTTTGCCTTGCATGTGGTTGACCCGGGTTCGATCCCCGGTATCTCAGAAGGTTCCTTGTGCACTGCCAGGAGTGATCCCTGAGTGCAGAGCCAGGAGTAAGCCCTGAGCACTGCTGGATATGGCAGAAGGAGGAGGAGGAGGAGGAGGAGAAGGAGGAGGAGGAGGAGGAGGAGAAGGAGGAGGAAGAAGAAGAAGAAGAAGAAGAAGAAGAAGAAGAAGAAGAAGAAGAAGAAGAAGAAGAAGAAGAAGAAGAAAAGGGGAAAATAAAAGATATACAGGGCCTCACACACACATACTCACACACTCACACTCATACACACACACACACACACACTCTTTCTCATAACACACACTCTCTATTTCTCTCTCTCTCAATTGGATGGCTGTATGGGAGAGAAGGAGATAGGCTAAGGCACTTGCCCAGCCTCTGAGTACTGCCAGGGGTCACTCCCAGGCACAGAGCCAGGAATAGGTCTTGAGCAGCCCCAGTGAGACCCCCAACACCCTCTGCCCCAGAAAGAAAGGAAGAAATTACATTGGAATGCTTGAGCATCTTTAGTTTTGGTGAAGGAGACACTTGGCAGCCTCGTGGTCCACACTCAGGACCCCATGGAGCTCCGTCCGGGGGTCACTCCAGACAGTGCTCCGAGATCGTGTGTGTGGTACCGGGATTTGAACCGGCAGCACCAAAGGCAGAGCATGCGCTTCAGCCCCGTGAGCCATCCCCCAGACCTCCCCGGGATGCTTCCAAAGCCTCCCAGTTGATTCTTTTGTTGTTGTTGTGGGTTTTTTTTTTTCTTTTTGGGCCACATTCGGTAAAGCTCCGAGGTTACACTTGGCTCTGCACTCAGGTCTCACTCCTCGGGGGATCTTAGGGGAAACCAGGGATTGAACCTGGGGCAGCTGCATGCAAAGCAAGCACCGTCCCTGCTGTCCTATTGCTCCAGCCTGCCCTCCACCCCCCAAGTGATTTTTTTTCTTTTGGGGGGCGATGCTCAGGGGCTCCTCCTGGCTCTGCACTCAGGAATCACTCCTGGCGGTGCTCAGGGGACCCTATGGGATGCTGGGGATTGAACCCAGGTCGGCCGTGTACATAGCAAATGCCCTACCCGCTGTGCTGTCGCTCCAGCCCTCCCCCCTCCCCAAGTGATTCTAAAGCATAGCCATAAGCACCACCTTCCTTTGGCCTCTTCCTTACCTCGGGAGTGCTGTGGGGATGTTTTGAGAGAGGGCAGAGTCCCAGCTGCTCTGTCTCCAAAGCTGACTTGCTCAGCCTGTCCCACTGCCTGACCCGGAGCTGCTCCTAGCAACCACTGCTCCTCAGGCGAACAACCCATGCCCGGAAATGCCTTACTGCAACAAGCAACAGGCAAACAGACACATGCAGCAGGAGGAGTCTGGGTGTCAGCAGCACCTTCTCCTGGCAGGATGGAGCTGTGGAACGCTGACGAGCAGAACCGGCCAAGAGGAACACGCCTGTGGCAGCTTGGCAGCTGGCAGGGGGTGGGGGTGGGGGCAGCGCTGAAATTTGTGGGAGATTTATTTATTGCTTTTTTGGGTCACACCTGGCAATGCACAGGGGTTATTCTTGGTTCTGCACTCCGGAATTACTTCTGGCGGTGCTCGGGGGACCATATGGGATGCTGGGAATCGAACCCGGGTCGGTCACATGCAAGTCAAACCCTACCCGCTCCAGCCCCCAAAGGAATTAAGGCCCCTGTCTGTCTTTTTCTTTTTGCTTTTTGGGTCACACCCAGCGATGCTCAGCAGCTACTCCGGGCTCTTCGCTCAGGAATCACTCCTGGTGGTGCTTGGGGGACCCTATGGGATGCTGGGGATCGAACCCTTGTCGGCCACATGCAAGCATGCCCTGCCTGCTGTGTGATCACTCCAGTCCTGATCTTTATTTTTCATTTTATTTTATTTTTTGCTTTTTGGATCACACCCGGCGATGCACAGGAGTTACTCCTGGCTCTGCATTCAGAAATCACTCCTGGTCGTGCTCGGGGGACACTGTAGGATGCTGGGGATCAAACCCAGGTCAGCTGCATGCAAGGCAAACGCCCTTCCCACTGTGCTATCACTCCAGCCCCTGATTTTTATTTCTTTAGCACCCTGACCGCTGTCTTCGAAGGAGCCGCCTCCCCGCATGTAAACCCGACTCCTAGGCTTCTGGCAGCTTCCCCTAGCCCCTTGTGGTCAGCTCCGTGGCATTAGACCAGGCAGTACAGGGCGCATAATGGATGAGCAAGGGACCTTCAGGCGGAACAGGGGTTCCAAAGGCCGCGGCTCCTGTTCGTGCACGTGAGACCTGGAGGGACTGACCCAGCTCTGCGAGGCCTCCAGCACCAGGCTGGAGTCGCCGGTCAAGTCTCACCAGTGGGGGCCTAGAGAGATGGAACAGCAGGCAGGCACTGGCCTCACCTGTGTTCAATCCCCAGTACCTCGTATGGTCCCCGAGCACAGAGCTAGGTGTAAGCCCTGGGCATTGCCAGGCATGGCCCCCAAAGCAAAAATTAAAGTAAAATACAAGAGAGGGAAGAAGATTCCAGGAAAATGATTTCTAACTTAGTCACATTGGTCACACCCTTCTGCCCTACTGACGCCAACTGACCATATACTTCTGTCTCCCTTTCACGCTGATTCCGATCCTCCCCCTCTGGGATGGGAATGTGCGCTGGTTTGGTGCTTTATTTTGTTTGTGGTGCTGGAGATGGAAACCAGTGCTTCTTTCTCCAAGTTACAGTCCTGACTTCATGTTTTGTTTGGTGGGGGGGTCCACCTGGCAGTGCTCAAGTGTTGTTCTTTTTTTTTTTTTTTTCGCTTTTTGGGTCACACCTGGTGGTACACAGGGGTTACTCCTGGATCATGCACTCAGGAATTACTCCTGGTGGTGTTCCGGGGACCATATGGGATGCTGGGAATTGAGCCCGGGTCAGCTGTGTGCAAGGCAAACGCCCTACCGCTGTGCTATCGCTCCAGCCCCTGTTTTTGTTTTAGCGCCACCCTCAGCTGTGCTCAAGGCTTACTTCTGGCTCTGTGCTCAGGGATCACCCCTGGGGGGGGGGGCAGAGGGCCCCCTGGGGTGCTGGGAATGAAACCCGGGGCAGCCACGTGCAAGGCAAATGCCCTCCCCATGGTCTTCTTCTGGTACCTCAAGTGTCATTCTTGGACGTCCTCCAGAGACCAGGGGGTCCAGGTGTCAGCCACACAAGCGCTCCAGCTTGCAGAGCTGACTTTCAGCCCCTGTGATCGTGAAGAGATGTGGCAGAGACACAGTTAAACGGCATCTGGGTGTCGTGAGGAGTCTTCCTGAAGAGAGGAGTATCTGAATGCTGGGTTGGGTAAAGTTACTGGCCCTCACCTGGGAGAGAGCTTGGGGATGAGAGGCTGATGCTTTCCAAGTACCAGGCCCTGAGTTTGACCCCAGTACTGCATGGTGGAACCCTGGATGCCCCCCGGTCCCCAGCAGCTCTGGAGTGATCTTTGGTCTCCCACCACGGTGAGACCTGAGCACTGACGTCCAGCCTCCTCCTGGCCCCCAGGCTCCTAGCATAGCTTGGGGGGGACTGCCCCATCCCCAAACCTACATATTCACACACACCTACATGCGTGCGCGCGTGCAGACACACACACACACACACACACACACACACATTTCCTTTGAGGCGGAAATGATCTTCTCTCTCCAACCAACTCCAAACCAAGATCCTTTCATTTATTTACTTATTTAGCTTTTGCTATTGAACTCAGGTCAGACATGTTGGCTGCGTGCATTAGCCTCTGAGTTCAGCTAAAGTCACTATCCCTGGATTTTGTTTGCTTTTGCTTCTTGCTTTTAATTTAAATGATTTTATTTAATCCCTGCGAGCTATACAGTGACCAGGTTGTCCATGATTGGGTTTTTTAGTCCTACCATGTTCCAACACCCGTCCCTTCACCAGGCTACATTTCCTGCCACCAGTGTCCCCAGTTTCCCCTTCCGCCAGTACACACACCCCATCTTGTTTTGTTGTTCCCCAACCCCATCTTGTTTTGTTATTTTTTTTTGTTTTGTTTTGGGAGCCTCACCCAGTGATGCTCGGGAGTTTCTCTTGGCTCTGTGCTCAGGTATCACTCCTGGTGGGCTCCAGGGACCCTAAGGGATGCTGGGGACCGAACCCAGGTTGACTACACTTTCTGCTGTCCTACAGCTCCAGGCCCACACTGCCTGGGCTTTTGGTAGCAATTCTTTTGTGTCCTTTTCCTCCTACATCAAGAGGCCACAGAGAGGCACGTGTCATTCCAGCTACTCTCACTCTGCACTAACACTTCTGCCCAGGCTGAAGTTCTGGTGAGAATTCTGTTCATCTTGTTCACCGAGTAAACCCAGACTTCGCATGTTGTTCAGGCCTGAAACATATGTATTAGCTGAGTAGACAATCATGTTTGAGAAATTTTTCTTTAGTTTTTGGTTTTATGTTTTTTTTTTTTGTTTTTGGTCTTTCTTTTTTTTTTTTTTGTCATATCTAGCGATGCTCAGGGGCTACTCCTGACTCTGCACTCAGGAATGACTATGGGACGCTGGGAATAGAACCCAGGTCAGTCACATGCAAGGCAAGTATCTTACTGCACTATCTCTCTAGATACTCACGATTGAGACTAATCACGTTTTTGGAGGAAAAAAGCCCTCGGTTCTTTGCCTAATGCATAGTTTCAGCTTGCTGTATAATTCATGGTTACTTAAAAGCCCTGTCTGCAGTCTGAGAGATAGTTGAGTGCCCATCAGCCCTGCCAGGGACTCTAGAAGCCTGGTACAACACCTCAAGCCAATTGCGAAAACTTGGATACGTTATTAAAGAGCCCACTCCCAGAGGGATTTTAATAGGTTAAAGATTCTTCTTTACTTTTGTTTTTGGGCCACACAGCCGGCGTTGCACAGGGGTTCCTCCTGGCTCTGCACTCAGGAATTACTCCTGGCTGGGGACCCTATGGGATGCTGGGGATGGAACCCAGGTTGGCAGTGTGCAAGGCAAAAGCCCTCCCCGCTGTGATATGGCTCCAACCACAGGGAAAGATTCTTGGTACAATATTCTAGATACAGTCTCACCTCTCCATGATTTCTGTACAATTTCACCGTTTTGTGGGTAAAAAAAGCTTTACACCTTGCCCCCCAAAAAACATGCTTTACCCATTCTTTTGCCTTAAAAGAAGTGTTCTGGAGAAGGCTGTGTTCTCTCTTGAACATCTCTCTCTGTGTCTCTATCTCTGTCTCTCTCTCTCCACTCATAGTTCTCTAGGTAACTTTTTTTTTCTAGATTTTAATTTTTATTTTCTTTTTGGGTCACACCCAGCGATGCTCAGGGGTTACTCCTGGCTCTGCAATCAGGAATTACTTCTGGTGGTGCTTGGGGGACCATATGGGGGATTAAACCTGGGTTGGACGCATGTTAGGCAAACACCCTACCTGCTGTACTATCGCCCCAGCCCCTCTAGGTAACATTTTTCAGTAAAACTATTTTGCATCAGGCTGCAGAATAGTACAGCGGGTAGAGCACTTGCCTTGCCTGTGACTGACCTGGGCTTGATCCTGGTACCACATGTGATCCCTGAGGCTGGCCAGGATTGATCCCTGAGCACAGTTGGGTGTAAACCCAAATCCAAATAATCACCATCATAAATAGTGTTTCTGTGCTAGAATGTCTGCTTTATGTGTGGAAACCTGGGGCTTCTCTCTCTGGAAGTGGTGGTCCTCAAGAACCACTGAAAAACTTCCCAACTTAATAAATGACTGAATAAATAGGAGTACTCCTACATTATTAAAATTTTTTTAAAAAATTTAAAACATTTTTCAATAAAAAAAATAATTTTAAAATTACCAAAAAAAAAAGAAGGGAGAGTCCCCCCAAAAGCTCAGAGAGCACCTGATGTATCTTCTCAAACACAATAAGCATGCTCCTGAAAAAAAAAAAGAAGAAGAAAAGAAAGAAAAACTCCCCAGCACCACTGGGTGTGACCCAAAATGAAAACAAAACAAGCAAAAAAAAAAGTGTGTGTGTGAAACTTCTTCCCTTCTGTGAGGCTGGGGCTCAAAGCCAGGGCTTCACGCTCCCAAGAGGAGGATTCTACCCCTGAACCACATGCCCTGCCCTGGAACTTTCGACTTGGGTCAATGATTTGCTAGGTTGTCATGTTTGTTTTTCTTCTTGTTTAGTGACACTGCGACCGGAAGTGTCTGGGGGGAGGGGCGCAGGAGGGGGCAGGGAGAACAAATTCACGGAGCACCCCAAAAAGGTCCTACAGAGCAAAGGAGATGGAAACAGACTTCTCCGCATCTTCTCGAACATTCTGTTTGCCCCCACCACACCGGTTCATGGCTACTCCCCACCAATCAGCCGTTTTCTTACCTTTCTCCACCCCTCCCCCAGTTTCCTCTTCCTGGACTTGGCCATTTCTCAGCAGTTCACTGAGAAAGTGAAACCAAGTCTGAACATTCACCTGGTCCGAGGCTTGTCCAAGAAGTGGAGAGGGGCTGGAGCGATAGCACAGCGGGGAGGGCGTTTGCCTTGCACGTGGCCGACCCGGGTTCGATTCTCAGCATCTAATAGGGTTACCCCGAGCACCGCCAGGAGTAATTCCTGAATGCATGAGCCCAGAATAACCCCTGTGCACTGCCGGTTGTGACCCAAAAAGAGAAAAACAGAAAGAAGTGGAGAGAGCCCCACGTGACCGGAGAAGCCAGCAGGAACTTGTCTTGCAGTCTTTGGCTTGCCTCTTCTCTCCACTCCCCTCTCCTCTCTGCTCTCTCTTTATTTTTGTTTTTTGGAACGTACCTGGTGGTGATGTCGGTGGGCCCCACGGATGACTTATGTGAAGCGGGGAGGAGAAAGACGGTCACTTTCTCCCCACCGGCCTCTGCCACCCAGGACCCAGGGTTGCTGGATTCTCGTCTCGCCTCGCAGAAAGGAATTTCAGGAGTAGACAAGCAGTGAAACAAGTAGATTTTATTTGGAGGATTTTTAGGTGCGAAGGGGGGGTGGGGAGGAGAGAGAGAGAGTAAAGTTAGACACGAAAGCATGAAAGTACACCTCTCAAGAGGGGAGATGCGGGCGACACGTACTCGGGCACCACATGTGCTCGGCCATGTGGGCACAAGCAGCACATGGGCTCCGGCAGCATGTGCGTGCCCTTCCTTTGTTCCAGGCGGCCTTTATAGGGTTTCTCCAGCCTGCCTCCACGTGGGGCTTCTTCCCAGGTAAAAGTCCGTTGCTAAGGAGGTTACCAGGGAGGTCCAAAAAGAGGAACTTCATGGGGAGGAGGCCTGTATCCTCAGGGTCTGCGGATGGTCTTGGATGGTCTTATCAGGCCTTTGTTTTCTATATCCACCGGGTGGGTCATTCCTAGAATTCTTCCATGAAACTTTGTTTCATTGCAAAGGGCCTTTCCCTATCTACTTGCCTACATCATGGTACTCTGTGCTCAGGGAACACTCTTGACAGGTTTGGGAGACAATATGGGGTGCCAGGGATCAAACCCAGGTCAGTTGTGTGCAAAGCAAGCTGTACTATTGAGCCCTCCTCTCTCTTTTTTTTATCTAATTTTTTTTATTTTATAAGTTAGTTCACAATATTTGATTACGTTTAATCTTCAAACACCAGTCCCACCCACCACCATTACACCTTCCTACCACCAAATTCGGGATGTTTCCATCCCAGGCCCCAAGCCCTGTTCCAAAACAAACCGAAAGAATATGTTTTGTATTGTCTGTTATAAAGAACGGCTGAACATGCTTACAAAAAAGTGTTCGTATAGGAAACAGTGTGAAGATTGTTCTATTTTGGCAGGAATTATTAAGACATTCTATAGGATATCACTAGCATGTTGTTAAAGTTTGGGTGGTGTGAGCTTTGGTATATATATCTAAAAATATGCATATATGTGTATATATATATAATTTCCTCCTATGATTTGTTGCCTACTATCTGAACCCCATTGAATGTGGTGTGGTAATTATGGAGAATGGGTGGGGAGTGTCTTATGATGTGTCCAGGAATGTGTTCACTCATATGTGAGGCTTGGCCCGAGCATGTGGGGAGCGGCCTTGAGCATGGCAGTGATTGGGTTGTGGAGGTTGGCTACTGGGACTGGGTCCCTTGGGGTGGGGAGAGACACCCTCTCGCATTTTTTTTTTAAACAGTTGCCACTTAGGAGTTCATTGGTTGCTAAGGCCTTCTTTTTCTTTTTGCTTAATTTTTGGGCCACACTTGGTGATGCTCAGAGGTTCGACTCTGCACTCATCCTGGTGGTGCTTGGGGGACCCTTTGGAATGCTGGGGATTGAACCCAGGTTGGTCACATGCAAGGCAAACACCCTCCCTGCTGGGCTATCGCTCCAGCCCCCCCTTTCTTTCTTTCTTTCTTTCTTTCTTTCTTTCTTTCTTTCTTTCTTTCTTTCTATGTAGGAGTACTGCTATTTATCAGCCACTGATTTATTGAGAGCAGTTACAAAGCTTTCGGGTTTAAGTCTCAGTCATACAATGAAACACCCGTACCTTCACCAGTGCCCATTCTCCATTCCCCAAAACCCCAGTATACCCCCATCCCACACCCTCCCCCTACCTGGGGGCAGATGATGTCCACATTATTCTCTCTCTACTTTTATTACATTCAATATTTTGACACCAGACCCACCATTATTATTTGGGATTTTACCCCAACACTCAGATCTGCCGAAAAGGCAAGAGTAGACAATTTGTTTTCTATTGCTGGTTATGAATAACATATGTAGTTGTGCGGTTGCAGTAGTGGCTGCGCGATTTTGAAATTCCAAAATTTCAACAATTAAATCTGGAGGGATTTCTGCCAAAACCTACTGGGTTTCGAGATTTGTTCCTGAGTCTCTTGGATTATGGCTGTCCAGCAGCTTAATCAGGAGCCAGAAAGGCTGTTTGTGGGCAGCGACTCGGGGTCTCGTTGGGACGGGAAGGAAAGGGCCGATTCCACCCCGTCCCGTGAGGCCCTGCATGTCTCATCACTGAGGGCCCAAACCTGATTGTCCAATGGCCTCTGGAGGATAGCGGCTACTGAGCCGTCAAGGGGGAGCAGGTAGAGGGACAGCACCCTTTCCCCCTGGGATGGCCTGGCGACAGTAACCTACTGCGTGGTCTGGACACATTTTTGCCAAAAGCCGCTAGGTTTCGAGATTTGTTTCTGAGTCTCTGGGATCATGGCCATTAAGCAGCTTGATCAGGAGCCAGAGAGGCCATTCGTGGACGATGACCTGGGGTCTTGTTGGGACGGGGAGGAAAGGACCAGCTCCACCCCCATCCCGTGAGGCCCAACATGTCTTGTCGCTGCAGGCCCAAACCTGACTGTCCAATGCCCTCTGGAGGATGGCAGCCACCAAGCCACCAAGGGGGAGCAGGCGGAGGAACAGCACCCTTTCCCCGCTGGGGTGGCCCAGTGACAGTAACCTACTGTGGGGTCCGGACGCATTTCTGCCAAAAGCCACTGGGTTTCAAGATTTGTTTCTGAGTCTCTGGGATCATGGCCATTAAGCAGTTCAATCAGGAACCAGAGAGGCCATGCCTCCAATTATATAGCTGAGCCAGAGGTAGTTTGTGGGTGTGTTTCCCACATACCTAACTTTTGGCCATTTACCTTCTTGGTAAACTTTGCCCCAAGTTTTTGGGGTCTGGCCAAAGGCACAGCAGCAATTTTGGGGTATCTGGAAGTCTGAAGGTGCCATCAGGCTGCTGATGCACTTGCCTCACAGGTACAGATTGACCTGCTGGCGGCACCATACCCCCTTCTTTTTCTTTTATTTTAAAAAATTCATGGGGGTGGGCAGAGCAATAGTACAGTGGTAAGCATTTATTTGCCTTATGCAGAGCCAAACTGGGTTCAATACCCTGCACCACATAGAGTCCCGAGCCTGCCAGGAATGGCTCCTGAGCACAGAGACAGGAGTAACACTTGATGATCACCAGTAGGACCCAAAAACAAACCCCCTCCCCAATTTTTTTTATGACACTACAAATTACCAAGTTGTTCATCTTACAGCTGTTTCAGGCATTAAAGGTTCCAACACCAATCCCACCACCAGTCTGCCTTTTCTCTACCAATGTCCCAGTTGCCCACCCACCACCCAAGCCTGCCCCCTTGCAGACACAAATAAATTCACTTCATCATGTTTGTGACAATACAAAGGCAAATGGAATCATCCAGTCTGAGATCAGTAAGAGTTCAATAGGGGCTCGAGTGGTAGCACAGCTGGCAGGGTATTTGCCTTGCATGCAGCTGACCTGGGTTTGGTTCCCAGCATTGCATATGGTCCCCAAGCACTTCCAGGAGTCATTCCTAAGTGCAGATCCAGGAGTAACCCCTGTGCATCTCTGGGTGTGACCCAGAATGAAAAAAAAAAAAACCAGTAAGAGTTCATCATTGTTCATTCTCACAGGGATGCTGCTCAAGGCTTGTCTGAGGGTCTCTGGGGCTGGTTGGTGCTGGCTGTGCCTTCGGGGTGATTGTTTAGGCTCCTTACCCTCGGTGGGTTTCTATGCAGCTCCCCTCCAGCCACCAGGCATGGCTGCACTAAACAAAACGAGCTGAGCTATGCCCTGCTTTCCCTCTCAGCGTATTGTGCTGGGTTGTGGGGACTGCCCGAGGAGCAGCCTGGCCACGGGTCTCGGGGTGTTTATGTGGAGCCGGGACAAGCAAGGCAGTGGGGTATGGTCATGGTCTAGGGCTGGAGGGAGGCCAACACAGAGCCCTCAGAGCACTGGCCACCTGAGCTTCAGCCTCGACTCAGCCCTTATTAGAAGATTTGAATTCTGTCCACAGAGCACCCAGCGACATGCTCTTGGGACATAATAGATGCTGAATAAATAGCGCCACCTGACACGACTCGTTTCATTTTCCCACTAGAAATTTCTTGGCTCTAGGGCCGGGGCTCAGGGCAGCACGAACAAGGTGCCAAATTCGGTCCCCAGCAGTATCTGGCACACACCTGTCCCCACACCGGTCACCACAGCACTGCTGAACCCAAACACCATACCTGCCTCTGATCTGAGCACTGAATTGAGCATCAAAGCCAGCTAAGTTTCCTGGGGTCCCCAGGATGCCCTGAGCACTGCATAGGAATGTCTGCCCATTGAAAAATAAAATGTGGGGCTGGAGCGATAGCACAGCAGGTAGGGCGTTTGCCTTGCATGAGGCCAACCTGGGTTCGATTCCCAGCATCCCACATGGTCCCCCGAGCACTGCCAGGAGTAATTCCTGAGTGCAGAGCCAGGAGGAACCCCAGAGCATCGCCGAGTGTGACCCAAAAAGAAAAGAAAAAAAAGAAAATGCATGCATACTCTGATGATTCCTTTTCCTTTGGGGAGACACACACAGCAATGCTTAGGGCTGACTCCCGTCTCCACGCTCAGTGATTGCTCTTGCCTTGTGCGGCCTGGCGGACCATATGCAGTGCCAGGGACTGAACCAGGGTCAGTCATCATGCAAGGCGAGTGCCTCGCCCACAGTACTGTCTCTGCAGTCCAACCATGACAATCCTTTCTGTTTCCTTTTCTTTTTTTCTCTTTATTTTTTTGGTTTTGGGGCCAAACCTGGCAGTGCTCAGGGCTCACTCCTGACTTTGTGCTCAAGGATCATTTCTGGCCAGCCCAGTCGATCAGATGGGCATGCTGGGGCTCAAACCTGGGTTGGCCACGTGCAAGGAAAGCATCTTACCCACTATACCTCTCCAGTCTCCAACAATTCTTCGTGGTTTTTTTTTTTTTTGTGGGTGGCGGTGGCAAACCATACCCAGCAGTACTCAGGGGTCACTCCTGGCTCTGCACTCAGGAGTTACTCTTGGAGGTACTCGGGGGGACCATGTGGGATGCTGGGGATCGAACCCAGGTTGGTTATGTGCAAGGCAAGCGCCCTCCCCGCTGTACTACTCCCCAGCCGCTGACAATTCTTAATTAGAAAGCAGAGCTTGTCTTTCTACCGAAACAGCATCATTTGGTGAACCTCCCTCTGCCACCCCCCAAGCGTGTCTTAGTGTGTTCTAAATATTGCTAAATTGCTATGTTAAAAAAAAGAAAACAGGAGCCGGAGCAATACTACAGTGGGGAGGGCGTTTCCCTTGCATGCGGCCAACCAGGGTTCAATCCCCGGCATCCCTTAAAGTCCCCTGAGAACTGCCAGGAGTAATTCCTGAGTGCAGAGCCAGGAGGAAGCCCTGAGCATCACCGGGTGTGACCCAAAGGAAAAAAAAAACACCAAAAATTCCCCCAACAGGAGGCAGACCCAAAGCAAATTGAAAGGCTCTCCAAGGGTTCTTCTGACAAAGGACGGTAAGAGCTTCTTTGCTTGTTGCAAGTGGTACTTGAGAGTCCAGGCAGGTTTAATTAGAAGAGAAAGCGAAGCGAGGATTTGAAGGGGGCTTCTGGGGTACTCAGGGCCCATGAGAGGCATGAGACTAAGTTTTTCAACTGGTCTATTTGCACTTAAAACCATCCACTGTTTCTTTTTCCCTGATCCAATGACCAGAAGCACTATTTTCATGCTCACACTGAAAGTTCTATCCTGTGCATGATGACTTGTTTAACTTGCTTCTTTTTCTTTTTCCTTTCTAGCTTAGTTTTATTTATTTATTTTCAAGGGGGTTGGGGCCACACCTGGCAGTGCTCAGGGCTTACTCCAGGCTCTGTGCTCAGGGATCACTCCTGGTGGTGCTAAGGGAACATGATGTGGTCCAGCGGGCATTGGGCCAGGGTCAGCTGTGAACAAGGCAAGTGCTGTAACCTCTGTGCTATCTCTTCACCAAACATTCTAGCATGTCCAGGATAGCACCCCTCCGCTCCACCACACACACACACACACCAAAGTTTTTCTGACTTCATTGGCCAAAAATACTGAGGTGGTAGAACCCTGACCATATCAAATAAACTGGCCAGGAAGGAAGGTTGTCTGCAGTAGAGTAAAAGCCACAGCGTAAGAGGCATGGGGGCTATATTGTGTCCTTTGGTCTCCTGGTGTTATAAAGGAGGATGCGGGATACGGTCCTCACCAGATACCAAACTCTCTTGATCAGCATAGTCTTCTTTCAGAGGTAATGCACCCCCATCAACCTTTTTTTTTCTTTTTGGCTCACACCCAGCAATGCACAGGGGTTACTCCTGGCTCATACACTCAGGAATTACTCCTGACGGTGCTCAGGGGACCATATGGGATGCTGGAAATCAAACTCGGGTTGGCCACGTGCAAGGCAAACCCCCTCATCCGCTGAGCTATCACTCCACACCTTTTTAAAAAAATTATCATTATTTTATTATTAAAGCACTTTTTTTATCATTTTTTTATTAGTGAAACACCATGAGGTACAGTTATAGACTTATAAATTTTTGTGCTTGGGTTTCAGTTATACAATGATGAAGTACCCATCCCTCCACCAGTGCCCATCCTCCCCCACCACGGGTCCTAGCATCCCTCCCACCCCACCCCACCCCACCCCACCCCACCCCCCCGTCCCACCCTGCCGCTGTGGCAGGGCATTCCCCCTTGTTCTCTCTCTCTTCTTTTGGGTACTGTGTTTTGCAAGAGAGGCATTGAGTGGCAATCATGTTTGGTCTATAGACTACTTTTAGCATGTCTCTCCCACCCTGGGAGGGTCTTCACAACACCCTTTATTTGGTGCTCTCTTCTCTATCTGAGCTTCCTTTTCACCTAGCACATGTGGCTGGCCTTCAAGTCATGGCGCAAAATTCCTGGTACTAATCTCAGCCATTCCTGGATGTTAGTCTCCCGTTTTGTTGCTTTATGTTCCCCAGATGAATGCAATCTTTCTGTGTCTATCCCGCTCTTTCTGACTCAATTCGCTTAACATGATACTTTCCATGTAGTACCACTTGTATGTAAATTTCATAACTTCATCTTTTCTAACAGCTACATAGTACTCCATTGTGTAAATGTACCAAAGTTTCTTTAACCAGTCATCTGTTCTCGGGCACTCAGGTTTTTTCCAGATTCTGGCTATTGTAAAGAGTGCTGCAATGAACAAACAAGTGCAGATGTCACTTCAACTATACCTTTTTGCCTTTCTGGGATATATTCCCAGGAGTGCTATAGCTGGGTCAAATGGGAGATCAAATTCTAATTTTTTGAGAATTGTCCGTACTGTTTTCCAAAAGGGTTGGACCAGCCGGCATTCCCACCAGCAGTGAAGGAGGGTCCCTTTCTCACCACATTCGCGCCAACACCTGTTGCTTTTGTTCTTGTGGATGTGGGCCAGTCTCTGTGGTGTGAAATGATATCTCATTGTTGTTTTGATCTGCATCTCTCTGATGATTAGTGATGTAGAGCATTTTCTCATGTGCTTTTTGCCATTCGGATTTCTTCTTTGCGAAAGTTTCTGTTCATTTCCTCACCCCATTTTTTGATAGGGTTGGGTGATTTCTTCTTGTGTAGTTTAACCAGTACCTTGTATATCCTTGATATCAACCCCTTGTCGGATGTGTATTTGGTCAATATTCTTTCCCATTCTGTAGGCTGTCTTTGTATTTTGGTCACTGTTTCTTTTGAGGTGCGGAAGCTTCTTAGTTTAAGATAGTCCCATTTGTCTATCTCTGTTTTCACTTGCTCGGCCAGTGGCGTGACATCTTTGAAGATACCATTAACTTCAATATCATGGAGAGTTTTTCCAACTTTGTCTTCAATAAACATTATGGATTCCGGTCTGATGTTGAGGTCATAAATCCATTTCGATCTTACTTTTGTGCATGGCGTTAGGCAGAGATCTGAGCCCACTTTTTTGCATGTAGCCGTCCAGTTTTGCCAGCACAATTTATTAAAGAGGCTTTCCCTTAAAGCACATTTTAAAAATTGAATCAGCATGAAATATACAGTTACACAAATGAGTGCAGTTTGTTCTATGTCTGTCCCTCTTTCTCTAACTTATTTCACTCAGTATGATTCTCTCCATGTCCATCCATTTATAAAAAATTTCATGATTTCATTTTTCCTGGTGGCTACACAGTATTCCATTGTGTAGATGTGCCACAGTTTCTTTATCCAGTCATCTGTTCTCCGGCATGTGGGTTGTTTCCAGATTCTGGCTATTGTGAATTGTAAAGCCCTTTTTTTTTTTTTTTTTTTTTTTTTTTTTAGCAGGGAGGCACAGCCAGTGCTACTCAGGTCTTACTCCTGGCTCTGCACTCAAGGATCACTCCTGGTGGTGCTCAGGAGACTACAGGCGATGCCCGGGATTGAATGAGGGATCATCCTGGTTGGATGAGGGAAAGGCAAACACCTTACCCCTTTCCTATCTCTCTGCACACCCCCCACCCTGCCCATCAATCTTCTTTACCTGCCATGGAGTCCATTTTTCAAAAATTATTATTATTATTATTATTTTTACTTTTTGGTTCACAACTGGTGATGCACAGGGGTTACTCCTGGCTCTGCACTCAGAAATTACTCCTGACGGTGCTCAGGGGATCATATGGGATGCTGGGAATCGAACCCGGTTTGGCCGTGTGCAAGGCAAACGCCCTACATGCTGTGCTATTGCTCCAGCCCCAATGGAGCCCATGTTTTGAAGATAATGAAAATTCAGAACAGGAAAAGAATGTGCAGGACTCCAGAAACCAGCCTGTGGTTCAGAGAAGATCCCCCAGACATGGACCCATTAGTCAAGACCAGATCTCCCAGCATCCTTTGGGAGCTGGCTCCCAGCTGGACCAGTCAAGGACGCCACTGGCCTGAGATGAAGGGGCATTTCTCTTCTTCCCCGTCTCCAGCTGGGGCAGTTGAATGAAACTTTGTGCCTCCGGCACCCCCACTGGCAAATCCTGTGCCCAGGAGGCATGACCAGAGCACCTGTGAAGATCCTTCCTCTTCCCAGTAAGCATCCCGGGGTTGCTTGGCGCTTGGGAAACAGATGATGCACATAATGAAGGAAATATAAAACAAACAAACACAAAAACACAAAAACACACAGAGCTGAAGGACTAGTTACAGAGTGGGTTGGTTGGTTTGTTTGTTTTGTTCTGTTGGGTCACACCCAGCGATGCTCAGGGTTACTCCTGGCTCTGCACTCAGGAATTACCCCTGGTGGTGCTCAGAGATTCTATGGGATGCGGGGATC
Source organism: Sorex fumeus (assembly GCF_029834395.1). Taxonomy (NCBI): domain Eukaryota; kingdom Metazoa; phylum Chordata; class Mammalia; order Eulipotyphla; family Soricidae; genus Sorex; species Sorex fumeus. The sequence goes on from NW_026606187.1 coordinate 8,611,656, forward strand.
AAACCCGGTTTAGTTGAATGCAAGCACATGCACCTGCTATACTATCACTCCACTACCCACCCTTGCCCCCAGTTTCCTAGTTCTTTTGTAATTAAAGGTTAATTGGACCATGGCCCGCTCATTCGTTGACATGGACTTTGGCTGCTTTCCTGGTACAACCACAAAGTTGTTTCAATAGAGACCACATAACCTGCAGAGCCCAAAATAGGTATCTAAAAGCCTGTCAACCCCTTTGCTATATCTGAATATTCCAGGCAGGACCAGGTATTGGTTTGTGTGTTCATTTGCAAAATTTAAATGTGAGCCTCTGGTTCAAAATTTACTATGTGAGCTGGAGAGATAGTCCAGCGGGGAGGGTGTTTGCCTTGCACACGGCCAGCCCAGGTTCGATCTCTGGCGTCCCATAGGGTCGTCTGAGCAACACCAAGAGTAATCCCTAGTGCAGAGCCAGGAGTAACCCTTGAGCATCACCAGTTGTGACCCATAAAGCCAAAAACATAAATTCATTATGTATTTCATTATGAATTCATTAAGTTTGCAACAGTAGGCCATTAAGAGCACTTAAGGCCTTCGTTAGCTAAGAGCTATGTGGAACTGCACAGATTACACAGCGTGTGTCCACACAGGTAGAAAGCTGGGCTGGAGAGCTGGGAGAGGCTTAAGGGCATAATAGCATGTGGCTGACCCAGGCTCGCTCCCTAGCATGGTCTAATCTCCTATGAGCATCCCTGCTCTACAGAGCTGGGAGTAGCCCCCGAACACTGTGAGTGGGACCCAAACCTCTTCTTCTCCTACTCCTGCCCCCTATAGAGTGTTTCCAAGGGCGAGGAGATGCACGGAGACCCTCAGAGCATCTTCCTTCCCTGAGACTGCTGTGACTTAGACACCTCCCCGCCTCAACCCCTCGACCCCGCCTTGCTTTGCAGAGTTCGCCCAGAATGCACTGCCAGGTAGAGGCCTGGTGGCCACCAAGAATTGTCAGTATGACACTTGCACTGGGCCCAAGCATCACCAGCCCTGGCATTGAACCTTTGGCTGAATATCACCAGGGGTTACCCCCTGGGCCCCCAGAACATTGTTTGGGCAGTCTCTTGCTGCCATGCTGGCCCTACCTTCTGACCCCCTCAAAAAAAAATTAAAAAAAGAAAGAAATAGAATGCTTTCTTTTTCTTTTTCTTCTCTCTCTCTCTCTCTCTCTCTCTCTCTCTTTTGTGTATGTGTGTGTGTGTGTGTGTGGGGGGGTGTCTCACCTGGCTGTGCTCAGGGCTTACCCCTGGCTCTGTGTTTTGGGACCACTCCTGGCAGGTCTCAGGGGACCATATGGGGAGTTTGAAATCGAACCCAAGTTTGCCTCCCATTGTATCATCTTTCCAGCCTTGAAAATAAAATGCTTCTTAGTTGAATGCCAGGGCTGCCTGGCCTCCATTTGATTTCACAATTCCTGAAGGTTGGGGGAAGAGGAGGCATGGAATTTGAATGTGCAGGAGCGAGGGGGCTTGAGTTTGGAGAGGGAGATGGACCAGGAGGGCAGCAGTGCTGTGACCACACAGTCACGCATTGCTCAGAAGTTTAGAAACTAGCAGCCAGACAGCAAATGGGGCATTTGCCTTGCGCGTGGCCAACCCGGGTTCAAGCACCGGCATCCCATAGGGTCCCCCAAACACCACCGGGAGTGATTCTTGAGTGCATAGCTAGGAGTAACCCCTGAGCATTGCAGGATGTGACCCCCACCCCCCCAAAAAAGTTCAGAGACTAGGGCATAGCAAGAAGAGGGACAAGAACATATGCCTACAACTGTCCTTCTGGGGACCTCCAACCAAGATTTTCAGGAGAATGTCTCAAGGAGAGAAAACGGGGAACACATCCTGGTTCTCCTAGGAAAGCAGTGACTGGTAAGAATGATGATACTGACAATGATGACATGACAAAGTGGGGCTGGGGAGAGAGGACAGCAGATGGAGCACTTGCCCATCTGAGTGAGGTCCCCTGAGCACCTCTGGGAGTGAGCAATAAATAGAACAGTGGCTAGGGCGTTTGCCTTGCATGCAACCAACCCGGGTTCGATCCCTGGAACCCCAGAAAGTCCCCCAATCACTACTAAGAGTAATTCCTGAGTGCAGAGCCAGGAGCACTGATGGGTGTGGCCCAAGAAACAAAACCAAAACCAAAAAACCCAAGAGTGAGCCCAGAGCACCCTGGGTGTGGCTGAACCTACAAAGAAAAAAGTGACCTCTCCTACAAAGAAAAAAAACCCCACAAACAAAACACAACACAACAAAACAAAATCCAAAACAAACCCTAGGTAATTGAGGCCTGAGCGCTAAGTCAAAGAGCATGTAGACTTTACACGCTAGAAACCCGGGTTTGACCCTCCCAAGTGACCTCTGAACACTGAGTCAGGATTAACCCTTAAGCACTGCCAGGTGTGGTCCCCAAATAAACAAGAGTTAATAATTGAAAATAGTGACTTGAGGGTCTGGAGCGGGTCAGGAGCTTACCTTGCATGCAATCATCCTCAGTTCAAACCCCAGTATCCCATATGGTCCTCCAAACACTACCAGGAGTAATTCCTGAGTGTGAGCCAGGAGTAACCACTGAGCATTGCTGCGTTTGGCCCCTAAACCAAAATAAAACAGTGATTAGAGAGGCTGGGGGTATGAATCAGTGTTGAGCTCATGCCTTGCATGTGTGTGGGGGGACTTGAGTTTGATCCTCAAACCATCCCCTCAGTCCCTCTCTCTCCCGCCACACAAAGTAAAGGCTATGAATTTACTAAATGTTTGGGCTGGGGAGCCACTCAAAGGGTATTTGCTTTGTGGGAACCCTAGCTTCAATCCCCAGCACCAAATGGTCTCTCGAGCACTGAGCAAGAAGTGTCCCCGCACTGTGGGGTGTGGCCCTCAAAGCAAGAACAATCCCTAGATATTCTTTTTCAAATTTTCTTTTGGGTCACACCTGGCAATGCACAGGGCTCTGCACTCAGGAATTACTCCTGGTGGTGCTCAGGGGACCCTATGGGATGTCGGGGATTGAACATGGGTCGGCTGCATGCAAGGCAAACACACTACCCGCTGTGCTATCGCTCAGGCCCCAAGATAGAGATCCTTAACGTATGAAATGATGAAAGGGCTGGCGTCAGCCTTCCAGTTTGACAAACTGGGGCTGCCTCTTTTGCATCCTAGTGTCTGCTGAGAAGAAACGCTCCCCCAGCTGATGATTTGGATATGAGGCTGTTATTTTTTGACAATCCGATTATTTCCATATTTCTGTTTCCTTTCCCCGAGGTGATGTCATCCTTGGCCATCTGCTTCCCCTTCATCCCAAAGCCACGTCCGGCCGTGCTTTTCCTGAGCAGCCTCGTCCAGGGCCCAGCAGGAAGGTCCCTGAGAGGAGGTAAGATTCAGGGGACAGTCCAAACCCCATGCTGAGCAGCACGACCTTCAAACCCTTTGGGCACAGAAAACCTTCCTGAAGAGGCTTTCCTTCGCCTCCCTGGTAAGACCTGAGCAGCCTGTTTTGGTGTGACAATCAGAGCGATCTGGTCCAGGGGCTGAAAGTTTCAATTTCAGTAAGAAGCCCTGGAGGGAAATATTTACAGGTCCCCCGCTCCCATCAGTGAATGACAGTGTGCCCTTCTGTAGGATATTTGCTAGCTTATTCTGGGAATGAATGAAAGGTTCATCACATTCCCAGATTCTATGATTCTACCAGACTAGGGCCAGAGAGATAATTTAGCGAGTAGGGCATTTGCCTTGCCCAGGTTTGATCCCCAGCATCCCACTGGGGTCCCCCCCTCCACAGCAAGTCTGGAGTAATTCCTGAATGCAGAGCCCAGAGCAAGCCCTGAACACAGCTGCGTGTGGCCCCAAATCCCAAACCAAACCCAAACCAAAAGAATTTACCAGTCTGGAATGTTCTGCGTTGAGAGCAGGGAAACCCCTCCCATATCTGGTTGGCTCTTTCCTTCTTTACCGAGAATGACTCTCTCAACACCTGGGACTTTGAAGAAAATGAGTTTGCCACGCAAATTGGTCCAGTATGTCTTTGGCTAATGTCAGTCACAGGGGCCAGAGAGAGCTCAACGGGCTTTGTGTGAGGGCTGCCCGGGTCCCCTTCCCAGAGTCACATGGTCCCCAGTGCATTGCCAGGAGCCTCCTCCAAGCACAGAGCTGGGAGTGGCCCCTGAGCAGCACCAGATGTGACCTCAAGTTCAGCAACAGTGAAAATCTATGATTGGGTGGTTTGGGTCTCCCTGGGCAGTCCTTGGGCTCTGTGATTAGAAGCAGGGACCAGAATGATAGTACAGCAGGGGGTTTAGTGGTGGTGGGGGGTGTTTGCCGTGCATGTGGCCAACCTGGGTTCGATTCCCGGAATCCCATATGGTCTTCTGAGCACTTCCAGGAGTGATTCCTGAGTAGAGAGCCAGGAGTAAGCCCTGAGCATTGCTGAGTGTGAGCCCCTTGCTTCCCCGAAAAGAAGTATCCCCTAGTGGAACCTGTCAGGGATTGAACTGAGGTCAGCTGGGTACAGGGCAAGTGCCTTACCCTCTGTGCCCTCTCCCTCCCCATCCCCCACTTTTATTAACTTGTCACTTGTCACTGGTCACTTGTCATCCCGTTGATCATTGATTTGCTCAAGTGGGTGCCAGTAACGACTCCATTCGTCCCTGTTGGTGCTAGTGTAGCCCAATGGTGTATTGGGATTGGGGGCTCTTTCAGGGTCAGGGGAATGAGACCCGTTATTGTTACTGTTTTTGCTATATTGGATATGCCACAGGTAGCTTGCCAGGCTCTGCCATAACTTTTTATTAACCCAGATCCTCCAAATTCCAGTAGGCGGGGGTCACACCCACCAACTGGCCCCCCTGGCGCCGTGTAATCCCATCAACGGCCAAGACTCAGAGACTATAAAACCCAGCTCCCGGAAGCGTGCGGCTGCATTTGCGGCCGCAACATCTTATCTCATTCCTACTTTGGACAAACTGGCAGGCTACCGAATCTAACCTGCCCACACGGCAGAGTCTGGCAAACTCCCCATGGCGTACCCAATATGCCAAATACCAGTAACAATGAAGGGTCTCATTCTCCTAACTCTGATAGAGCCTAGAATATGGCACTTTTTAAAAAAAAAATCTCAGGGCTAGGACAAAGGAGACGTTACTGGGGCCTGCTCAGGCAATCGACGAGTAACAGGATGTTTGTGATTGTGATTGTGAAAAAAAAAATCCACTCCTAGGGCAGCAGAGAGCTAAAACATGCAGGTTGAGTGTCAGTCCCAGAGTACACAAGCTGTGTTACTTGGGGCCAGTGTTGCCCTCTACACGCTTCTGCTTCATCGACTGTAAAATGGGAAGCAGTCAGCCAGCCACGCCCTTGTGTGCATTTGAGGACTCAAGGAGCCCCGAGTCAGCATGGGACATTCGGCCCTGCCTGGCCACACTCCGAGTCAATAGATGTTCGCTCTTGTTATTAGGAGTTGTGTTAGTATCGCCACCATCATTCCCACTGGATGTAGCTTCTAAGCTGTGACAACAAATGCTGCAGACACTCTGGCTTTAACTGGCATCTACTGGACCATAGAGGATGCTGGGGATCAAACCCAGGTCAGCCAGACGCAAGGCAAATGCGCTACCCGCTGTAATAAGGCTCAAATCCTGTCACTTTTCTTTAACCCAATCCTGGTGGACCCTGGCTCTTAGCAGTTTTGTGGTTGTTGGTGGTGAGTTGGGGGGTCACGGCTGGTGATGCTCAGGGGCTAGTTCTCAGTCTGTGTGTAGGAGTGCCCCCTGATGGTGCTTGGGGGACCGTCATAGTGTGAGAGGGTCAGCACGGCTGCAATCCTAGACAACATAAGTGCCTCAGCTCCTGGGGGTCCTTCCCAAAATGTTTAGCAAGAATCTAAACATTTAGGGGCTTGGAGCGATAGCACAGTGGGTAGGGCTTGCAACCAGCCAACTCGGGTTCGATTCCCAGCATCCCATATGGTACCCCGAGCACCACCAGGAGGAATTCCTGACTGCAGAGCCAGGAGGAACCCCTGTTTATTGCCGAGTGTGACCCAAAAACCTATGTATATAAAAAAAAGAATCTAAACATTTAGATTCTTGGTGGGCTGGAGAGAGAGCTCAATAGGCTGAGTGCACAATTCTCATATGTGAAGTATGGGTCTGATCCCATTCCCACATGGTCTAAGTAATGCAGGGAGAGACCTGAGCACTGAACCAAGAGTAGTAGCCCCTGGAGCACTGTTGGACATGACTGGAAAAAATAACTTTTTTTCCGTCTCTTTTTTTTTTTTAAATAAAACAAGAAGAACCTTCATAAGAACCTTTAAGACGAAGAAGGGCTGAAGATTAATAACTCAAGGAAGAGCCTAGAAGTCAGGGTCTGAAATATAAGAAAGATGAACTGAGTGGGCTCAGGACCTGCTTCGCACACAGGAGTGTGGGTTCCAGCCCTAGAAATGCAGGGGCCCCTGAAATCTCCAGGGGCACCCCGGAGCACAGATCAGGGAGTAGGCCCTCAGCGGCATCAGGTGTAGCCCCAATCCCACCAGTATAATGGTGGTGATAATAATAACAATAATAATTGCCTTGCTCATGGCCAACCCGGGTTCGATCCCTGGCATCCCATATGGTCCCCCAAACACCACCAGGAGTGATTCCTGAGTGCAGAGCCAGAGTGACCCCTGAGCATCCCCGCTTCTCTCAAAAAGAAGTATCCCCTAGTGGAGTTCCTCAGGGATTGAACTGAGGTAATCATTATTTTTACTGTTATTATTATTATAAAAGCAAAGGAAGAAAAGATAAGGGAGAAGACACAAACTTCCCATCTATTAGCTCCTTCTAACAGTCTGAGAAAAAGGAAGTTGCCATCTTTAGGCAGACACTTTTTTTTTTTTTTTGCTCGATAGCACAGCGGGTAGGGCGTTCGCCTTACACGCGGCCAACATGGCCGACCCGAGTTCGATTCCTCCACCCTTCTCGGAGAGCCCGGCAAGCTACGGAGAGTATTCGATATGCCAGACACAGTAACAACAAAGTCTCCAATGGAGACGTTACTGGGCCCGCTCGAGCAAATCGACGATCAACGGGAGGGCCTTTACCTTTACCTTTACCTTTTGGGTTACACCGGCTATGCTCAGGGGTTACTCCTGGCTATGCATCAGGAATTACTCCTGGAGGTGCTCGGGGGATCATATGGGATGCTGGGAATAGAACCCAGGTCAGCTGCATGCCAGGCAAACACCCTCCCCACTGTACTATTACTCTGGCCCCCTTGGCAGACACTTTTTATCCATCAGCCTGAGCAGAGAGAAGGTTTTCTTCCCCACCACCCTGGTCAGCACTAAGGCTGTCTGTTTAAGGGACAGCCATGCAAACCTAGGTGACAAGGCTGTGTCTCGGGAGACTATACACTTAGTATTTGATTTATCTGTGTCCCTGCTCCTGTTTGGATCCTGCAGCCACCAGGGAGCTGCCTCTTGGGGAATCTCCAGGCAGGACCGGGTCCAAGCCAGGGGCAAATGTCTGGCACGTGCTTTCTGAGCACGGGAAGGCACGCCTAACTGAGAGTGGGCACTACAGCCCTCCTGGGATGGGCTGGAGAGGGCATGAGCCACAGGGCAGCACATCTTGTGCCCTGATTCATAGGCACTTGGTCCTCGCCTTAAGGTTTCAGATGTGTCATGCATAAGGTTTCCCAGCCAAATACCTTCCAGCTCCAGTTTGAAAACTCACTATAAAAATAGCAGGTAGTCAGGGAGGCTGGTCCCGGGGAAGGAGTGATCCTGGTTGGGAACTGGAAGAAAAGGGTTGCTCTGTGTGTGTGTGTGTGTGTGTGTGTGTGTGTGTGTGTGTGTGTGTGTTGGTGGGGGCAGCGAGAGGGACTGGAAGGGGTGTTTGTTCCTGGGGGGTTAGGGGTGAAGGTGGGGCAGCGAGAGGGGCTGGGAAGGGGTGTTCCTTTTTTTTTTCTTCTTCAATCTGCTTTTATGCTTTTCTGTCTCTGATATGGAATGGCTTTTAAGATTGTGTAATGGAAAAAAAAATCACTTTCGCATTGAAGTCTCTGGATTTTTCTTGGGGCCTAATTGGGGTTAATCCTGCACCAGATCTGGGGATTAAAAGAAAACAAAAGGGAGAGCCTTACGTTTTGTTTGCTTATAAAGGATACACGTGTGAGAAAATCGTGAGGAACCCCGGGCAGCTCTTTCTAGGAATATCCTGCGATTTGAGCGCTTTGGGGCTTACCCAGGGGTCCAGTCCTGATACTCGGGACTCTTAGAAGTTTAGGAAAGTTCAGTTCAACTTTAGAGTTTTGGAAGCTCTAGGTACATAAACATTTTAACAAAAAGAAAAGCAAAAAGGGCGTGCAACTAATGATTATATTTTAATAGTTTGGAGCAGTAGCACTGTGGGTAGGTCATTTGCCTTGCACGCGGCTGACCCAGATTCGATTCCTCCATCCCTCTCAGAGAGCCTGGCAAGCTACCGAGAGTATTCTGTCCACACGGCAGAGCCTGGCAAGCTCCCCGTGACGTATTCGATATGCCAGAAACAGTAACAACAAGTCTGACAATGGAGACGTTACTGGTGCTCACTTGAACAAATCGATGAACAATAGGAGGACAGTGCTACTTTTTTGTAATTGAACACTTCCTACATAAGGGGGGCTATACATACATTATAATACTATAATTACCTATTGTCCCGACAAGAGCACCATTTATTAGCAAGCATGAGTGTGTTCAGCCAGCATGTGGAATGGTCAGGGTAGGCAATTTTAAAACCCAGTGTTGTCCCGGCATCAAACTTCTGGACCGGACTGTCTGTAGAACCTCATTAAGCAATAAAGTCAAAGGTCTAAATCTGAGGCCTTTGCAACTGGGAGGTTGGGCTGGGACCAAATGTCTCTTCTGTTCCCGCGACGAGCTGTGTGATCTCAGCAGGCTCTCCTTTCCTCTCTGCATCAGAGTCCCAGATTCATAAACCACCTCATCAGGGGTCGGAACCATAGTACAGCGGGAAGGGTGTTTGTCTTGCCTGCTGCAGCCTCAGGTTAGATTCCTGGTATCCTGTATGGTACCTTGAGTCCCCCAAGACTGATCCCTAAGTACAAAGCCCAGAGTTAAGTCCTGAGAACTGCTGGACGCAGCCCCCAAGCAAAAACAAAAGAACACAAAACAAAACAAAAACAACATCAACCAACTCATCTACACATATGTCCTAGCAGTTTTGGAGAATTTTGCAGAGTGATCCATCTAGACCATTGGGCTTCAGTGTGCCTTTAGAACCATTAGAGTGGCTAGAGGTGGCTGCTAGAATTAGGGTGAAGACTGTACCTGCCCCCAGTGTGATTTCTACATGTCGCTGCCACAGCCTGAATACCTCTTCTTGCTTCATTCAATATGTGATTTCAATACAATGATCTTTCTCATTGCTCGCGCAAGCCTGTGTTCTCCCTTGAATGTGGACCTTAGATTCTTTGCTTTTTCTTCACCCTGGAGAAGCCCGTTTTGTCTCTCGAATATGCATTCTTTTCTTTCTGCCCCTCTTACAGCTTTTTTTTTGGAGGGGTGGGGGAGTGTGCAGTGCTTGGGGCTTACTCCTGGCTTAGTGCTCAGGGATTACTCCTGGATCAGTGCTCAGAGATCGCTCCTGGCAGGACTTGGGAGACCATATAGGATGCCAGGAATCAGACCTGGGTTGGCCACATACAAGTCTTACTTTCTGTATAGGTGTACCTGTGTAGGGTGACAAATTTCTTTAGGTTAACCTCCCAGAAGTGGAGTTCTTAGGAGGAAGGTATGAGCAACTGTTTTTATTCTGGGAGTGGTGGTGGTGGTGGTTTGGACCACATCCAGTGGTGCTCAGGCCTTACTCCTGGCTCTGTGCTCAGGGTCACTGCTGATTGGCTTGGGGGACACTGAGCAGTGCTCAGGGCTTCCTCCTGGCATTCTGTGCTCAGGGACCACTTCTGGAAAGCTCGGGGGATTAAACCCAGGTTGGCCACATGCGAGGCAAGTGCCCTTCCCACTGTACTATTGCTCGGGCCCCAAGTATGAGCAACTCTAAGTCTTTGAATCCACACTATTAAATTACTGTCCAGGAAGCAACTGCCAAATGATGTTCCACCACTTCCTGGCTCCTTGTGCACCCTCTTTGCCAACACTGTTTCTGAAGGTTAATTATTTCTATGCAAGAAGCACACTGAACAGTTCACAAATAAGGAGTAACTGTTTGAGCAACTGGTACAACCCCAGTCAGTTCCTTTTTTCTTTTGGTCACACCAGGTGGTGCTTAGGGCTTCCTCTTGGCTCTGCATCCAGGGGTCACTCCTGGTGGGGCTCAGGGGATCATGTGGGGTGCTGGGGATCAAACCTGGGCCAGCCATGTGCAAGGCTAAACACCCTACCCACTGTACTATCGCTTCAGCCTTTCTTCTCCTTCATCATTGGTTAAATATTATCCAAGGTGTCTGAAGCTGAGGGCTTTAGAGAAAGTGTAGACATGGTTCGCTAACACTGATCAATCCTTGCATAGTGTATGACAGGAGCTGGGCAAAGCACGGTGCGTGAAACTGCTTACTTAATTTTCTCACCATCCTTTAGTGGGTAGTACTACTGTTATGATCTGGGTTTCACAAAAGTGGGAGAAGCAGGTGTTTGCAGCTGCTCCCTGAACTTCTAAGAGGAGGACTTGAAATTTGAACCCAGGCCCTTTCCCCAACTATTCTGCTCCTGTTTGGTACTTTTGAAAGGGTAAAGCTCTTCTTCCGTTTCTCTCATGGTTTAAGCTTGGGATTATTTGCCTGTGGATCACCTTCTGAATGCTCCACAGAGTGATCTAGAGTTCCTGGGGAGGCAGGACTCGTCACTGCAATGTTGCAACAATGACATAAGGAAATCAGAATGTTGAATGAGTCACATTCGTTCATTTGCTTGCAGGCCTGAGAGTCCCAAAGAAGGAAGGACCAACTCTCCTGAGCAGAAGTAAAAGGTCTGGGGAACTAGTTTGCAAGGTGGGGAAGAGGGAAGGAAATGGAGCACATAAACATTTCAGTGTCATTTCTTAGATGAGCGCTCTCTCTATCTCTCTCTCTCTCTCTCTCTCTCTGATTTGCCATATGCATAGGACTCAGGGCTTACTCCTGGCTCTTTACTTAAGGATCATTCCTGGCAGGCTCTGGGGTGCGGGGGTTTGAACCTGGGTCAACTGTGTGCAAGGCAAGCATCCCGTTGTACTGTCTCTCAGACCTGGAGGTTTCTCTCTTACTCCCAGAGGTGCTTGAGGGCAGGGATTGCGGCTTGATTGCTGTCCTGTTCCCAACTGCTTGAACGTTGCTAGTAAATATTGCTGCTTGTTTAGCAAAAGTATTAAATGATGATTAGGCTGCATGTTAAAGAGATGTGAGATGATAAATAAGTTCATTATTGGGGGTCCAGAGAGATAGTACAGAGGAGGAGGTGAGGGAGCAGGAGTACATTTGAAAATCTAACTTTCCATCCTCTGGACATGGCAGGATCAGGCCTTAGAGAGGGGGTGGTGTCTTATGGGAGAAGTCCAAGGTGGAAAGTGTGTGTGTGTGTAGATTACCAACATTTCATAATTTTTGCAGCAATTGTTAATTATACAAGATACTGTCTTCTTGTAAAGAAACCTAGAACAATAGGTGAAGATGGTAAAATTCTGGATCTTTTGGAGTGTCCTGATAAAAGACTCCTGCTACCTGTTTGATGTACTTCCTGCTCACCTTTCTCCATGGATCTGCCTTCAGTGAAGTAGCAGGTGCTTCAGGGAAAGTCCTGGGGGAAAGAGTGCCCAGATTTGCTTCCCTTCCAGGCAGCCTCTGGTGGGGAGAGTGGCAAGCAGTGAAGCCAGGAAATTTCGAAGCACCTTTCATATTGCATAGATAGGCAGTAATGATGACTGTGTATATGCCCCTACCTCTTGTTATTATTATTATTCTTTGAGGGTAGGGCGTTTGCCTTGCACACAGCCGACCTGGCTGACCCAGGTTCGATTCCTCCACCCCTCTCGGAGAGCTTGGCAAACTACCTAGAGTACCTCGCCCCCATGACAAAGCCCAGCAAGCTACCCGTGACATATTCACATATTCGATATGCCAAACACAGTAACAAGTGTCACAACGGAGAAGGTACTGGGCCCGCTGGAGCAAATCGATGAACAATGGGAGGACAGTGACAGTGACAATATGATTACTTACAATAGTCATGGTGTTAGGATTCCATAGATACCGGACAGAGGGAGCTGAGAAAGTGGTTTGTTTACTCCTTTAAATAACATGATTTTTAACAAAAACCCATTTTTTTCCCTCCACTTTTTACCTTAGCGGGAACCCTAAAGGGGCACGCCCGTGTGCGCGGGGGCCTCGGCTCAAGGGCGGCTCAGATCTTTGATTGGATGAGCCTTTGCACCTGACTGCCCTGGCTTTCGGGGTCACAGGTGCTTTCCTGGGCGGATTTGGGGTGGTGGCGGAGATCCCCCCGCCTCCCATGAGCCCCTACGGCGGGGGGGCGGGGCGCAGACCTCTGCGCCGAGGCTCGGCTGAGCCAAAGCGCTCCGTACGCCGAGGGTCGCGGAGGCGGGGGTGGGGCCAAACCCGTGGAGCGGGGCCGGCCACGCCCACACCCGGCCCCGCAGGAGGCCCCGCCCATCACCCTCCGCCCAGCCCTGCGGGCGCCGGCCCCGCCCTTAGGCCCCACCCCTCTCATCAGGCCCCGCCCCGCCGGAGGCGTCGCCCACTGCCCTCCGCCGCGGTCAGACGGGCGCCGGCACCGCCCTCAAGCCCCGCCTCTCGCACCAGGCCCCGCCCCGTCTCAGGCCCCGCCCCGCGGTAGGTCCCGCCCACCACCCTCTGCCCTGACGAGGCGCACCCTCAAGCCCGGCCTCTCGCACCAGGCCCCGCCCCACCTCGGGCCCCGCCCACCTCCGTGTGCCTTGGACCCGCGCGAGCCGGCCCCGCCTCCCTCGGCAAGCCCCGCCCACCACCCTTTCCCTCGGCCCCGCACCCCCGCAGGCCCGCCCCCGCAGGCCCCGCCCCTCGCCGCAGGCCCCGCCCACGCCTCCCCGGCCGGCGGGCGCCGGCACCGCCCCTCGCTCCCGGCATGCCGTGCGGCAGCGGCGGCGCGGCGGGCGGAGCCGGGAGGCGGGGAAGCCGTGGCTGTGTGAGCGTGAGGAGCCGCCGCCACCGCCTCCTCGTCGCCGTCGTCGTCGTCCTCCTCCGCCGCCTCCTCCTCCTCCTCCGGGGCGCCGGCGTCGTCGCGGGCCGCGCACGGCCCTGGGAGAGACGTCGCCTCCCCTTCCTCGCCGTCGCCGCCGTCGTCCCCCCCCTCTCCGCGCCGCTCCCGCCTCCTCGTCGTGCGCCGCGGGCTCGGCGGAACCCGGAACGGCCGGCGGCCTCCCGCGGCCTCGGCCTCCTCCTCCTCGCCCTCGCCCTCGCCCTCGCCCTCGCGCGCCTCGTCCCCGCCGGCGCCCGCCTCGCCCCCCGCGGCCCCGGCGTCCTCCTCAGCCCCGCGCCCGCGCCGAGCGGCGGCGGCGGCGGCGGCGGCGGCGGCCGGGCCGGGCGGCGACTCGCGCTTCTTCGGGCGGCGGCGCTTGGCCATGTCGTGTCGGGGAAGGGAATGAGCCGCAGAGCCCCGGGGTCTCGGCTGAGCAGCGGCGGCGGCGGCACCAAGTACCCGCGGAGCTGGAATGACTGGCAAGCCAGGTGGGTGCGAGGCCCAGGCCGCGGGGAGGCCGGGGAGGCGCGGCCTAGGCCTGGCGCGGGCGCCCGCCGGGCGCGGCTCCGGGCCCCTCCCGGACGGGCCCTGCGGGGCCGGCCGGGGGCGCCTGGCCGCGGGGGCGGGGTCGTGAGCCGCGCGTCCCCCCGCCCGCGCCGCCCGCGCCCCCAGGCCCCGCGCCGGGAGCTCGTGGGAGCAGCCCCCAGCACGTGTTGTGGTTAGAGCCCCCGAGCACCCCCCGTGGGAGATTTGGAAAGAAGGCAGAACGCCCCCCCCCCCCCCGAGGCCTGCGCCCGGCCGGCTGTGATGGGGTGCCCCGACCTCCCTCCCTCCCCGCTGGCCCGGGGAGGAGGAACTTTTTCTCCCCCTCTCTCGCCCGGCGCGCCTGGGATGGGACCTGGACCCCCGCAGTGGGGCCTGCTCAGGAGGCGACTGGGAACGAATGTCAGTGGAAGCGAATGCGATTTAAGCTAGCAAGTACGGAAAAAGGTTAAAGCAATTTTTCCCCTCCCCTTTACTCCCCCCCTTTAAATGGATCCTAGCTTGTGTATCCTGACTTCTCGCTGATCATAAGTGCTGGTGCTGGAGACTTGGTGCAGGCGGACCTCAGTGCTCAGGGAGGCCCCCGCGTAAAGGTCTAGCCCCACCTGGGGGTCGACCTAAAAAGGGTCGTGGGTGCGTTGCAACTTTCATTCCTGGAAACTTGCTGCTGGAATTGTCGTGGCCCTTGTTTTGGCCAAATGAATGGGAGGCGACTGATTATTGCAATCACTCCTGCTCTCTGATGGTTACATGTGATGCAGGGAAGTAATTCCGTGAGACGTTAGAATGTAACCTTTTCAGACTTGATAGGAGAATCGAAGTAATCTTTGGATGAGTGGGTCATACATTTTTCTTTTCTTTTTTTTCCTTAAGAGTTGAGAAGTAGAAGAGTTGTTAAGAGTTGAGAAGTAAGGTGTTTTAACTTGGTGGATTTAAAAGTGAATGCCTGAGTCAGTAATTGGGATGTTAAGCGGTTAAAACAACTATTTAAAAAGTGTGCCTTGCTTTATTTTTTCTTTCTCTTAGGGTTTGAGTACTTTAAATTGGCTGACTAGATGAAATAGTTTTTTTAGTACTTGATACTCAGTTGCTTTCTATTTCCATGGAAATGCTAAAATTTGATTTGGCCACTACCAGTGGATGAGCTTGAATTTGGCATTGAGAGCTGGCCTTTGACAATGGGTAAACTGCCATTTTTCACTATCATGGCCAGTGTGTTATAGAGAATTAAGTCTTCCTTGAGAGGACTGAAAAGTATTTTCCGACATCCCTGGTTTTTGTAGCCCTATCCTGAATAAAAGGACGAGCAGAGTTGCAGCCTCCCCCCCCATTCCCCCTCTCACCCTATATGCTCCATAGTCTGTGTGTGGGGGTTCGCGGGCTTCTGTAGTTTGGGATAGGTACCCGGATAGTCATGCTCTCTGAGCTTCTTTCAGGTGCTTCATTTCTTCAAGTGTGGGTGTGTGTGTGTGTGTAGATTTAGGATATGAGCTTTCTTTGAAGCAGTATTCGAACAAAAATCTGAGAATAAGATACTGTTGAGTTCTGTGTGAAGTTACACAGGACACCACAGTTGGCTTGGAGGTTGGAAGGAGTGGCTTTCTGGTAGAGGGGGGGACAGGGAGATAGATGGTTACTTGTCCCTCTTCACTCTACTTCCAGATTTTTCAGCCTCCTGTTTTTTTCTTCATTGTCTCCTTGGTGGTTATTGAATGAATTTTTATCTTCTTGGGTTTGGGGTCCACACCTGGTGGTTCTTGGGGATCGCTTTCAGAGGTGCTGGGGATAGAGTATGGAATCAGGGTCAGCTGCATCATGAAAGATCAGTGCCTTAACTGACCTTTGTACAGTCTCTCTACTCCTTTCCATTTAAATGAGGTTTTATCTTCAGATAAATGTAGGCACATTCTTTATGGTTTATTGACACATTTTGGTCATTTTTTTTTTGGGGGGGGGGCATGCAGAAAACCACATCCAGTAGTGCTTAGGGCTTTCTCCTGACTCTGTGTCCTGGGATAATTCCAGGTGGGGCTCAGGGGACAACATGGAGTGCCTGGATTGAACCTGAGTCAGCCACATGTAAGAAAGTGCCCTGCCCTCTTTTAGTGTGTTGCTCTGGCCCAGCATTTTGTTCTTTAAGGTACTCTTTGCGGGTGATAGTACAGTGGGTAGAGCATTTGCCTTGCATGTGGCCGACCTGGGTTCAATCCCCAGCATTCCATTTGTCCCCTGAGCACTGTCAGGAGTAACTCTCCTGAGTGCAGAGCCAGGAGTAACCCCTGAGCATCGCAGGGTGTGACCCAAAAAGACCAAAACAACTCTTTGCCTTTATTTACTTTTTCTTATATGATTTTTTCCCTTTTTCTAATTCCTGAATGGTTCTTGGGGGACCATATGGGATACAGGGGATTGAACCTGGGTTGACTGCGGGCAAGGCAACTATAACGCTCTGGCCGCTGACTTTTTTTTTTTGACCCTGGTTTTCCTAGATTTATGCTTTTGGAATACTGGGATTTAGAAAATAATTCTTATGGATTTAATTGTTACTTTACCCCCTGATCTGAAAACCCACTGTCGAGTCAATCATAGTCACACACAATATACTTCACACATAGTGACAGGAAGTGCTCTGTTCCAGATGGCTGAGTAGACTAGTGTCATATGGCATTAAAGCAAATCTACCTTTGCCAGACACACACATATCGTGGTAACAGTTATGTGTCACTGGTTTGTAGTCTTAGAGCACACTCTGCTCTCAGTTCATGTTAAGAGTGATTGGACAAATGCTGCTTGTCAAAGTCTGTCCCTTAACTATATTGTAGAAAGAAAGTAATCTTTTACTAATCAAGATAAAAACCGTAATGTGTGTTACTCTTTTTTGTTTTGCGGCCACAACCCTGCTGTGCTCAGGGCTGACTCCTGGCTCTGTGCTCAGGGATCACTCCTGGTGGACTTGGGACCATGTGGGGTGCTGGTGATCAAACCCTGGTTGGCTGTTTGCAAGACAAGCTCCTTATCACTATACTATTACTATGGCCCCATAATGATTTCTTTTAAAATAATGAGGGGGCCTCCAAGCACTGCCAGAAGTGATCCCTAGTGCATAGCCAGGTATAAGTCCTGAGCACCACTGGTTGTAACCCAAAACAAACCCAAGGGGGGGGGGGGGAAGTATGTAATCAGCAACTGGAGAGATAAGACCTTTGCTTCACGTGTAGCTGATCTCAGTTCCATCC
Source organism: Sorex fumeus (assembly GCF_029834395.1). Taxonomy (NCBI): domain Eukaryota; kingdom Metazoa; phylum Chordata; class Mammalia; order Eulipotyphla; family Soricidae; genus Sorex; species Sorex fumeus. The sequence continues at coordinate 8,628,674 of NW_026606187.1, forward strand.
CCAGAACTGCACATAGCTTCCTGAGCAGAGGCAGGAATAGCCCCTGTGCACAGAGCCAGAAGTGAGTCCTGAGTGTGTTTAGGTGTGGCCAAACCCCTCCATCCCCAAATAAGATTTTAAAATCACGAGTAATGAATAAGTTGTTACAGTACATTTTAGTACTCCATGGCTAAAACATTGGAGTAAATACACTTTTACCTGTCAAAGGATACATTCACCGCAGCAGAGAACAAAATTATTTAAGTCTATGTTTGGATGTATTAGAACTTTAACAGATTTATATGTTCGGTTTCTTATTGTGCCCAAACTCCGATTCTTTGTATGGTTCTAAAAAGACAGACCTGCATGTCAGAAGTAGCTCCAAGGTCTTGGTAAATGTCAGCAGGGGAGGGCTGGAGAGTTGGTACAGGAGGTGAGGGCTTTTGTCTCTGACATTGCTGATGGTTCTCTGAGCATTGCTGGCTATGGCTCAAACCTGCCTCAGCGGTAGACAGGGAAGAGTTCTCAAAAGCACAGAACAACTTTATATCCTCATTGTCACCAGCCAAAGACTGGCATGAATTCTGTAGAGAGCCAGAAACCAGTGCGTCTGATACTAAGACTGTGGGTGTCATAGTGGCCTTTGCTGAGTCCTGTCTGATGTCCCTAGGAATATAGTGAAATATCTAAAGAAAAAAGTCAGTGGACACAGATAAATAGATCGTTGTTGTTAGGGCTTACTCCTGCTCCACAGTAGGCACACCACGTGTGCTTGACACACCACGTGTGCTGTGGGGGTTGAGCCCACATTGGCCACATGGAAGGCAAGTACCTTAACCTATAGAGCGCTTTAATCAAGTAAAATTTTGTGATCACTAATTCTGTGCCTCACAGATTTCCAAGAATACCCAGGAGTTCTTTTAGGATAATTGTGTTTGGATGGTCACATTTTTTATTTGTTTTTGATCACATCCTGGCCTCAGAAGCCTTCGAACCTGAGCTTTGTGTTGGGAGACCGGCTAGTGCTGGAGATTGAACCTCAGACTCCTATGTGTGAAGCATGACTCTTCAGCTGTACTTTGAACCATCTCCCTGACTTGGGTTCTTAATGATCCGGGGACGCTTATTTTCTCCGTTATAAAACAAAGCATTCCTATTTAGCAGTTTATCTTCACTTTGTTTTGGGGCACACCTGGCTGTGCTTAGGGTCGCTTTTGGGGATTCTTGGGGGACCACCCTGTGCCTGGCTTCCAACATGCAAAGCATGCCAGCTTTTGGTGCCATTGCCTTGACTCCAGTCACAGGCTATTTTGAAATACATTAACAAAATGAAAATGATTTAGGGGGATATTTATGCCATAGGGATTTTTATGGCTAACAGAACCACCGTCTGTTATTTAAAAAGAACTTTGGAAAATGCAAACATTATTTAAGGTATTTTAAAATCTTGGTGTAATTGTTTTCGGTGGTTTTTGGGGGGGTGGGGGCAAGAGGTTCTTAAGAGGTCCAGAACCCCACCAGTGGTTCTTGAGCGACCAGCCTGTCGGCCAGTTCAGCTCAAGGCCCAGAGAATGCTTGCTGCTGTTCTGAGGCCCTCAGGGTTGCACCTGGCAGGGAACCGTGTGCTCAGGGGACCAAGTGGTGCTGGGGATGGAACCTGGGTCAGGCCCTTGCACGCCCACTGTATTGCCTCCTAGCTCCTTGGTGTGATTGTTTTTATATGTGATTCAGAGTTTCAAGGCTGGAGAGGGCCAGAGAGGGAATACAGTGGGCAGGTCTTAAGTTCAATGAATCTTGACATTGTGTGTCATAAATCTTGACCCCACTCAAGATAGAGATACACCAGGATTTTTTTTCCCTCCAGTTGAATCACATTCCTGGCCCTCTCTTCCCCTCCCCCGCCCCGCAGTCAGCAGCGCCAGCGAGCCCAGGGCTCACACACACGGAAGGCATGGCAGTGCTGCTGAGCTCCAGCCTGGCCCACAGGCACATTTTGCCTTAGGGTTCATATTATTTCTTTTTTAGAAAGGAAGTCTTTGGATAGATCTTGTGATTTATTACCAGCACAGTCGCTTCTGAGGACCGATAAGATATGCAGCGTGGTTTGATCATTTTTTTCTCTGGCTGTAAACATACTTACTTGGGATATCTGTAGATATCCTTGTGGAAACTTGGTAACCTCTCTGGCATTTGAGTCTGGAGTACAGAGGTGTTTCTCGAACAGGGCTGAATTTTCCTGGGACTTTCTCCTGCCTTTCCAAGCTGCTTTGCTTAGTACCCTCTCCTGTGCCTTCTGGGCATTGACACAGCTCTGCGGAGAGCACTTTCCTTTTCATTTTAATCATCCCTTTGTTTCCCCCTTCTAGTTTAAATGTTCCCCAGGGCTAAATCTGTACCTTTCTCCCCCCCCCCCCCCCCTTTCCTTTCTTGTCCTAAAGCACTTCCTATCTTACTCCCTCCCGCCTTCAGGCCTTTCCATGTTGCTGACCTGCTCTCTCAGAAGTACGGGTCTCTAGCACTGCGTTTGGGGTTTCCTCCATTACTGGCCATGCTGAATGGTGAAATGTCCATGCTTCCTCAGTAAAGATCACTTTCCTATGCATAGGTTTCTTTCCCTCCTTAGCATCCCATCTTCCTGACTGGTGCCTGCCTCAGTAAGTAGTACACACTCTCTTCCTTCCTCAACTAGATACATGGAAATGGAGTTCTGCAACTTTGTTTCTATACTTGATTGTCACTTGTGTTTGAGACACTTTTACTCTAGCGGCATTTTAGGAGAAGTCTTCCATGAGGAGCAGGTTGATTATCCTAAGGCAGCAGTTTAAACCTGTTGAGCTGTTTACAGCACAGCTATCTAGTGGACTGAGGGTGGTGGCCAGACCTTTTTGCTTTTGGTTTTGTACTTTGGTCAAGGGGGTCATATTCGGGGATAACCTCTGCACGCGGGATTACTCCTGGTGGTTCTTGGAATAACATATGGGATACTGGAGATGGAACCCGGGTCAGCCTTGTGCAAGGCAAACGCCCTCCCACTGTCCTGATCTGCTCCAGCTCCAGGTTGCCAGATCTTGAACAGAAGAAATATTTATAGGTCATTTCTGCATCTTGCAAAACGACGGAGCTCCCATATTCAAAGCTTTAGACATTCTATTAGTGTCTACTACCGTGCCCATATCTGTTGCATCATATTTAAATGACCTATTAACTAAAACATGTGGCATTCGTTTGAGCTTTCTGGCCTTTCATTAGAATGCCCTTAGGAAATGAACACTGACAGATTAATTGGTGTGTGAGAGAGTTGGGCCATACCCACTGGTGCTCAGTTTTCTTAGGGGATGCTCAGGACAGTGAGGATCTGCAGGGAGGCAGTAGGGAGTGTGCTGTATCAGTGTGCTAGGGATCTGAACCCAGACTTTGGTGTGCAGTGCATATGCCCCAGCACTTTGAATAGGCCCTTTACTTCTTGCCAATACTCTGCACTGATTGGGGGATGGCTAAACTGAAAATTTCTAGAGTTCAACAGATTTGTAAGCATAGTGAATTACTTCTTGATCTCTGTGCCATTTCCAAAGAGTATATTGTATTCCTGTTAGGAACATATTGGGGGCTAGAGTGATAACACAGTGGATAGGACCCTTGCCTTGCATGCAGCTGACCCAGGTTTGACCTCTGGCATCCCAGATGGTCTCCTGAGCACCGTTAGGAGTAATTCCGGAGTGCAGATCCAGGAGTAGCCCCTGAACATCGCTGTGTGTGGACCAAAAGTGAAACCAAAAAAAACAAAAAAGTGAAACATGCCAAGGGCCAGAGAAGTGGTACTGCCTTATATGTAGGCAACCCAGGTTGAACCCCAGTATCTGCCAGGTGTGATTTCTTGGCTCAGAGCCAGGAGCCCTGAGCACTGTTAGGGCAAAAGAAAGCCAAACCAAAACAAAGCAAAAGGAATAGCATAGTGCTTGCCTTGCTTGTGGCAGCCCCAGTATTCAACCCCCAGTATCCCATATGGTACCCTGCACATGGCCAGGAGTGATTCCTGAGTGTAGATTCAGGAGTAACCCCTGAGCACTGCTGAGTGTGGCTCAAAACAAAAAAATAATTTAATAATATTCTTGTTAGTTACTGTTATATGTTTCTTGGGTGGGAGGAATTCATACCTGGTGGTGCTATAGGCCTGTAGCTCTGTGGCTAGGGATCATTCCTGGCAATGCTCAGGAGTGTGGTGCCAGGGATTTGAACCTGAGTTAGCTGCATGCAAGGCAAACATAACCTTAACCCTTACAGTATTCTCTCAACCTAATATGGTTATTCATGTTATTATCCATAATGTCTAAAACGATGTTTATTTTATTATTAAGGTCTTTCAGTCTTTTTTGTCTATTAAAAGTCCCTTTCAAAGGATTTCTGGTATCAGAATTACAGATTGATTTTTCGGCCATACTCAGTGGTACTCAGGAATCCCTGACATTCCTGACTTGGTGCTCTGAAGACCGTGTGGTGCCAGGGATGAAATCTGGAACTTCTGCATGTAAGACAGACATATATCTGACCCTGTAGAGCTAGCTTTTTTTTTTTTTTTTTTTGGCCCACCCCTGACTGCTCAGGGACCACTCCTGTTGGGTGCTGGTGATTGAATCCAGGTTGACTGCATGCAAGGCAAGCGCTTTTCCCATAGTATTATCACAGCAGCACCTGTTGAGCTATCTTTCCAGCCTCTATAGGTTGTTTGGAATTTTCTAAGTTATGCTACTTCTTTTTGCTTTTTGGGTCACACCCAGTGATGCACAGGGGTTACTCCTGGCTCATGAACTCAGGAATTACTCCTGGTGGTCCTTGGAGGGCCATGTGGGATGCTGGGAATTGAACCTGGGTTGGCCAGGTGAAAGGCAAATACCCTAACTGCTGTGCTATTACTCCAGCCGCCCCCCCCCCAAGTTTTGTTGTTTCTTTTTTTTTTTTTTTTTTTTTTTGAGACTTTCCTTGTGTTCAGTTCCCCTGGAGGATCACTGTTAGTATTTAATGTTGAGGGTATAACCTGGGCCTGTGCTTGCAAGGTTTGCACACTAGCCTTTGACCTCTCTGGCCCTATGCTACTTCCTTTTCCTTTCTTTCCTTGCTTTTCTTTGTATTCGGCCTGATGGTGCTCAGAGCTTGCTTCTGGCTGTGTCTGTCCTCAGGGCTCCCTCCTGGCAGTGCTTAGGGGACCTATGTGGGATGCCAAGGATTAAAGCCAGTTCAGCCACATGCACGTGTACTATCTGGCCCTCTATGCTATTTCTAAGATAATAAATGGGGCACTGTTTTTTCATTAGCCTATCAGTGTCTTTGTTTTATTTTATTTTATTTTATTTTTTGATGGGGGGAACACACCTGGTGATACTGGGGATAACTCCTGGCTCTGCACTCAGGAATTAATCCTGGTGGTGCTCTGAAGGGTTCATATGGGATGCTGGGGATTGAACCCTATTGGTCCAGTGCAAGGCAGTCCCTGCACCTGCTGTACTATATCTTGACTCCACAAGAGCACTCCGTATTTTCTTTTCTTTTGGCGGGGGGGGGGGGGGGGGGGGGGGGGGGGTTGGGACCATACCTGGTGATGCTCAGGGGTTATTTCTGCCTCTGTGCTCAAGAATCTGTCTTGGCAGTGCTTGGGGGACTAGATGGGATGCTGGGGATTTAACCTGGGTCAGCCACATGCAAGACAAGCATCCTGCTTTGGCCATCCACAAGAGCACTCTTAATGACTCTGCAGTGGCCTGAAGTAATAGCATAACCTGTATATGTATGCAGATTAAAGACAAAGTTGTCACTGTCACTGTCCTCCCATTGTTCATCGATTTGCTCGAGCGGGCCCAGTAATGTCTCCACTGTGAGACTTTGTTGTTACTGTGTTTGGCTTATCGAATACATCCCGGGGAGCTTGCCAGGCTCTGCCGTGCGGGCGAGGTATCATTATTTGCACAGTCTTTCCCCCCCACCCCCCAGTCTTTATTTTTTGTTGATTTGAGAAATGCTCCATTAATAGTCTTACACTGTATAGTGACACATACTAGTTTTTTCTATATTTGCCAACATTGGCAACTTTTTATTTTTTATTGAAGCACGCGCTCTTTCTTCCCCTCCTCTCTCTCTATTCCCCCCTCTCTTTTTAAAATTTTTTTAATTTATTTTTTATTTTTTAAAATTTATTTATTGGATCACTGTGGGAAAAGTTGCAAAGCTTTCAGGTTTAGGTCTCAGTCATGCAAATATCAAACACATTTCCCTTTACCAATACTTATTTTTTACCCCGAAGAACCCCAATAAAATCCCACCCCCCACCCCTCCCAGTGCCTTCGAGGCAGATGAATTCTAGTTAACACTCTATCTGCTTTGATTAGATTCATTGTTTCAATAAAAGATTCACCACTGTTATTTAGAGTTTACCCCCCCCCCCCCCCCCATCAGACATGCTGGAAAAAGCATTGTGAAGTGATTTGCTTTCTACAGCTGGGTTCAAGAATTAAATGTTGGTTTTGGATTTCCGCTATTTTACTTATTAACCCTGGAAGTATTTCTACTGAAAGTCAGATAGTTAAGAAATTGGTTTCTGTGCTCTGGAGTCGTGGCCGTGCTGGAGAGCCGCTCGTGGGGGGCAACTGGTGACCTCGGTAGGGCGTGAAGGACGGACCGGAACGCCCCCCTTCCCATGAGGTTTTAGTCACCCCCACACCCCCGGCTCATACCTGCTCTCCACAAGGCTCCCATGCGGCTGCCATCTTTCTTTCCAGAGAGGAGAGGGCGAATGGGGCAATACCCTTTCCCCTCCGGGCAGACATGATCGCCTGGATTAACGCATAGTCTGTTCACTTTTCTGCTCCAAGCTGCTGGCTTCTGCATTAAGTCCTTGTGCTTCTGGGGCTGTGGCTGTGCTCCAAACTTAACTCTGATTTTCAGGGAGAAACGTTGGGTGATTTACTTCCCATTGATCACTTTGTATATACAGAGGTCCCGCGGCTTACGCGGCCGCGCGGTTTGGAGGAGAAGTCCTAGTTCCCACATACTCGAGCTATGCTTGTAGAGGCTTCTGGTCACCGGGGTTCCATCTGGGGGAGGCGGGATGCGGCACCTACCCCATCTGGGACTTCCCGGTGATCTCGGCTCTTTTTGGAACCTGGTGTCTTCTCCAGGAGCTGTGGAGCCAGCCCTCTATGTGGCCCTTCTCTGTGGCTGTATGCTGTAAAGATCTAAAATTTTTTATTATTGAATCACCGTGGGGTACAGTTACAGATTTACAAACTTTCGTGCTTGTGTTTCAGTCAATATGGTCGAGTACCCGTCCACGAGTTCCCATTTTCCACCACCAATGATCCCAGCATCCCTCTCATCCCCCCACCCCATCCCCTTCATCCCGCCTCTGTAGCAGGGTATTCCCTTTTGTTCTCTCTCTCCATTTGGGTGTTGTGGTTTGCAGTAGAGGTATTAAGTGGCCATCATGTTCAGTCTATAGTCTACTTTCAGTCCGCATCTCCCATCCCGAGCGGGCCCTCCTAGCACCCTTTGCTTGGTGGTCCCTTCTCTATCTGAGCTGCCTTTTCCCCTAGCATGTGAGGCCGGCTTCTAAGCTGTGGAGTAATCTTCCTGGTACTTATCTCTACTGTTCTTGGGTGTTAGTCTCCCATTCTGTTACTTTATATTCCACAAATGAATGCAGTCTTTCTGTGTCTGTCCCTCTCTTTCTGACTTACTTCACTTAACATGATCCTTTCCATGTTTATCCACCTATATGCAAATTTCATGACTTTATCTTTTCTAACAGCTGCATAGTATTCTATTGTGTAGATGTACCAAAGTTTCTTTAACCAGTCATCTGTTCTCAGGCACTCGGGTTTTTTTTTTTCCAGATTCTGGCTATTGTAAATAGTGCTGTAATGAATATATAAGTGCAGATGTCATTTCAAATGTACTTTTTTTGCATCTCCGGGATATATTCCCAGAAGTGGTATTGCTGGGTCAAATAGGAGCTCGATTTCTAATTTTTTGAGAAGCATTCATACTGTTTTCCAAAATGTCTGAACCAGACGGCATTCCTACCAGCAGTGAAGGCCTCTCTTCTTTGTGAGTGTCACACCCAGTGATGCGCAGGTGTTACTTCTGGCTCTGCACTCAGGAATCATTCCTGTCTGTACTCACGGGATCAAATGGAATGCCAGGATCGAACCCAAGTCAACTGCGTGCAAGGCAAGCGCCCTCCCCGCTGTACTATTGCTCCGGCTCCTGTTGAAGCTCTCTTAAATTCTTGTTTTTCTTGAAGTTTAATTGGAAACTTTACTCTCCTGACATTTTGACCTTCTGGGTTTAAAAGATGTGTTTACGATACTCAGTGAGTGAGAGGTGTGTGTTTGAAAAGTTAACTTTTATCTTGGACTAGTTACTTAAAACAGCCCATTAGGGCCAGGGATGTGGCTTAGTGTGAAGTACATGTCTGGCATGCCTGTGATAGGGTGAGGGGTGAGCCTCGCTCTGCAAATAAAAACAGAAAACAGCCCAGGACTCCTGCCCTTCAGCCTCTTTCAGGTCTCTGGATCCTTCCTAGTTTCTCTTCCTAATAATATAAACCCTGGAATTTCTTTTCTTTTTTTTGGGTTTTACTTTTTGGGCCATACCTATGATACTTGGGGCTTATTCCTGGCTCTGCTCTCAGGGATTACTCCATATGTGGTGCCTGGGACAGCACCTGGATTGTCTGTGTGCAAGGCAAGTGTGTTGCCCGCTGTGTCTTTGGAGTTGGTGGCTTTTTTTTTTATTTGGGGATCACATTTGGTGTTGCTCTGGGGGCTAGCCCTGGCTCTGGGGACCGTGTGGTGCTGGGGATTGAATCTGGGCTTGGTGCCTTGAGTGCTTTGAGCCATCTCAGGTTGGTAGACTCCCCCCTCCCCCCATTTGAACTTGCGTTGAAATTTTGAGGCAGCAGAAATACTCTTGTCTTTGTGACTATTGGAGAGCAGACACAAATAGAATAGATCAAGGGTAGGTTAGAAGGCAGCTTGCACCCTTTTTTTCTGGTTTGTTTCTGGGCAACACCCTGCAGCATTTCGGGTTTACTCCTGACTCTTTTCAGGCCAACCGGGGTTGGAGCAAGGCAAAGGAACTCAGCTGGCTACTCCTGCACTCCAGGGGCCTTGATATGCTGGGGATTGAATAGGCAGGGCATGCGCTCCACCGCTTGAGCCATGTCCCTGGCCCGTGTTTGTTTTAAAAGGAGAGGATGAATTATGAAACCATCACGATCACGACCATCCTGTTGTTCATCGATTGCCTCGAGCAGGCCCCAGTAACGTCTCCTTCATCCTAGCCCTGAGACTTTTTAAAAAGTGCCATATTCAAGGCTTTTTCAGGGTTAGGAGAATGAGACTCATCATTGTTACTGGTATTTGGCATATTCGGTACACCACGGGGAGTTTGCCAGACTCTGCCGTGTCTATGAAATCATAGACAGGATATAATGCCAGTATATTAGTTTGGAGCACCCTGAGTTGTGTCTCCCCCCAACCCCTTGGTGCCACACCTGGTGGTGCTCAGGGCTTATATATCCTGGCTCTGTACTCAGGGCTTACTTAATGGTGGTGCTCTGGGAACAATAAGTAACAGTGGGAGTTGATATGGGATGGTGGGAATCGAACCCAGTTGACCTCAAATCTGGGTTGACCACGGGTTGATTATATGTAAAGCAAACAGACTATCAGCTGAAAGCACTTATTTTAAACACACTTAAAGTCAATCTGATTACAGTATGTTTGGGGGTCAGAGAGGTGGTAAGTGGGTAGGGCACTTGCCTTGCCTTTGGGCGACTCAGTTTCCACCCGAGTGTTGCCAGCAGTGATTCCTCAGCACAAAGCTAGGAGTAAGGCCTGAGCACTGACAGGTACGGCCCCCAGACAAACAAGTATGTTGGGTCAAAATGTAAAGAAAGAAAATCGTAGGTTTTAAGAATGGTTTAAGTGGTGACTTTCAGCTATTTCAGATTTTTAGAAACTTGAAGTTAAGTACTTTGAATACCTCCATATATTTCTGACTACTCTTAGTACAGTGGAAGCCCTGATTTCTGCTTACTCTTATGTTTTGTTGACTACCAAAAGCTGTCTTAATACATTTTCCTACAAGTCAAAGAAGAGTGTGATAGTTCTGAAAAGCCTATTTGATGTAGGAGACTATATCTTTTGAGATTTATTTATCTTTGAGATCTGTTATTTTTTTGGGGGGTGGGGACACACCTCGAGATGCATGGGGTTTATTCTTGGTTCTCCAAGGATCACTCCTGGTGGTGCTTCGGGGGACCATATAGGATGCTTGTGATCAAACCTGGGTTGGCCTTACCTGTTACACTTGATTTGTGTTTAAGTAGTTGGAAATGACTGTTTCAAGATCACTCCTACAAAGAGAGATCTTGATGCTTAAGTAGGGAACTTTATCATTTTGTATTTTAGCTATGATGACAGGTATTGTGTTTATTTACCAATTTGGGTTTTACAAGTATATTTCCTTCCCCAGGCTTCCTGAGGAAATGGATCCTGTAGGAGTAATTGGAGATGTAGAAAGGAAATCAGAGTCTTTTCAAAAATCCACTTGCTATTGTGGTAAAGGTAGAAATCCACAATGGTGAAGGTAGAAGTAGAACTTGGGGTGTTTCAGATTTCTCTCGAAGGTATACATTTTTCTTTTCTTTTTTAAAAAAAAGTCACACCTGGTTTTGCTCAGGGCTTTCTCATGGCTCTGTGCTCAGGACTCCCAGTGGGCTTGGGGGACCATAAGGGATGCTGGGGATCAAACCCAAGTTGACTGCAAGCAAGACAAGCACCCTACTGCTGGGCTCTCTCAACCCTGTATATTTATTTCTGAGGAGGGATGGGGTGAGGTCCCTGTGATTAATTTGAGAGTACTATAAAGCTATTTCTGGTAACGTCTTCCTCTTTGTTAAGTCACTAGTGTGGAATAGGAAATTCTACATCTTTCACATATTTGCTATTATATTTTAGGTATATTTTACATTAAGAGACTGTAATAGAATATTGTTCTTTTGATCTCCTAAAGCCTTGCCTTCTGCTCAAGATTCATCGGGTACTTATTGTGTAACATTGCGGCATTAGTCCCTTACTTGGCAATACTTTTCTTTTTTTCCCGTTTTGATGCTAGGGATTGAAATTAGTGACTCACACTTTCAAAGCATGCGCTCTACTACTCCAGCCTAATGTTTCTCCTTCAAAATGCCCATTGTTTAAATTGCATAGTAGCACTGTAGCAATATCTTCCCCGTTGTTCATCAATTTGCTCGAGTGGGCACCAGTAACATCTCCATTGTGAGACTTGTTCTTACTGTTTTTGGCATATCGAATAAGCCACAGGGGGCTTGCCAGGCTCTGTATTTAAGAAAAAAAATTATGAGTGATTTTTGCAGTCACATCATTTTTCTTACTCAGTCTTACCTATAAAAAAGCAGTGACAATGGGCCAGAGAGAGTATCATTGGTGCACTTGCCTTGCACACAGTTGACCAAGGTTCAATCCCTGGCTCTACATATGGTTCCTTGAGCCTACCAGAAGTGATCCCTGAGCACACAGATAGAAATAATCCCTGATCACCGATAGGGTGTGGCCTAAAAACAAAGCAAACAATGATAGAGATATTCCCCTAGTGGGGCTCAGGGGACCATGTGGGATGCCCAGGATCAAACCCGTAATCTGTATGCAAGATAAACTCCTTGCTTGCTGTACTGTTGCTCCAGTCCAGGATTATTTTAATTTTTAATTTTATTTTTTGGCTTCTGAGCCATATCCAGTAGTCCTCAGGGCTTATTCTTAGCTCTGCACTTAGAAATCACTCCTGGTGGGCTCGGGAGACCATATGAGGTGCCAAGGATTGAACCCAGGTTGACCACGTGCAAGGCAAACGCCCTAATGTGCTGCCACTCTTGCCCCACCAGGAATTTTTTTAAGAAGATGCAACCCATGCACTCCAGGCGAGAAAGTGCAGTTGGCAAGGCACTTTCCTTGGGCACAGCAACCCAAGTTTCATCTGTGACAGTGCATAGGATCCCTTTGACACTGCCAGGAGGGAGCCCTGATCATTTCTAAGTGTGGCCACCCCTCCAACTCCCCCCAGCCACCCAGTAATAAATATACTTTATTCTAGAGTTGCCAGCATCACAGCTTGGGGTGTGGCGGGGGAAGGGGTGTATTTTAATCTACGGGTCTCTGATACTTCCTAAGTAAAACTGTTCCACTTGAAAAAATAGTACTGAGACTTTCTCTTCAAGGCCATGCTTTCCCTTGAACACATAACTTGCTTGCCTGTTTCTGTTTGCCTTCTGGAGAAGCCTGTGTTCTCTTTTGAACACACACTTCTCTCTTTCTCTCCTCTCACATCTTTCTAAATAAATTTCAATAAAAACGACTTGCTTCGAAAACAAAAACAAAAATCCTACATAAATAATGCCGAGACTTTTCTGTAGCACCCATTTGGGATTCTTCTAGTCATTGAATTCTTGGTGATTCTTTAATCCTCTCTCCTAATTGTTAAGTTTGGCACTGGGCTGGGGCTGGGGTGCAGGGGTTGTCACATGTTTCTTTGTAGACCTTTACGGACTTTCATCCTTCATCTACTAGAGCGGTCACGGAGTAAGAGATTTCCTTTCAGTCCTGGCAGTCTCCCAGGACAATGGGATGTTTCTAATGTTCTCCCAGGTGCACTGACAAAAGAGACGGTAAGGGACACAAGTGGAAGCTGGAACAGGGTTGCTTTCTTTCTAATACAGCAAACTAGCTTGGGTTCAAAGTAAAAGTAGAGGTGTATATCTCTTTGCCTGCTTCTAACAATCATGAACAGCTTTGTAAGGGTCTGTGTACAGTGATTTAATAAAAAAAACGCGGGGGGCGGAGATAAAGAGGTGGGGAGCTCCGAGGGAGAGAGGGACAGTACTTTGGGCAGGGCATCTGTCTGACTTCTATCCTTGGTACCCCATGTGGTTCCTCCAGTGTGCCCCAAGTGATCCCACACAGCTGGATTTGGCCCCCATCCCACCCCACTCCTCAAAAAAAAATGCTGGGCCAAGTTGATAATACAGCCACTCAGTCATTTGCCATGGTTTGGGAGTGCTCAGAGCTTCAACCTGGCTTTATGTTCAGGATCACTCTGGCAAGTCAGAGGACCAACTGTGATGCTGAGGATTGGACCCTGGTCAGCTGCATGCTTGGCAAAGCAACCTACTCATTGTACTAACTCTTTAGCCCCTCATGTCTGTTTCAACCAGTGATTTTCTGATTGAGCACTCAGTGGTTTGATCCTAAAGTATATGTGTGTGTGTGTGTGTGTGTGTGTGTGTTAGTTGTCGTCCAAGGGGTCAGTTATTAACTTAGCCACAATTCTGAAAGCTCTCAAGTAAGCAGGCATACATTTTTGGAAGATGGACAGTGTTTGTTTTTATTGGAAAATGAAATATTGTATGGACAATTCCAGATAGCTTGCTTGCTTGCTTGCTTGCTTGCTTGCTTGCTTGCTTTCTTTCTTTCTTTCTTTCCTTCCTTCCTTCCTTCCTTCTTACTTTTTTTTTTTTTGGGTCACATCCGGCATTGCACAGGAGTTGCTTCTGGCTCTGCACTCAGGAATTACTCCTGGTGGTACTCAGGGGACCATATGGGATGCTTGGAATTGAACCTGGACTGGCTGGGTGCAAGGCAACCGCCCTACCCAGCTGTGTTACCACTCCAGCCCCAGACAGTTTTCTTAAGCATTGATAAGAGTAAAATTGCTGTTGTTCTCAAAACTTAGTATAGTGAGTATAGGTAAAAGATCTCTCATATTACATCATTGAGAAATTATAGAAACAAATAAAGAAGAGGGGCTTTTTAAAAAAATTTTTTTATTTATTGAATCACCGTGGGAAAGGTTACAAAGTTTTCAGGTTTAGGTCTCAGTCATGCAAATATCAAACACATTTCCCTTTACCAATACTTATTTTTTACCATGAAGAATCCCAATAAAACCCCACCCCCACCCCTCCCAGTCCCTGTGGGGCAGATGAATTCTAGTTAACACTCTATCTGCTTTGATTAGATTCATTGTTTCAATAAAAGATTCACCACTATTATTTAGAGTTTACCCCCCCCCCCAATTCAGACATGCTGAAAAAGCATTGTGAAGTGATTTGCTTTCTACAGCTGGGTTCAAGAATTAAATGTTGGTTTTGGATTTCTGCTATTTTACTTATTGACCCTGGAAGTATTTCTACTGAAAGTCAGATAGTTAAGAAATTGGTTTCTGTGCTCTGGAGTCGTGGCCGTGCTGGAGTGCCGCTCATGGGGGGCAACTGGTGGCCTCGGTAGGGCGTGAAGGGCGGACTGAAACGCCCCCCTTCCCATGAGATTTTAGTCGTCCCCACTCCCCCGGCTCATACCTACTGTCCACAAGGCTCAGAAGAGGGGCTTTTTTTAAAAAATTTTTTTATGTAAGAGTACTGATATTTATTCAGCCACTGATTAGCTAATTGAATTGGGCATGAACTCCACCATACATTTTTTTCATAATTTTATTTATTTTTCTTATATTATTGAATCACTGTGGGAAAACTTACAAAGCTTTCAGGTTTAAGTCTCTGTCATACATGATCACCTTTCCCTTCACCAGTGCTCATTTTTCAACACCAAGAACCCCAATATACCCCCTCCTACCCCTCCCAATGCCCGTGAGGCAGATGATTTCTACTTAACTCTTCTCTACATTGATTACATTCATTATTTCGACAAAAGATGCACCATTATTGTTTAGAATTCCCCCCCCAACAATAAGAATTGCTGAAAAGGCATTGTGAAATACTTTATTTTCTATAGCTGTTATGAGAATCATATAATGTCATATAATGATTTTGGATTTCTGCAAAGAGCCAGATAATTACAAGATTGGTTTTTGTGTGTCTGGTGTTATGGCTGTGCTGGAGAGCCACTCGTGGGGGGCAACTCATGACCTCCGTAGGGCGTGAAAGGGGCTTTTTTTTTTTTAACATAGGAGTATTGCTATTTATTCAGCCATTGATTAGGCTGATTGAATTGGGCATGAGCTCCACCTTACTTTTTTTTCTTTTTTTATAATTTTATTTATTGAATCACCATGAGAGCAGTTACAAAGCTTTTGGGTTTAAGTCTTGGTCATACAATGAAACACCCGTCCCTTCACCAGTGCCCATTTTCTACCACCAAAACCCCCAGTATACCCCCATCCCACACTCTCCCACCTGTGGGACAGATGATTTCCACATTACTCTCTACTTTGATTACATTCAATATTTTGACACCAGACCCACCATTATTATTTGGGATTTTACCCCAACACTCAGATCTGCCGAAAAGGTAAGAGTAGACAATTTGTTTTCTATTGCTGGTTATGAATAACATATGATGTCGCGCGGCTGCAGTAGTGGCCGTGCTATTTTGGAATTCCGAAATTTTAACAAATCTGGAGAGATTTTCACCAAAACCTGCTGGGTTCTGAGATTTGTTCCTTAGTCTCTTAGATCATGGCCGTTAAACAGCTTGATCAAGAGCGAGAGAGACCATTCGTGGGCGGCAATTCGAGCTCTTGGGACGGGGAGAAAAGGGCCGGCCCCACCCCCATCCCATGAAGCCCCATGTCTCGTCACTGCAGGCCCAAACCTGACTGTCCAGTGGCTTCTGGAGGATGGTGACCTCCAAGCCGCCAGGGGGAACAGTCCAAAGCACAAAACCTATTCCCACCTGGGGTGGCCTGGCGCCAGTAACCTACTGCAGGGACCGGGTGCATTTCTGCCAAAAGACGCCGGGTTCCGAGATTTGTTTCTGAGTCTCTGGGATCATGGCTGTTAAGCAGCTTGATCAGGAGCCAGAGAGGCCATTTGTGGGCAGCGACTCACGGGTTTCGTTGGGGCGGGGAGGAAAGGGCCAGCTCCACCTCCATCACATGAGGCCCCACGTGTCTCATCACTGGGCCCAAACCTGACTGTCAAATGGCCTCTGGAAAGTGGCAGCCACAGAGCCACCAAGGGGGAGCAGGCGGAGGGACACCACCCTTTCCTCTCTGCAATGGTCCAGCGCCGGTAATGCATTGTGGGGACTGGACAAAAAGCCGCAGGGTTCTGAGATTTGCCTCTGAGTCTCTGGGATCATGGCCATTAAGCAGTTCAATCAGGAACCAGAGAGGCAGTGCCTCCAGTTATATAGCTGAGCCAGAGGTGGCTTGTGGGTGTGTCTCCCACATACCTAACTTTTGGCCATTTACCTTCTTGGTAAACTTTGCCCCAAGTTTTTGGAGTCTGGCCAAAGACACAGCAGCAGCTTTGGGGTATCTGGAAGTCTGAAGGTGCCATTAGGCTGCTGATGCACTTGCCTCACAGGTACAGATTGACCTGCTGGCGGCACCATGCCCCCGAAGAAGAGGGGCTTTATTGGCACGTGAGTGACTTGAATTGGAAAGTGTCTCTAGTACAGTCTATAGAGCAAGCATCAAAGAAAGGAAGTAGGGGTTTGGTTGTTAGTTATGCCTAATAGATTTAGGATGACTATCAGTCTGTACCTTTTTAGTTTTTCAGGAAACTCTTGGGTATTTCTGAGGGGGATTGGTCATGTACAGTTGAGGGACATGCACTGTACACGCATCACACATGGAGAAAGGTTCTCAGGGTGTGCATTTAGTATATTGATGAGAGAAAGAGGGAGAGGTGGAGGAGGGCTCCATTGCATAGTCTCCACTGACCAAATTGTGTGTCCAGGGGCCCTGGGTTCTTTATAACTACAAAGGATTCCTGAGGTGCTATCCAGGCTCTTAGATCCACAAAATTGTAGTAAGGTAGCTTCTCCCAGAGAGAGGGCTTGCCATATTTTCTCAACTGCAAGCCCTAGGCCAGTTGCTTAACATTTTGTGTGTATGTGTGTGGGTGGGTCTTATCAAGACATCTTTTTTATGACATCTTATCATCTCATTCCTACTTTGGACAAACTTGCAGGCTATCGAATGTAGCCTGCCCACAGGGCAGAGTCTGGCAAACTCCCCGTGGCGTACCAAATATGCCAAATACCAGTAACAATGATGGGTCTCATTCTCCTAAAGAGCCTTGAATATAATCTCAGGGCTAGGATGAAAGAGACATTACTGGGGCCTGCTCGAGGCAATCTACGAATAACAGGATGATGAAATGAAAAATGAAATGTGTGTGGGTGGGTGGGGGGAGGGTTTGGGCACATCTGGGGTCTCCTTTAACTTTTTAAACTACAGAGTCTCTAAATTTTGGGGTTGGGGAGAGACAAGGAACAATGTTGCAAATAGTTTTGATGATTTGTTTAGATTAGCCTAAGTGTACTCTTCCTTCCTCCCTCCCTCCCTCCCTCCCTCCCTCCCTGGGGACTCAGGGGATCCAATCCCAGGGCCTCACCCATGTACATGGCAGCCAGGTGCTCTACCACTGAGCCAGCTTTCCTGCCCCACATTTTACTATTTGTTTTTTTTGTTTATTTGTTTGTTTTTTTTTGCTTTTTGGGTCACACCCAGCGATGCACAGGGGTTACTCCTGGCTCTGCACTCAGGAGTTAACTCCTGGCGGTGCTCAGGGGACCATATGGGATGCTGGAAATCGAACCTGGGTCGGCCGCGTGCAAGGCAAATGCCCTACCTGCTGTGCTATCTCTCCGGCCCCTGCCCCACATTTTATTTCTTTTCATATTTTATCCAGGTTAGTCATTTCCAGGCTTTCATTTTAAGCCATTTTTTATGCTTGACTAGTTTATTCAGACACCGACAACTTTTAGTTTCATTTAAAAGCTTAGGGACCTTAGACCTTAGACCAGCATTGCGTTCTTGCATTCTGCTTGTGGTGGCTCAATACAGCAGGCAGTATAAAGCAAGAGGGGCGGGGTGGGCTCAGGGTCAGAGCCTGCACTGTGAGTCTGGGCCTCTGCCTTGGAGGACTCCTGCACCTCACTGGGCGTGCCCTGCTGCCCCTCACCTTCTACCACCACAGGGGAAAAAAAATGCCTGGCTTGAAATACTGAGTTAGCAGAACCTGAATGGATCATTGATACTTTTACCATGAAGAAATGCTTACTCTTTAAAGTCGGATTTCTTGCTTTACCCTTTGTGTGGTTCTTTATCCACTGTGGTTTACCTGATTTTTCTTCTGTTGTGGTGACCAGGTGCCACACAAATTTATTTATTTATTTATTCCCCCCCCCCCCCAAAAAAAAATAAGCTTAGGGGTAGCTCCTGGCTCTGCACTTGGGAATCACTCCTGGTGTACACTGGGCACCACCATATGGGATACTGGGGATCGAACCTGGGTCGGCTGCATGCAAAGCAAGTACCCTCTCTGTTGTACTGTTGCTCTGGTCCCACGCACATTTGGTGTGTGGGGTGTTGGGACATGTGTTTGTATGGGCATGGTGGAGATCATACTCTTGGTTGTGCCTCTGGGGTCCCACCAGGCTTTGGGGTAGACCTGGAAAGGAACTCTGACCTCATTCTGAGCACTTTGCCACTCAGTTATCCGAGGGCCCAGTTCTTTTATTGAAAAAGTTTGGTGTGTATGTGTGTGGTGTTTGTGTGTGTGTATGCTTTGGGCAACCCCCAAGAGCCTCTGTCACATCCCGCAGCCCTGGCTGGCCCGTGTGTGTGTGTGTGTGTGTGTGTGTGTGTGTGTGTGTGTGTGTGTGTTTGACTTGTTTTATTCTTGGGCTACATCTGGTGGTGTTCAGCACTTAGCTTTGGCTCTGTGCTCAGGCATTTCTCCTGGGATTGCTTGGGGGAACTGTATGCCATATGGGTATATGGGTATCCTGGGTATCCAACTGGGTTAAATGCAAGTCAGATGCCTTCTCCCCTCTACTATCTCTTCAGTCACTCTATACAGTTCTTTAAGGTTTTATTTGTTTGGGGTTTCCCAGGCAGTGCTCTTGAGGCCAGGCCCCACCTGTTGCCTTCTGGTTCTGTGCAAGGATCAGAGGATGTGAGGCTGTGGAATAGGCGGTCCTGGGGGGCTCCAGGTCTACAGCCCCTGTTTTTGCTGGTAGTTCTTTAGCTTGATGTTTTTTTGTTTCATTTTTGGACATGTGGGACATGCCCAGGTGGTGCTCAGAAAGTGCTCCTGGCAGGTTTGGGGTACCATATTTGATGCTGGGATTGAACAAGCAAGAGCCCTACCTGCCATGCTGTGGCTTGGGCCCCACTTGGCATGTTTTCATCTGTTTCCCTTCCCCTTTGATATCACTGCTCCTGTGACCGGGCTGCACATGCTTGGCTGGGGTGCTGGCACTTAAAGTTGTGGTGCTCTTTGGGGCTCACGCCCCTCGTGCAAAGCTCACTGAGGATTGTGTTCCTTTTGGTGTAGTACTCCTTATTTTTATCTTCCTTTCTGGGATCAGATCCAGGACCTTACAAGTGCAGGGCAAATGCTATACGACCGAGCTAGTCCTGGCCCTTCCTGTGGGTTATGGTTGCTGGGCCCTCTCTGGTGCTCACACATGGACTGTGGGGGACTGCAGTGCTGTGCTCACTGGAGGCTGCACAGTTGTGCCCCCATTCCTTATGTGGTGCAGCCAGACATGATTTTGGCCCTGGGCATCGGGGATCACAGGTAGCAGTGCAGCTAGAATAGTGCTCAGCACATGCAGTGGCATCAGAGGTCACACCTCTTGCTTGCAGGCAGGTGTTCTAAACCACCGAGCTGCCCTCCAGACCTACTCTAATACTTTCAGGGTTAGTCTATAATGTGCCGACGTTTCAGGTTTCCCGTTGACCAATATATCTATATATATTGGTTATATATATATATATGTAACCAATGAACTTATGTTCATTCATCTCCTTTCTTCATGCGGCAGTCCACCGTGCTTTTATTTGTCTTTAATTAGCCTTTGGTATTAGATAGTACCTACCTGCCTTCAACACTAATGTCTGATAAAAGTGAGCAAGCTTGAGGCTGGAGCAATAGCACAGAGGGTAGGACGTTTGCCTTGCACGCAGCCAACCTGGGTTTGATTCCCAGCATCCCATATGGTCCCCTCAGCACCGCCAGGAGTAACCCCTGTGCATCGCCAAAAAAAAAGCACAAACGAAAGTGAGCAAGCTAAAACTAGTACATTATTGAAATGTGAGCTGGTGTGATACATATTTTTAAATGCTATAAAAGTTTAAAGAAGGAGCTGAATTGATGGAGTTTTCTCTCTGTAATCTCAGAGCATTTTACACTTCTAAGTGGAAGTTACATGAACAAAAAAGATTTTTTTTTTCATTTTAGATTGTAAATTCTAAGAGGGTTAGAAATACTTTAGTTAATTTTGTGAGTCATTTGTTAGTCTCACTCTTAGAATCAATGACCAAATAAATATTGTTGATTTCAAAAGGGCACTTTGAAGCAGAACTGTGGGTTACAGGATGAATCTTGAATAAAAGTTACTGTTAGGTTAGGGAGTTGCATTTCAGGACCAAGAGAAAGCCTCAGTGATGAGACCGGCAGTCTGTACTCAGCAGATTGTTTTATAGTCTCAGCAGTGAAGGCAAAATGATAAGAAGAACCGGTGGGCCCCTGTCCTGGAATTTGCAGTCTTCTGGCAGAAAACAAATAAGCATGTGTGGTTTTATTGATTTTTATTTTTGTTATTCTGTCACAATGCAAATGCTCTACCACTCAATCTTGACCCATAAATGAGCATTTCAAGTAAGACCTAGGGGACTATTACCTCTGGTAACTTGCTTTAGACGATCAGAACTTACAAAGGAAACTGACACTTGAAGAGTAAAACATAATTAGGGTCAGCGACAAACGAGGGAAAGACCAAGATAGCTGGACGGAGCACTGCAGTTTCACTGGCATTCAGATTAGGGTGGGCCAGGGGTGGAGGTCACTGAGAGGACTTTAACCTTGTATGTGAGAGGCCCTGGGTTTGATTCCTGGCATTACAAAAACAAAGAAAGCGGTGGGGAAGGAGAGGGAAGAATGAGCCAGAGAGGAGGGAGAAAGGGATGAATGAATTGGGCATGGAGTAATAGGATGCTACGTTGGTGCTTGGTCAAGATTCTGCTCAAGAGGAAATATTCTGTAAGATGATGAAAATGGTGAAAGGTCATCATCAGTTCTATGATTTTTGGCAGGGGTTGAGGGTAATTTGGGCCACACTGTGGTGCTCAGGGCCTACACCTGACTGCTCAGAAGTCACTCCTGGTAGTGCTCAGGAGTGCTATAGTTTTCGCTCCTGATAGTGCTCATATGTAGTACTGGGGCTCCAGTTAGGATCCACCACATGCAAAACAAGCACCACAGGCAAGGCAAATGCTTTAGCCCCTGCATTGTTTTTCCAGATTGTCTCTTTTTTAATTTTTAAAATTTTTTTTTTTTTTTTAAATTTCTGGGCCACACTCAGGAGCTCGATGCTTACTTGGCTCTGCACTCAGGGTCTGTGTGCTTAGGGTTCACTCCTGACCACATGGGACTTTGGGAACCCAACCCAGCTCTACTATCTCCAGCACCCTCCCCCACTGTAAATATTTTTATGATTTTTTTCCCCCCTCTTGGGCTATAGAGGAGATAGAGAAGAGACGTACCTCGACTATTCAAATAATGAACATTTATTAGAAAATGCTTAATAACGAAACAATTTCTTCAGACATGAGCTCCTGTACTGGTGAGAAAGAACAATGTAGACCGGAGCACATGCTTTGCATTTAGGAGATCCTGGTTTCAATCCCAGCATCATGTGATGTCCTGAGCACTGCCGGGTGTGGTCCCCTCAAAACAAGCAGAAAGACATGAATCCCCCCATTTCTCCTGTTTGAGACTTCAGAAAATTGAGATAACAGTTCATCCCAGAGCAGACATCATTAATGATGGCATAGACTTGGGAGCTGATGGCAAAATAAATCATCTGCATGGATTGCGAATTCAAAGTGAACTGAATGGAGTCAGGTTTTGAGAAACTTTGAGTGATGTCGTAGATCGAACAGCTGTCAGCAGTTCTTCCGAAAGGGGCCAGAGAGATAGTACAGCAAGTACAGTGTTTGCCTTGCACACTACTGACCTGAGTTCAATTCTTGGCACATATGGTCCCTTGAGCCAGGAGGAAATGCTGAGCACTGCTGGGTGTGTGGCCCCCAAACAAAAGAAAGGAAGAAAAAGTCAAGCATCATACATGTGGAGTGGAGGAAGAGTCTGGTGACTTTGAATCCTCCAGATTTGATCTGGATGGTTATTTGTAAGACTGACAAAAAGAGGGTTTCATCTACAAGATACCTTCATACAAGGTCCTGTTCAGCCTGCTCAGCCTTTCTCGGCAGCCCTGTTAAAGCTGCAGAAAGAATGAGTAAGGTGAAGCCCAAAATCTCTCTTGGATTTAGCAGCATCAAGGTCATGCTTGGTTTTGCTAAGAAGTGGGGTAGAGGCTGAATCACTGTGCACTGAGGGACTAGTAGAACTGAAGGGATGGGAGTGGGGAACAGAGACACCCTCAGCATGACTGCAGAGTAAAGGCACATTGCTGGAGCAATATGTGGGTTAGTAGTTTTTCTATTTGTTTCATGTTTTTAAAAATACATTTTCAGGGGCTGAAGTGGTAGTACAGAGCCTAGGACTCTTGCCTTGCGCACAGCTGACCCAGCTTTGATCCCTGGCATTCCATATGGTCCCCTGATAACTGCTGAGAATGATCCCTGAGTTCATGGGCAGGAGTAACCGCGAGAAGTACCCAGTGTGGCCCTAACTCCCAATTTTTTTTCTCCCAAAGGGTTCATTCCTGTGGTGCTTAAGAGTCCCGAGGGCTGTGAATTGAACCCAGGATTTTGCATATACTGGGCAGGTGTTGTACTGCTTAAACTAGTTCACTGGTCTTGTCTTTGTATTTTTTAATGGAATTCAGAGGATTTTCTTTGGGAAAGGCTGGTGAGAAAAGTAGATTCCTTAGGAGAAAGACTATTTGAATTCTTCTTAAGGACTAAAATTGGGTACAGATGTGTTTTGTAATTTGTTATCTTTTTTCTCATTGAAGTAGAGACTGAGAAAGTAAGTGTGTGTGTGTGTGTGTGTGTGTGTGTGTGTGTGTGTGTAGGAGGAGGGTGGGATGAGGCTTAAGTGAATATCTGGAATCTGCAGAGAAAGAAGATCCAGGAAGAGCTTGGAGAGAATGGGACGTTAACTCTGGTGAATCTAGAGAAATATTTAGCTGTGGATGATGGAGAGTTGAATTTCTCCAGGTTTAGGTTTTGTAAGAATGGGGTGAGGAAGATACAAAGAGGTTAAAGGGATTGACAAGAGTGTGAGTGAAATGATAGATCATGAAATCTAAGCTGGTTAAAGAGGAAATGAAGAAGGAAGAAAGTGTTTAGATTTGCAAAAAGTAGTCACTAGAATTAAAATTATTTGGAAACACAGCTTTAAGAATGATATTGAAAAAGGGTGAGTAAACTATTGTCAAACGCATCACCAGGGGTCATTGAGCAAGATGTGTTGAGCTAGGCTCTGGGATTTGGGTGACAAGAGCACTAATTGTGTCCCCACTCTGGCAGGATCAGTTTCAGTACACCACCAAGGGTGGCACCCATGCCACACAGAGTTGAAAAGTGAGTTAAGCCAAGGAAGGTTGTTTCTCAAGAGAATTGTTCAAGACCTGGAGAAGAGAGAGCAAGTGACGATGTCGATTCTCCTTTTTCTGTCTTGGAGGGTGCTGGCATCAAACCCAGGTCCCAGACATGTGAACGTGGCATGATAGCTGACTGCTCGGTTCTCTTCTTTTTGAAAGGAAAGACTTGAGCAGTCTGCTGTGCTGGTGTGCGATGAGCTGTAGAGGAGTGGGAAGTCCAGGGTTATCCTCAGAAGGGAATGAGAATGGATGCAGATGTTACTTCTGGTAGAATTGCTTGTCCCACTGTGTGAGGGCGTGGAGAAGAAAGGCTGTGTGTGTACATGTGGGTAAAGTGTTTAATTTACTGGGAAAAAGGTAATCAGCAAAACTGATTTGAGTTCTTGCTCTTCCTTTTTTAAAAAACAAGCAATGCAGCTTTCAGTTGGCTGTTCTTTGCTTTTCCTTTCTTTTCCTCCCTCCCTCCTTCCCTCCCTCCCTCCCTTCTTTCCTTTCGTCCATTTGTAAGATGGTAGCTGATAGAATTATATAAAATATTTAAATGGGCTAATATATGTCATGTATAGCATGGTAACTATAGTGAATAATACTGATTTGTATTTGAAAGTTGCTAGGAGTAAATTTTGCGGGGGGAGGTCCTCCCTACCATTGTTGGGGACCATCATGGTTAACACAGATACTCCAGAGGTCATGTGGTTCTTCTGTGCTGTCCCTCTAGCCTTGCTAGGAGTAGACCTTCAGAGTTCTCATCACAAAAAGTATATGATAATATCACAGTTCATTCATACAAATATTAGATTGTTACATTGTGTATCTGACATTATTGTGTCTTTATTAAAAGTACATATATATGGGACCCGGAGAGATAGTTCAGCAGGTAAGGCTGTACAGTTTCCTGAGCACCTCTAGGAGTGATTCCTGAGCACAAAACCACGAGTAACCCCTGAGCATCACTGGTGTAGTGCTCCTCCCCCACCCCAAGACTGGATTTCAGAGGCTAAAATGAAAGGACAAGCAGGTATAGCTCTGGCCCCCTTCTCTGATAATATTTCTAAATATTTTGATAATATCTTGATAATATTTGCTAAAGATGTTATTACAAACCTTTTTCTCTTGTGTGTGGGTTGTGTGTGTTAGACTCAACGATGCTCAGGGCTTTATTCTGGCTGTGCACTTAAGGAATTACTCCTGACGATGCTGTGGGTACTGTGGTATATGGGATGCCAGGGATCAAATGTGGGTAGGCTGTGTGCAAGGCAAGCTCCCTCTGTAATAGCGCTCCGGTCCCTGTAAAACTTTTTAATAGTATTTTGAGAATCTGGATTAGTGTATATTCAGTGATTTAAAAGACAGATGCTAGGTTTCGGGAATATGACTCAAGTGGTGTAGTCTGTCACCGTTTCCCCCGCCCCAGAGCCCTGCTGTGTGTGACCCTCTACCCAAACAAACAAAACTAACACAAAACCAGTGCAAAGTTAGAAGCTTGAGGCAGGGGACTACCCTTACTACTGACATCAGTTGTAAGTTAGGGGTTCTCTTAGGTTGGATAATTCACAAAAAATTTAGAGAATTCATTGAAAGTTGTTACACTGATGGTTGCAGTTGATTGCCGCCAACGGAAGCAGATTAAGAGGGTAAAGACCCAGGTCAGAATGCAGGGAAGTTCCCGATGTGGGGCTCCTAGTTTTCCTCTCTTCCTTGAATCATGAACTTTCTTACTGTCCTGGTGTTGTTGTGTGACAGTATGTGTGTGCTACTACCAGTGTGGAAAGCTCAGTGTTCAGGTACCTATTATGGATCATGTTCTGGTGTAGTGAAAGCCCATGAGTGGAAACAAGTATACTCTTACTAGATATGATACATATGTATGTATGTGTGTGTGTGTATGTATATGTATATGTGTGTGTGTGTATATATATATATATATTCATATTCTACCCTCTAGAAACCATGAGTAAAGGTCAGGCCTCCCTCTTTAAAGATACAATTCTTTACAATTTTATAACAGCTGTTAAATATATTTTCATATTTTGAGTCTACATTGGCTAGTTGAGCATTTGATTAAAGGTTTCTAACAAAACCTATAAATGGATAATCAAAATTTAGTATTAGCAGATATTGAATACTTAAGTTGGTAAGGACATTTCATCAAGAAGTTACTTGGTGGGGCTGGAGTGATAGCACAGTGGGTAGGGTATTTGCCTTGTATGCGGCCGGCCCGGGTTTGATTCCCAGCATCCCATATGGTCCCCTGAGCACCGCCGGGGTAATTCCTGAGTGCAAAGCCAGGAGTAACCCCTGTGCATTGCTGGGTGTGACCCAAAAAGCAAAGCAAAAAAAAAAAGAAGTTACTTGGTATTTCAGTATTGTAAAATATATAATTTTTAGCATGATGGTTTAGTTCTAGTTTATTACATTTGAACTATTTTCTTCTGGGAAGACTTTCATAAAATGAAGTCATTGTGTCTCCCAATTGAAACTTTTAGCCATAAATTCAGTTTAAAGCAGCTTTTTGTTTTGTTTTGTTTTGTTTTTGAGCCTCAAAAGTCCTGAGTTAGCAGTGCTCAGAGCTTACTCCTGCCTGGCTGTGTGCTCAGGGATCACTCCTGGCAGGATTTAGGGGACCGTATGTGGTGCTAAGGATCGAATTTGGGTTGGCTCTGTGAGGAGCAGGTGCCCTACCCACCATTACTATTGCTCTAGCCCCCGGGGCAGCATTTCTATGAAAGTAATATACAAAAGGCTAGGGCATGCATAGCCCAGGTTTCCTCTTATTCCTCATGAAAGCATGTCTAAATCCAGGTGAGTAAAGCCATCACAGAGATAACCTTGGTTTTATTTCTAAAAGATGAATTTTTTAAGGGGTTTTTAATTGTTAGTACCAAAAAACCTCACAGCTTATCCTCTGAGTGGTATTTGATAATCTTGACACTTGTCTTTGAGTACCCTTGCTTTAAAGAATTAAATGCATTCCCCCCTCATTGGCTTTTGTGCAAATCTTATTTCCTGGTTGATATCCATTACAAATTAGATCTCACCGTGAGAGTGCAATCCTTTAAGAAGTCTAGTTAAAAACAACTAAGTAGCAATATGATGCTACTTCCTGTGGGACCACTAGGAGTGGTGTTTGCATCAAGTCATTTTGGGGTGCTTTATGGAAATGCTTCCTGATTGTGAAGTCCCTGAATGGCTTTTTTTGGGGGGGCCGGGGCAGGGTGTTGTTCTTCATAATGATTACAAGAACTGGACCACGAAACCACATTTAGCCAAGAGGAGATGTCCCCTAACACATGGAGGATGTTTCGGTGTCAGGTCTGAGGATTTCAGTCATTCAGAATGAAGGACCTGTTGGAATCATTTTCTGTATGTTGAGAATAGGTAACTAAAATGAGTGGTAACGATTTTGCATGTGATTTGTACGTTACAGTTAACATTTAAATTATCTTATGTAGTAGAGGACTTTTTGGTTGCCACTGCAAACCTCTCTGTCTTCTAAGGCAGAGTGATTTCCCATCTCAATTTTTGTTTCAGCATATGAACCCTAAAGTGCCGTAGTTCAACCACAAGCACCTTTAACCCAGAAATGATATTTGCTTCATGTTTGAACAACAAATGTTTTAACTTACACTGTCTTCACTAATATTGTAACTACTGTCTTACAGATTGACTTGATGCAAAACATCACAAAGGCTCCATATTATACAGTATGCGATTTTTGAGGTATGAGCTTTAGAAACTTACCTCTCATGTGGCATGTACATCAGGCTTTAACTGCAGTTTAATCATTTTGGGGAAACTTATGCATTTCTTTTTTTCTCTCTTTCCATAATATTTTTAGACTTTAGAGGGGCTGTGGAGGTATTTTTGAATCCTTGCTAGGTTTCTTAGTCTCAACAGACATATTTTCTTTTATCACTAAATTGAGATACTAATTCTGGTAGATAATAGATTTTTCAGCCCTTATAACTAGCTTAACATTTATGTCTGCCTCTTTGAATTCGAGTCTGCATTTTCTATTTTGTGCCTTTGATTGCTTCCTTTAAGTGCTCATTTCTGTTCTTTAGCAGTTCTCTATTTATTGGTTGTGGGTGATCTTGGTGCTAATAGCCTGATAACTTTTTTTATTTTTTAAAGAAACCTAAGCAGGCTAGATATTACAGAAATAGAAATTTCATAAAAATTTTGATCAGTTTTCTGCTTTTGGGCTCTGAATACCTGTAATTTGAATTCTGGTTGGAAATGTTAATTAAAAGAATCTGGCCACATAGAGGCTTACTAGATAGCTCTGAGGTAGCGGTTCTGCCTCAGTGAAATTTCTGGTTGTATTTCTAAGACTCAGATTCTAAAAACAAATCTTAGTGTTCATAACTCTTAAATTAAATTAAGAAGTTGCTCTTTTTTTTTTTAAAGTATAGTGAAGTTTTTTCAGTGAAGAATTGGAAATCAGTTGCTATATATTGAGTGTAACAGTTTGTGGTCACCTGCTCACTCATGAGTTGCCTCTACATAGTTACATTGGAACCCTTGAGTTTAGTGTTATGGTCCTGAATGCTTTGGGTGTACCCCTTGAGCTAAGTACTGTTTGAGATTTATTACACAAAATAAACTTACAGTTGAGACAGCAAAGTTTCAGAAGATAGCCGAGGCTTGGAGATCACCGTGTAAAAAGTCATACAGACCTTTATAGTGATGGGCCCCCATCTTCTCTAATCTGTATTCTCTGCCGCCTCCTCTATGTTTACTGCTCTGTCACCAGCAAACGACATGTATGCATACTTAAGTGTCAGGGTAGGATATGTGATCACTGTGATGAAAACAAAAACAAAACGCATGTGTTGAGACAAGCGAGCTTGGTGTTTCAGAATCCTTTTACTTACTCATTTGCTAACATCTTTTTCAGATTGTGCTATAGGCTTACAGAAAAACTCATATTCATTTTGAGATTCTTTCCCAAAATTAAGTTAAAAATTATGGTTTATTATAGTCGCATATGTACAGAGAGATGTTTTAATATTAGTTTTAAGAAGTTCTCATAGTTTTTTGAGTATTAAATACATTTAAATATTTACAAACAATATACTTAGAAAATATCCTCCCCTCCTGAAATCATACTTTAATTTTCCCATATTTTAAAATATTGAGCATCGTCAAGTATTAAGCAGTGAACCCTGAATAAAGGTACTCCATTATAGAATATCATTTTAATATGTTAGGTTTATGAATTTAATAGTTTCAAATTGAGTCTTTAGGAATAAAGTTAGATTTGGTACTTCTAGGTACTAACTTTAATTGGATCTATTGTCTGCATTCTATGTTAACAGTTAACTGGTTAACAGTAAATACAGATCAGGGTCTCTGAGCCTTTTTGAAGTCCCATGGTTAGTATTCTTGTAGGTAGGGGAATGAAAGATGATTAACTTGAAGGTAGACACACAAATTCTGCAATCATCTTTAGACATGGTAGAGAGGGGTTTGGGGTAAGTAGGAGGTTAGTTTCTGTTGTTTTTAGTAAATATCAGTGACTGCACCCACCTCTCATGCCTCTAGAAGGTTGTTCTCTGATGAAATGTCAGTAGGAATAGAACTTTTTTGCTGTTTGTTTTTTTTTTAATGTAGCCATAGAGCACCTAGTGACACTGATTGGTGGTTGAAAGAAGACTCGTGAGAAATTATGAGCCTCAGTTTCCTGTTTTATTGATGAGGACTTTTGAGATATAGACCAGATTCTTATATAAGGACCCCAATTTTACCCTGCGACTTGTTATGAATGCCCAGGTATCAGGAATTAGAGATAAAATCTGAATTTTTAATAGTTACGGACTGCAGCATTCAAATTCAGCTTTATTAAAGATCCTTCGTTTTCTGCCTCTTTTCTCTTTTGGTTCTGGGAATCAAACCCAGGGCCTCACACATGTGCAGTGCAGGCCTTTTCTTCTGGGACACCCCCCTGAGCTTTACTGGTTTCATCTTTGAAATTCTTAGATACTCTTTTATAGTTAGGAGACTTTCAGTGAATTCTTTGCTATTGCAATGCATTCAAATAATTTTACTTCGTAGCTAATGTATTCTAAGAGCCTGTTACTAGAGCTTGCTTTCAAATTCTATAACATTTTCCTACAAAATAACCAAAGTACAAAATCAGGTGCTAAGAATGCCACATTGCCCCTGAGTAGTACTTTAAAATAGTTTGATGTAACATATTGCCTGTTGCCAGTGTATTTAATTTTTACAACAGGGGAGATTACCATAGGGAAGGCTAATTTTTCCACTAATTAAACCTTTGCTTGTAGCGGTTTTGGAAGAATTATTCTCTTTATCAAGTGATGTGAAAGAGAACCCTGGTCCCAGTTTATTTGAGTCTGAGGGAACTGGAGGAGACAGGAATTTCAGTGCAAAAAAATGGTCTAGTGTCTAGCAATCTCTAGGAGTGAGTTGATCATTTTATTTTTATTTATTTATTTATTTATTTTTTGCTTTTTGGGTCACACCCAGCAATGCACAGGAATTACTCCTGGTTCATGCACTCAGGAATTGCTCCTGGCGGTGCTTGAGGGACCACATGGGTTGCTGGGAATCGAACCTAGATCGGCTGCGTGCAAGGCAAACGCCCTACCCGCTGTGCTATTGCTCCAGCCCCCGGGTTGATCATTTTAATCCAATATTTGTTCCTATTTCCAAATGAGTCTTGAGAGTAGCAAAAGGGGAAAACCTCACTTTTTATCCCTTTTTTCCTAGTTGAGACTTAGATAAGGGAGTGTGTTCTTACGGTGGTTAAAAAAATCAGAAAGGTGGGGAAAAGAGAGAGGCTTGTATTTGAACTATTTGATTTATGATTTGAACTATTAAAATGTTTAAAGTTCTAATCTTACTCTCTTCTCTCTTTACAGAACTGATAGTGCATCAGCCGACCCAGATAATTTAAAATATTCTTCATCCAGAGATAGGAGTGTGTCTTCTTATGGACTGCAGCCTTCAAATTCAGCTGTGGTGTCTCGGCAAAGGCACGATGATACCAGAGTCCACACTGACATACAGAATGACGAAAAGGGTATATATAAGTGTGTGCGTGTGCGCACGTGTGTGTGTATGTGTATGTACATATTTGTATTGTTGCTAGAGGCATTTTAAAAACTACCCAGTTTTCTTTCTCTTCTGCACTTCTAGTAAGTTTAAAATGTAAATATTAGTGTTACTTTGATTCTTTGTAATAAATGTATTCTCTCTAAATTTAAGTGTACATTGTACATGTGTGCATGTAACACAGAAATGATAAGTTATGTCTTCCTTGTCATGTCCTCTGTCCTGTGTATGGTTATCATAAAGGCTGCAGTTGCTCCCTACTGTCTCTTTTTTTTTTTTTTTTTTTGCTGTTTGGGTCACACCCGGTGATGCTCAGGGGTTGTTACTCCTGGCTTTGCACTCAGGAATCACTCCTGGTGGTGCTCCAGGAACCATGTGGGATGCTGGGAATCCCGGGTTGGCCACGTGCAAGGCAAACGCCCTACCTGCTGTGCTATTGCTCTAGCCCCTCCCTGCTGTCTTTCCTTTAGATTTCAAAAAAGCTTTTTAAAGTCCCAAATCCTACTTAATTTAGATTTTTTCCCCCCTCCTCTTATCTTCTACTGAAAATACTAACAAAATGACTTCAAACGGACAACACAGGGAAAAAGAGTAGGAGAAGCAAAGGCTGGTTGTGCTGCAGATTGGGCAATAAAACCCTCAGCTATCAGGAATTGATTGAGTGAAACAACCCTATTAAATGTCACTGTTGCTGTTTTTAGGTGGCTACAATGTCAATGGAGGATCTGGGGAAAATACTTATGGTCGGAAGTCGTTGGGGCAAGAGCTGAGGGTCAACAATGTGACCAGCCCTGAGTTCACCAGTGTTCAGCATGGCAGCCGTGCATTAGCCATCAAAGACATGAGGAAATCACAGGGTAAGGCGGGCAAATGCACCAGCCCCTATCCCCTCTCCTCCGGGGGTCCCCAGTGCTTACTAATGCTTTTTACTAGGGCTTGTCACCAGTGTCTTAAACTGCATGTGGTGGTTAGTTTATGCTGAGTTGAAAAATGTACAGGCATTTGGAATTCTTTTTCTGTGACCTGTTTCTTCTTCCTCTCAGTCTTCATCATCTTTTTTGTTTGGTTGTTGTTGGTTTGGGACCACATCCAGCTGTCCTCAGGGACTCCTTCAGAACTAGTATCTGGGAGTAGCTGAGGTCATCTTGGGAGTGCTTGGAGGATTATGTGGTGCCAGGGATAAAAACTAGTGCTCCTGTACGCCAAGCCTGTTTTTCAGCTCCTCAGGCTACCTGGCTCCTTATATTATTATTGCTATTACTGTTGTTATTATTATTATTATTTAATTCCTGCCCTTTGAATTGTTTCTTAGAGGCAGTTCCCACTAGAAAAGTTTTAATGCTTTGAATTCTCTTAAAATTAGATGAGAAGCCTAGATAAGATTTAGACAGGATTATCCGGATTCATGCTGGTTACTGACTCCACATTGTGTAGGGATTTGAGTGTAGATGGGATTAGCCTCAGGACTGACCAGATAGTTCTGGGCTGAACCATAGGCTCCTCTGTGTGCCTTATTTGAAGAAGATTTTATATTTCGGATAAATTTTCAAAACTAGAATGATTAAGTAAAAGGATATATTGTTATATCTTAGAAGTGTTAAAGTCATAAACTAAATGTCTAATAGAAACTAGAAAGCGTATTGTGTATGACTAACAGTAATCCGATGTTTGCCCAACTGAATGTGTGATTGCCTCTCACCAGAACTTGGTCGTAGGTCAATAGCTTGGAGAAGATGTGGGTGAGAAATAGAAGATGGTTAGAGAAATTAGAAATGGTTTCCTGCCCCTGACCTCTGGAGGTCTATTCCCTGCACGCCTGCCCTTTCTTATCCGAATGTAGAAAGCAGCTTGGAAGAGATGGGAAGAAAATAATCTCTAAGCCTCTTTTTTCTTTAAAAGAAAGGGTTTTAATTGAAGCACTGTGAATCACAAAGTTTATAGAGTTATTCATGATTTTCAGGTTTCCCAACACCAGTCCCTTCACCAGTATTCACTTCTCAACTCCAGTTTCCCTTTTCCTCCTTCCTATACTCCTCCTTTTTTTTTCTATTTTTTAAAGGCACTTGTGGTTTGCAATACTGTTATTGATAGAGTATCATGCATGTCATTTTACCTCCTTTCAGTACCTGGAGTGACCTCTTCCCTCTATCATTGTCATAGTGATAATGATAAAACCTCTTCTGTCTTTCTGTTCCCCTTTTTCTCTCTTAACTGATCCTTTGGAGTTTGCCAGCATGCATTTTTTTTGGGGGGGGGGGGGCGGGGGGCCTTAAGGGATGCCAAACCCTGGTGATGCTCAGAGGTTCTTCTGGCCCTGTACTCAGGAATTACTCCTGGTGGTACTTGGGGGACCTTGTGGGATGTCAGGGATTGAACCCTGGTCAGCCCGTGCAAAGGCAAATGCCCTATCTACTGTACTATCGCTCTGGCCCCATGGTGTGTATTGATTATGATGGTAAAAGGTAAAGGTAAAGGCCCTCCCGTTGTTCGTCGATTTGCTCGAGCGGGCCCAGTAACGCCTCCATTGGAGACTTTGTTGTTACTGTATTTGGCATATCGAATACGTCACAGGGAGCTTGCCAGGTTCATTGAACTCTTATTGTCCAGTAGACTGTGATTTTTGGATGTGTTTAAATTATTTGCACTATTAGTTTTTCTATGCTTACATCCAATGGAAAACAAAACGTTTGTTAACAGAGCGATCGATGTCTTACTCTGATGAGTCTCGACTGTCGAATCTTCTTCGGAGGATCACCCGGGAAGATGACAGAGACCGAAGACTGGCTACAGTAAAGCAGTTGAAAGAATTCATTCAGCAACCAGAAAATAAACTGGTGAGTATAGTGTGTTTGGAAATGTTGGTAACTTTTGTATTTCTCTAATAAGCTTGATGATGATAGCTGGAGTAATTTTAAGAAGAGATAGATTTGCTTCTAAGATAAACAACAGGGATTCCTGTCCTAGGGTGATTCGGCCTGTCTGAAGGCCCGGAATTTAGTGCTGTCAGTGTGCAGTTTATTATTGCTAGGTTCACAATGATGACTTCTAAGTAATGCTTTGACATTCTGGAAAGAGTTAACATAGGGCAAAATGTTTCTTTGTTTTCATTTGTAATATTTTGGGGAAAGGGTAGCATTTTGTTTATGGATAGATTTGATCTGTTGGCCAGGACTGTTAAATGGGAAAACCCTTTTAAAAATGCAGGAACAATAAGAAGTTGAGCGCCTGGAGAGACAGAATAGTGGATGAGGTGGATGTTTTGCACGCAGGTGACCTGGCACCCTCCATGGTCCCCAGAGCCCTGCTAGGGGTGAAGAATAAGCCCTGAGCATTGCTAGTTGTGGCCCCATACTTATACCCAAACCAAAACAGAAAAGAACTTGATATGGATCCAGGAGAAAATGGGAATAGTATGGTGAATCAGATTATGTTTATTTCCGTGCAAGTCACCCAACCCTATTCCTTTATCATATCTTCATCCATTCATCCCTTTTGGGGGCCATGTTTTACAGAAATAAATCAAGCCGTTAGAGTTTATTTTACTCATTGATGGATTAGAGCATATATTTCCTGTTAACCCTGGAAAGGGATAATTGGGGACTGGGAATGTTGACAGCAAGGCTCCTTCCAATTATAATGGAGAGGAGGCTGGAGAGCTACAGGGTTAAGGTACTTCCCTGTATCCTGATCTCGGTTCAGTCTCTGTCACCCCATATGGTTTCCTGAGCACTGCCAGGTATGACACTTGTTCACAGAGCCAGGAGTAGCTCTGAGCACCACTGGGTATGATCCAAATCTCCCATGTGTCTACACCCTGACCCCAAAAAGCAGAAAAAAAATCATAAACAGGAGGAGGTAAGGACTTTTCTTTGCTCGTGGCCTGCGTGTTTGAACCCCTGCTGCCATGTAAGTCACCCGAGCCACTCCCAGGAGTCACACCTGAGCACAGCCTGGGCCAGACTTCAAAAGCCCTTCCGTCCCCAGGAAAATTTGGTGACGGGGCACATGTTAAAATAAAATTGGTCATGTTCTTAAAAGCATAGGAATTTGAAGATTCTCTCTTTTTTTTAAGGTACTAGTTAAACAGTTGGATAATATCTTGGCTGCTGTTCATGATGTGCTTAATGAAAGGTAAGTAAAGACATTGTTTAAATTGGAAAGATTTTGAAATGTAGGTTTAGAAATTACTAAAAGATAGAAGAAGATAAACCCATTTGCGTTCATTTATTCTGAGCGTCCAGTGTTTAGTGGGTTATCATTTTTTTATGTTAAAGTTTTTATACATTAATTACTAGTGGATACAAAAGGAAAGGAAGTGCCATTCTTTTTTTTTAAATCTGTAAAATGATTGAATAATTGAACATTAATTTGTAGATTGACTAAAGCCAATGTAGGCTTGAATGAATGTGATTAACTTTGATGAACTGGATTGCTTTGAAACAGCTTAGAGAAAAGAAGGGAAAGGAAGCTTCTTTCTCTGAGCCACAGTGATTGCAACTGTTGTGCCAGAGCTCTCCAAAGGTGCACAGTCTCTTCTTACGGGGACTCCCAAAGAATTGCAATGTCGGAAAGTCCCCAAAATTTGTGTCAGCAGGTTACCAACTGTAATCCTTTCTGGTGATTTTACAGTTACTATAATCAGGGTTATTACCCTTTTAAGTTTATTACATTTAAAGGCCATTTTCTGTTTCTAGCCTTGACATGTTGAACATTATCATTATACTATACACTGTGCTATACAACTGATTTGGCAGAGTGTATAGTTACAGCATGTTTGTTGCTACTGCCCTTTTCTGTGAGTTATTTCAAGTTGTTGAGATAAAATCGAAGCCTGATATATGCTATTTCTGGTCCTTTCCTGACTCCCAAGAGTTGGTTTTGTAAAAGAAAATCTGATGCCTAACATGTAGTTTTGGGTGTTTCAGGGTAGAGAGAACTGAGGCTATAGAGAGAATTAAAAATTCAACCTTCTGTGTAGTTTGAATATAAATTTAAAAAAGTAATCATGTAATTTGAGATGAGTCATTCTTGTCATCTGTGAAAACTTAAGCTTTCGGTATATTTCTTTGTTTGTATTGACGTGAATACAGTAGCAAATTGCTTCAGGAGTTGAGACAGGAAGGAGCTTGCTGTCTTGGCCTTCTTTGTGCTTCTCTGAGTTACGAGGCCGAGAAGATCTTCAAATGGATTTTCAGCAAATTTAGCTCATCTGCAAAAGATGAAGTTAAACTCCTCTACTTATGTGCCACCTACAAAGCACTAGAGACCGTAGGAGAAAAAAAAGCCTTTTCATCAGTAATGCAGGTAAGAATGACTGGGACAGACTGATGTACTTGGGAAGAAAATCATACTTACTAGATTTCCTTGAACTGAAGCTGAAAGAGGCGTTAGAACAGAGGGGTTGTTCATTTATAGTAAATATGTAAATTTTACTTTTTATAAAATTTATAAATTTTCTTTTTTTCAGACTGTAGAAGTAAGTCACTGATATCTCCAGCACTACAAAAATTAGAAATACGGCATCAGTGGTTTTTCTTTTTTTCTAAATTTGAGTGAAGACTTGTGCTAAAGAAAAATTTAAAGTAGACTAGATTTTAGGTCTGGAGGGATAGTACAGCAGGGAGGGCACTTGTGTTATAAGCGGCCAACCCGGGTTTGGTCCCTGACATCCCATATGGGTCCCCTGAGCACCGCCAGGAATAAGCCCTGAACATCATTGGGTGTGGCGCATGCCCCCCTCCTGTCTCACCCCCCAGTCAGTCTAATTTAAATTAGTTATTTGAGTTTTAATTAAAAACATAGATTAATTTTTAAAATTTTGCCTTTTTGGTTTTATAGAAGTTTTCCTTTATATTTGCTTAGTAATAGACTTCTTTGCTTTTTGAAAATAGGAGCACCGTGAGGAAGAACTAGATAGGAGGGGTCTATGTTATTTTATTTATTTATTTACTTGCTTTTTGGGTCACACCTGGCTCTGCACTCATGAATTATGCCTGGCAGTGCTTAAGGAACCATATGGGATGCTGAGAAAGGAACCCCGACCGGCTACATGCAAGGCAAATGCCCTACCGGCTGTACTGTTGCTCCAGCCCCAAGCCTTTTGACTTTCATTTTTTATTTTTATTTTGCTTTTCGGGTCACACCTGGCGATACTCAGGGGCTACTTCTGGCAGTGCTCAGGGGACCATATGGGATGCTGGGAATCGAACCCAGGTCAGCCACGTGCATGCAAATGCCCTACCCGCTGTGCTGTCACTCTAACCCCAACCTTACGACTTTTAAAACTTATTTATTTCTTTGTCTGGGGGTGTTGGTGGTGATTTGGATCACTGTCACTGGCAGGTCACTGTCCTCCCGTTGTTCATCGATTTGCTCGAGCGGGCCCAGTAACATTGTGACACTTGTTACTGTGTTTGGCATATTGAATATGTCAATATGTAGCTTGCCAGGCTTTGCCGTGCAGGCGAGATACTCTTGGTAGCTTGCCGGGCTCTCCGAGAGGGGTGAAGGAATCGAGCTCGGGTCGACTGTGTCGGCCGCATGCAAAGCCCTACCCGCTGTGCTATCACTCCAACGCCAACCTTACGACTTTTAAAGCTTATTTATTTCTTTGCCTGGGGGTGTTGGTGGTGGTTTGGGTCAAAACTTGGGTAATAGTCCTGGCTTTGTATGTACTTGGAGTCTCTCAGACTGTGTTTCGGGGACATTGTGGTGCTGGAGTGGAACCTGTTCCTTTCTCATGCAGAGCATATATTCAGCCTTTTGAGCTGTCTTCAGATCTTCTTAGGGCTTTCATAGCTTTTGTTTAACTGTGCCTATGGCTCATGCAATTACATATTATTATATTTGACCTTGGGCCTCTTGTGTCTCATCAGAACAGTTCTGCACATTTTTTTGTTCCCCTTATTTTGTAAGAAGTCCTGCATTCTGGGTTTGTCTGATTGTCACTTCCTGATTAGGTTGAGTTTAGACATTTTGCTCATGAATACTCAGGGGTTCATACAACTTCTCTCCAGAAGCAGGCTTGTAACTTGAAGCTGTTTTTTTTTTTTTTTTTGAGATGAGCTCCTTTTTATACTCTGTTCCTATGTGGAAATTGCATTGGCTATAAGAAATGGTGAATTCTAGCATTCTTTCGTTTTCATAGCTTTTTTTTTGTTTTTGTTTTTGCTTTTTGAGCCATACCCAGTGGTGCTCAAGGCTTATTTCTGGTGGTGCGGAGGGGATCATATGTCTTGCTGGGAATCGAACCTGGGCCAGCCACATGCAAGCCAAAAACAAACATGTGCTTGTAAAACTTCTCCAGTACCTGCTGTCGCTCAGCTCCAGCATTAGTCTTTTTAAAGAAGAGTTGTTCTTCCTTTACAACTCAGCTGATCCAGGTTTGATCCCTGGCACCCCAGGTGGGTGCCCTGCGCACTGGCAAGTTTTGTCCCCAAAACAAAAAGCCAAAGAAACGAAGTTTTTCCTTTAGCCAAAATGGTATTAACAACTGCAAAACATTCTGTTTCTGATAGGCTATGTATCTATTTTGTTACTGTTACCAGTATGTAGTAGCAATATAAGTCTGTTGGTGTTGTACAATATTCTTTAAAGTCATTCCACATTTGAGCAGGTTCTCATCCTAAAACACAATCTATAAAGTTTCCACAAAGTGGGCTGGAGCAATAGTACAGCAGGTAGAGCTCTTGCCTTGCACACAGCCCACCCAGGTTTGACCCCCAGCATTTCATATGGTCCCCTGAGCATTACCAGGAGTGATTCCTGAGTGCAAAGCTGGTAGTAACCTCATCAGGTGAGGTCCCAAAACAGAAATAAAAACAAAGTTTTCCACAGAATATAAAATTTGCTCTTTTTTTTCTGATTTGGAAAGTAATTGTGATACTAGAGAAGTTTTACAAGCACATGTTGGTTTTTGTACTTGAAATTTATCACACGACAACCCAGCCGGGTTCGATTCCTCTGCCCCTCTCGAAGCGCATGGCAAGCTACCGAGAGTGTCTCGTCTGCACGGCAGAGCCTGGCAAGCTACCTGTGACGTGTTCAATATGCCGAACACAGTAACAACAAGTCTCAAAAAAATGGAGACGTTACTGTGCCCACTCGAGCAAATCGATGAACAGTGGGAGGACAGTGTGTTTGTTTTATTAAAGAGAGCACCCAGAAATAACAGGATAAACAAATTATTAAAGAAAAGCCATATTTGATTCAAACTGAATATCTTGGTGGAAGTCTTTTCACCTTTTTATTTATTTATTTTGCTTTTTGGGTCACACCTGGCGATGCACGGGGTTACTCCTGGCTCTGCACTCAGGAATTATCCCTGGTGGTGCTCAGGGGACCATATGGGATGCTGGGAATTGAATCCGGGTTGACTGCATGCTAGGCAAATGCCCTTCCCGCTGTGCTATCACTCCAGCCCCCTTTTCACCTTTTTAAAAGAGGGAAACTAAATATGTGTACTGTAATCAGTTTGTAACTTAGTCACTGCCAAATAACCAGCATAATATAGTGCTCTTGCTGTTTAAATTATTTAAGATTTGTTTCTTTCACTTTTTAGCTTGTAATGACCAGCCTGCAATCCATTCTTGAAAATGTGGATACACCAGAACTACTTTGCAAATGTGTTAAGTGCATTCTTTTGGTAGCGCGATGTTACCCTCATATATTCAGCACTAATTTCAGGGTGAGTTCCCTGCTTCCCTCATTTTAGACACTAGTTTGAGGATCTAGCATGTATGGAGGACCTGGGGGTTAGGAACCAAAGCTTCTGCTCCTCTGAGTGTAGTCAGTGAAGAGTGAGGAGATGGGGGTGGATGGGACTTTGAAAAATACCATGGGCGGTGGGGGGCGGGGGGAGAAAGGGGGTTGAGGGATAGTGGAGCCAGTAGGGAGCTTGCCTAGGAGCCTGGGTACTGCTGGGAGTGACCCCTAACAGCCACCCCCCAAAAGAAACACCCCTAAAACAAAATGAAAAGTGCCACCAAGGTGCTGGGCTGTGTATGTAGCCCAGCATAGAGTGTGCTTTGCATATGTGAGGCCCTGGGTGTGATTCCTGATGACTCCTCTCCCCTCTTAACTTCTGCTGCCCAAATTCCACCTGTGTTTTCTTACTTGACTGCCTTAACATGTTTTTTTTTTGGGGGGGGGGGGGAAGCATGCAGCATTTTCTCTGTCAAAAATGAAGTTCTTGTGGGGGTGGGGTAGAAATGAAGTTCTGCTTTCTTCCTGCCCTGCCCTTCCCTCCTTGATGTTTGTGTGACGTTAAGTAGACAGAACAGAAGATACTCTTACTTGGATCTTGTATTCCGTTGTGAGCCACCAGGGGAGTCGCTGATCAGCTCCCCGTCTCTTCTCCCCATCTAGGATACAGTTGATATATTAGTCGGATGGCACATAGATCATACTCAGAAACCTTCGCTCACCCAGCAGGTGTCTGGTAAGTGTCCCTGCAGGGAGCTGTCACTCTGGTATTGTGGCACACAGTGCCAGTCCTCAACAGACCGGCTCTTAACCCTGTTTCTCTGAGCAGGCCAGAAAAAAGATTCCGAGAAATAGCTTGGTTATTGTATTGAATATTACTTACTAGCAGGACTGAACTATCCAGAGGAAAATTGTCCACTTTGTAATTGGGCGAGTAAGGCCGGCTTATACGGTTGCAGCTATGAGGCACTGAGTGGACCTCGCTGACGTCCTTTAGAGCATGTGCTGCAGCAGACCCCAGTGTGGGACCCTGAGGGGGAGGCTGGAAGATGCTGGATAATAGTGGCTTCTTACCATTTTCACCTGTTTTTAATTTTTTTTTTTTGTCCATACCTGGCTGTATTCAGGGCTTACTCCTGGCTTTGTGCTCAGGGATCACTCTTGGCAGGGTTGAGGGAACCATATGGGGTGCCAGGCATTCAACCTGGGTTAGCCGTGTGCAAGGCAACCTTCTGTACTGTATCTCTGACTCCTGTTCCTTATTATGAAGGAAACAAATTATGCATCAATTTGGATAGTTTCATAAATGACAAGCATTTTTATTTAGCCTTTTTTTGGGGGGGGGGAGGGGTGGTGAACGACACTCCTGAGGGTGCTCAGGAGTTACTCCTGGTTCTGCACTGAGAAATTGCTCCTGGCGGATACTCACGAGACCAGAATGGGATGCCAGGGATCGATCCTTATTGACATCATGCGTGGCAAGTGTTCCGTCTGCTATACTATCACTCCAGCCCCTATTTTGCTTTTTTTTTTTTAATTAATTTACTAACATAACAGGACTCATTTCAGTTATTCAGAGTATTAGTTTTTCTTAGCTTGTTTGGTGCAGTGAATTTCTGAAAATAGTATATGAAGGTGAGAGTGGTTCTTTTCCATTTCTAGCATGGAGTTTTTTCTTTTCTATTTTCAAAGAGTACATTTTTTTAGTTTTGCTTTTGGGTATTCAAGTCAGGGCCTCCTAGTGCAATACTAGTGCAAAATCCTGTAACCCTGAGCTCCAGCCCAGCTAGTGTACAGCCTGTGGCTGTTGTGGTCCTTAAGCAGAAGTCCAGGCTATAGCAGATTCTTTGTCATGAAAAAAAGCCTTTCATTCTTTGTCATGTGTTGAGTGACAGTAGGTTTGGACATGGCTGTGTATTACAGTATCTGAAGAATATCTATGCTTAATCATCAACATGTTTAATAGCAATTCTAGTGTTATGGCGTGTTGTTAAGAGTGGACA
Organism: Sorex fumeus; assembly: GCF_029834395.1. Taxonomy (NCBI): domain Eukaryota; kingdom Metazoa; phylum Chordata; class Mammalia; order Eulipotyphla; family Soricidae; genus Sorex; species Sorex fumeus. Next base: position 8,670,054 of record NW_026606187.1, read on the forward strand.
GTTTGAACATAGAAGCCTTTAAAAGAAGGCTTTTAGTCTATTGTATGTAAAATTGTTAAGCTGCTCTTTCCAATTTTGTATATAATCCCTAGGGTGGCTGCAGAGTTTGGAGCCATTTTGGGTGGCTGATCTTGCATTTTCAACCACTCTTCTTGGACAATTTCTAGAGGACATGGAGGCTTATGCTGAGGTGAGTTGATAAGAAGCAATTCTTAACCATTTGAGTTAGGAAAAAAAGGTCAAAATCTGTAGCTGTGCTAAGAAGTACAAAATAATTCAGGTCACTTGACATTTAAGCAGACATTACTGGGCCCTTGTGTTTTAACTTTTGGGGGAGGCCACTCTCAACAGTGCTGGGGCTTGCTCCTGAACGGTGTCTGGGAGACCTCCACAGCAGTGGGGATGGAATCCAGGCCTCCAGGACGGAAGTCATGCAGTCAGCCTACCGAGGTCTTTCTCTGGCTACTGCAGGTCTTAATTTTATGTAAGGCTTGCAATAATTCGGTGGCTGCTAATTTCTGCAAATATTTCATCAAAAGGGTTAAAGGCACATTAATGTATTATTAAAGCTCCATAGTGCTTTTGTTTGACTTTCACTGGGGAATCTTTGATCATGCTTCTGGGCTAAGACTTGGCTTCTGCCAACTTTTGCAGTGGTGTACTACAAGTTCAGTGTGGCTGCTCTCAGATGCTGCCCATGTCTGGTCGTGACCGAAACCCGCTTGCTCTCTCCTGCTTTTGTCTTTTTCTTCCCTTTCCTGCTGCTCAACATAAAGCTTTAGTCTCATTTTTCCTTCATCGATTTGCTCGAGCGGGCCCAGTAACGTCTCCATAATGAGACTTCTTGTTACTGTGTTTGGCATATCGAGTACATCACGGGGAGCTTGCCAGGCTCTGCCGTGCGGGTGAGATACTCTCGGTAGCTTGCCGGGTTCTCCGAGAGGGGCGGAGGAATCGAACTCGAGTCGGCCATGTTGGCTGTGTGCAAGGCAAACGCCCTACCCCTGTGCTATCGCTCCAGCCCGTGCTTTTGCTACTTCTGTCACTGTCACTGTCCTCCCATTGTTCATCGATTTGCTCAAGCAGCCCGGTAACATCTTCATTGTGACACTTGTTACTGTGTTTGGCATTTTGAATACGTCACGGGTAGCTTGCCAGGCTTTGCCGTGCAGGCGAGATACTCTCAGTAGCTTGCCAGGCTCTCCAATCGAACCTGGGTCTGCCGGGTCAGCCGCATGCAAGGCAAACACCCTACCTGCTGTGCTATTACTCCAGCTAGCCAACAAAATTTATGGGTCACACCCATCATTGCTTTAGGGGAGCTACTCCTGATTTTGGGAATGGTGTCATTTCTGATGGTATTGGGGACTGTAGATCCAAGCCAGAGTTCCTGAAAACACAGCAGCCTCCTGAGCTGTCTCCCAGACTCTAAATCCACTACTTTTAACTGTGTTACCTATTTGCTTTCTTTTGGGGAACATATTGGGGGATGTTTTGCTTTCAGGTTTCTTAGCCCTCACACCAGAATGTTTTTGTTCCTGGCCTGTCTTTTTCTTTGTTTTTTTTTTTTTTTCTTTTTTCTTTCTGGGTCACACCTGGCAATGCACAGGGGTTACTCCTGGCTCTGCACTCAGGAATTACTCCTAGCGGTGCTCAGGGGACCCTATGGGATGCTGGGAATCGAACTTGGTCAGCCACGTGCAAGGCAAACGCCCTACCCGCTGTGCTATTGCTCCAGCCCCCTGGCCTGTCTTTGAAACTGATCTGGGTGTAGAGATGATTTCCCCCCTTCCTTGAGGTGTTGGCAGTCAAATTCAGGGCTCACGCCTGCAAGGCCTGTTCTATTGCTACAGCCCACCTTTGGCCCAGTTGTTGAGATTCGTCTTGACTCTTCATGACTGGTTCTCTTTATTTTTGTTTTAGTTATATATTGGTAGCACATCCCTTTGAATAAATCTTATTTCTGCCACTAAATAATAACACCACTCTTGGTTTTTCCTGAGCATGGTATCTCTAGAGAGTACTTATTTTTGAATTCAGTGACTCAGAACACCCAGAGTGAAATTGGAACAAAACCCATCCCAAGACATTGGTGGTGGGAAATGTACTCAGGTGGAGGGATGGGTGCTGGAACATTGTATGTCATGAAACTTAATCATTGAACAGCTTGTAACTGCATCTCATGGTGATTCAGTTTAAAAAAAAAGCACAAAAACTTGAAAAGTCTCAGAAGGGAAAAATTTCTCACTTTATTTATACTGTAATTATAGTATGTATAGAATATGTATACATATATTTATATATATATATTAAGTTTTCCTGTTGCCAATCTGTGTTGGTCGGGAAGTTATTTTCTTCTATCTATTGAGGTTAATAGTGGTTCAAATATCAGTTCTATTTAGATTCATGTTTTCTTCTGTCATAGACCAAAATTCCTCTTCCTTTGTAGAAATGAAGTGAAGTTGACTTAAAAATAGAAACGTCTTAAAAATCTTTATTTTGGGCTTTGACACTGTCTTTCTGAGTAAGACTGTTGTAACGTTTCATTCAGGACCTCAGCCATGTGGCCTCTGGGGGGTCTGTGGATGAAGATGTCCCTCCTCCTTCAGTGTCCTTACCAAAGCTGGCTGCGCTGCTCCGGGTCTTCAGCACGGTGGTGAGGAGCATTGGGGAGCGCTTCAGCCCTATCCGGGGGCCTCCGATCACTGAGGCGTATGTAACGGATGTAAGTGTCCTTGCTCTATGTGTGGTTCGTAATCTTACATGTTTTATATTAACAGACTTCTTACCTGGAGTCTCCATTAGTGACCCTGCTTTATTAGCAGTCATGTATATTTATGTTGGCTGTTAGAGAAGTTGGGGATTCTTTCTTATAGCCATTTTTTTTAGGGGGGTGGGGTGAATGGGCCACACCTGGGTCTTTCAGTGCTCAGGCTTAGGGGACTCTGTGGGTTGCCACAGGTCGCTGTGGCAAGGCAAATGCCGTATTTGTACTATTGCATCAGCCCCACAGCCCCACACTAGACAGTTTGTAAAAGTAGTTTTCTGAGCATAATAGAATGAAATTATTTGATGGCCCGGCAAGCTACCGAGAGTATCTTGCCCGCACGGCAGAGCCTGGCAAGCTCCCCATGACGTATTCGATGTGCCAAATACAGTAACCACAAAGTCTCACGATGGAGATGTTACTGGGTCCGCTCAAGAAAATCAATGAACAACGGGAGGACAGTGGACAGTGTTTGATAGCAAAGGATTGAAAAAAAAAAACACCCTTTTTTTAAGGCCACCATTTAATCTTTTTGCCTTTTTTTTTTTTTGTGGGGCCAGGTATTGAATCTAGGGTCTCAGTTATCTACTGCTAGGCTACATGCTTAGCTTTATTTTCTGTTTTTATTTTAATTTGGGGCCACTCTTGGCAGTGCTAAGAATCATTTGGTGTCAGGATCCAACTTGAGTCCCACATACAAAACATATACTCTAACCCTAAGAAAAATGTCCTTGGCCTTTCAGGGGATTTTATTCTCGGTCTTTGTGTTCTTGTTTCCCCCCCATCCCAGTGGAGGGACTCCCCATCCCCCATGTATTTTTCTTTTTTAAAATATAATTTAAAATTTAAAATTATGGTTTTTGTAAAATAGTATTTTGCTTTAAAATAACGAAGTTTTAAATTTTTTTCAATATAGAACAATATACTAGACAGTTTGTAAATAGTTTTCTGAGCATGATAGAATGAAATTGATAGCTTTTGATATCAAAGGATAAACAAACTTAAAATATATAGTGGTCCAAGACATGAGACTAATTAAACTGTCACTGTCCCTGTCCTCCCGTTGTTCATCGATTTGCTCGAGCGGGCCCAGTAATGTCTCCATTGGAGACTTTGTTGTTACTGTGTTTGGCATATCGAATACATCACAGGTGGCTTGCCAGGCTCTGCCGTGCAGGCGAGATACTCTCGGTAGCTTGCCAGGCTCTCCGAGAGGGGCGGAGAAATCGAACTCAGGTCGGCCATGTTGGCTGCGTGCAAGGCAAACGCCCTACCGCTAGCTATTATTAATTTTTGGATCGGGGATCGTTGAGCCCCTAGTGGTGCTCAGGGCCTCAGCCTGGCTGGTTTCAGAGATCTCTCCTGGTGGGGTTAGGTGCAAGGCAGGTGCCCTTCTTGCTATACTCTCTCTCCAAACCCCTTACATTGTAGTTAAAAATGTAGTTGCCACGTTTCAGCGGCCCCAAACATTACAGACCAGTGAGTGTTTCATTGTAAGAATATACCTGAGAAAAGAACTGTCATTGTTTTCTGCTTCCATAATGCATGAGATGCACTCACAGTAGATACCTTTGAAATTAGTAAATTAGTTCTGCTGCTGGGAGAAAGCTCTGCTTTCTGGGAACATTTACTTTTCTTGAGCACATTGCCAGGTAAAATAGGATATTTTGTCTAATTCTTGGTAAGATTATTGTGTATTTGGGCAGACTTGCCAGATCGTAAAGATAATTAAAACTTTTTTTTTTAATAATATAGGAGTACTGCTATTTGTTCAGCCATTGATTAAGCTGATTGAATTGGGCATGAACTCCACTAATGAAAACTTTTATGCCATATTTTATTTAAATTTATTTCAATATGGTAATATTTAAAACCTGGTGAAAATGATGTAGCATATTTCATTTTATACTGTTTAAAAGGTGGTTGTTTACTGTCTTTGAAATGAAGCATTTAACTCATATAAAACAAAAGGGGAAAAAACACGGTCACTTTGTAGCATATTAAATGTGTCTCACTCTGGAGGCCTTTAAGGGTCTCTTTTTCTTTTTCCGTTGATTGAGGGGCAGTTTGGGCCATAGTTGGTACTCAGGAGATCATATGCCAGGAGTTGTACCAGGGCTTGCTCAGTGCAGAGCAATGCCTTAATTCTTTGGCTCTCTCCTTTTTTGACCTTAAATAAGGGTTTTTAAAACTTGTATGTAGTAGTTGTTGAATGATCAGAAAATTTGAGAAATATATTTTCTATGTCAGTTTGGTTTTCCCCCTAAGTTCTGTTTTTCCTTTTATCCTTTTTTGTTGTGTTGTTGGGGGGATTGCGGGGGCCCCACTCTAAGTACTTGGAGGACTTGGTGCTTTGGGCCCTTTTGGTGCCTGGGATTACTCCCTTTTGTGAACCATGTGCTGTAGCCCTTTGAGTCATCTCTCTTAAGTTCTTTTATAAACATCTAGTACATTATGTCATTTGTATTTTAATGGGTTTTAGATTAGATTGATTGCCAAAGACCCAAGTGCTAGATTATTGAGTTATTTTCCATGCCAGGTTCTCACCCCCCCACCCCCCATGCAGTTAATTTCATTGTGGACCTAAGGTTGTAAAAATCTTGGGCTCAGCAATTTAGTGATTGAGGGGATGGGTATGAATCAGGTATAAAAGAAAAAAGGTCACAAATCCCATTTTCTGTCACGCTACTTCAAAGATTTTTAGGTAGGATTATTTTTGCATATCGTACTAAAGGTAAAATCTTACGATTTTCAGTCATTGAGAACTAAAATATTTAGAGATCAGTGACAAGTGAGGTTGCTGGTTTTTAATTGAAACTGAGTTAAGTAGAAAATAATTCTTGCTTTGTAGAAATGTGAATTTTCTTAAAAAGCTGCTTGTCTTCCCTATCTGCAGGTTCTGTACAGAGTAATGAGATGTGTGACGGCTGCAAACCAAGTCTTCTTTTCTGAGGCTGTGTTGACAGCTGCTAATGAGTGTGTTGGTGTTTTGCTCGGCAGCTTGGATCCTAGTATGACTATTCACTGTGACATGGTCATTACGTATGGCTTAGATCAGCTGGAAAATTGCCAGACTTGTGGTACAGATTATATCATCTCAGTCTTGAATTTACTCACGTTGGTATGTGAATTCTATTTTGTTGCGTATTTACATGTTTGCTTGAGTCTGTAAAATCAAAACAGATATGGAAGAAATTAAGGCTTTAAATTTCTTTTGTTTTCATTATTTGTATGCTTTTGGTGCCACACCTGCTGGTGTGGGGCTCCCAGCTTCTCTCTTGGCTCTGCTGGGGATCAGCCGAGGACCTTGCATATGTCAGGCCCGTAGTTCACCACTTGAGCCTGGCCCCTAGTGTTCGTGATTTTTTTTCTCCTTGTCCTTGTCTTCCCCTTTCATTCTTACTGGACAGTGCTTAGGAACTATTACCGGTTTTGATCTGGGGCCGTTAGCATCTGTGCTCAGTGATTACTCCTGTAGTGCCTGTTGGGGGTGGGCACAGCAGCGACAACCATGTGACACTGGTGACTGGGTCACTGAATCAGGGCTGCCTTCCTGCAAGGCCAGGCACCTGGATACCTGTGCTGTCTCTGTAGGTGGCCCTCTTTTTATTTTCTTTTCTTTATGTTCTTTGAAGATCGCAGTAGTTTCTGCATTGCTAGACTCTGCTTTGCTTTTGCTTAGTTTTGTTTGCATTTGACAGTGCCTCAGTGTATCTTCATTCTCTTTTTCTTAAGTTCTTCAGAGGAGACTGACACTCTGATAAATGCAGTGTAAAAGAAGATACTTGGAAGCTCTTGTTTTTGTTTTGGGGCCTCACCCTGCGGTGCTTAGGGCTGACTCCTGGCCCTGCTCTTAGGGATCACTCCCTGCAGACTCAGGGGTGCCGTGGATTAAAGCTGGGTTGGCCTCATCCAAGGCAAGCGCCCACCCCCCTACTAGCGCTGCAACCTCTTAGGAGCTATTTTGAAAGCTCCTGTTACCCCTATGAAACTTCTTTCTTAGTTTCATTCTCTATAATCACTCTTCTCTTTTTCATTATGGGCATCTTGAAATAAATTACATACGTAGAATCACATACTGAATCCAAGCATATTTAGCAGTCAGTTTTGTAATTAGAAATACAAGACCTGGCTGGTTACATGGAATCCTTTGACTCCATCGCCTGCTTGCTTTCCTATCTCCAGGTGGGTTTAGAGCAAATTCTAGATGTCAAATGTTTTTGCCAAAGTCACCTCTCTCCTTTTTGCCATTATAAGAAAATTGCCCAGGTTTAAGTGCAAATACTTTTATCTTCTCAGGTGGCCAAACATTTATTTACAGCAGGTAGGGCGGTTGCCTTGCAAGCAGCCAACATGGCCGACCTGAGTTTGATTCCTCCACCCCTCTCGTAGAGCCTGGCAAGCTACCGAGAGGATCTTGCCCGCACGGCAAAGCCTGGCAAGCTACATATTGACATATTCAATATGCCACACACAGTAACAAGTCTCACAGTGTTACTGGGCCCGCTTGAGCAAATCAGTGAACAATGGGAGGACAGTGACAGTGACTTATTTATTTGGATTTTGGGCCACATCCTGCAGTGGTCAGGACTTATTCCTGGCTTTATGCTCAGAGATCACTTCTGTCAGTGCTCTGGGGACCATATGCCTGCTGGGAAGCAAACCAGGGCAGCCACATGCAAGGCCAGCAGGTACCTTAACCCCTGCATGCTCTCTCCCAAACATCCTAATATCACCAACGACCTAAAGATTCATTATATTAATTTTTAAATTAATAGACTTTTTAATGACTCTTTTTCTGTTTACAGAAAAATTGAGCTGAAAATAGAGCTCCCATAAACCTAACTCCCTTACTAGTTCTCCTTTTGTTTTTTTTGGTCTTGGGCTCACACCTGGCATTCTCAGGGGTACTCTCAGCTCTGTGCTCAGGGGGTTGTTTCTGGTAATGCTCGGGCAACCTTGCAGAGCTGTGCTGGAATCCAGCCCTGGATTGCCCCCTGAAAAACAAAAGGCTCCAGTCACTAGAACCCGAGGGAGTGTGCTCCCAGCTCCTGCCCTGCCCTCCCTCCCTCCTCTTCAGTAACATGAAAGGGAAGAGGTGAAACGTACTCCACTGGTGAGCAGAGCACCGTATAAGGAGCTAGTGTCCACTTGAGTTCTTTCCTTTCGCCCGGCCACTGGTGCTTTTACGTTCTCCTTGGTAGAAAGCTCATATCTCTATTTCATTCTTTCAGATTGTTGAACAGATAAATACAAAGCTGCCATCATCATTTGTAGAAAAACTGTTTATACCATCATCTAAACTGCTCTTTTTACGTTACCATAAAGAAAAAGAGGTAAGTGATACACTGATCATGATTTTTGAGAACGTAAGTCACTGAAGAACTAAGTTTAATATGGAATGTAGTTACCATAATAATTAAGGTTTGATAAGTGCCATACTCCTTTTTTTCTTTTTTTTTTGGTTTTTGGAACACTTGGTGGTGATTAGGGCTTATTCTTGGCTCTGCACTCAGGAATCACCCCCAGTGGGCTTGGAGGCCAATATGGGGTGCTGGGGATCGAACCCAGATTGAGCACTACAGAGGCAAACCCCCACCCCACTGTACTATTGCTCTAACCCATACTCTTTATCTTGATGATGTGTTTTTTGTAAGTTTTCATAGAAATAGTAGTTACAGGGGCTGGAGCGATAGCACAGCAGGTAGGGTGTTCGCCTTACACGCAGCCAACATGGCCGGCCCGAGTTCGATTCCTCTGCCCCTCTTGGAGAGCCCGGCAAGCTACCGAGAGTATTCGATACGCCAGACACAGTAACAACAAAGTCTCCAATGGAGACGTTACTGGGCCCGCTCGAGCAAATCGACGATCAACGGGAGGGCCTTTACCTTTACCTTTACCTAGTAGTTACAGATTCAGAAGTCTCATATGTGTTGTTGTGATGATTAGGAGTTACACGTACTTAATTGTGATGCTGGGCAGGGGAGGGTGTGTGTTGGTGTGTGTGAGAGAGAGAGAGGTTTACTTTGAAAAAAAGTGAATAAAAGTAAGTAAGTAAAAGTAAAGGCCCTCCTGTTGATCATCGATTTGCTCGAGTGGGCCCAGTAACGTCTCCATAAGAGACTTTGTTATTACTGTGTTTGGCATATCGAGTACATCACAGGTGGCTTGCCAGGCTTTGCTGTGCGGGCGAGATACTCTCGGTAGCTTGCCGGGCTCTCCGAGAGGGGCGGAGGAATCGAACTCGGGTCGGCCATGTTGGCTGCGTGCAAGGCAAACACCCTACCGCTGTGCTATTGCTCCAAATAAAAGTATAAGTCTTTAATATTTTCATCTTGGACCAGGGACTTTGGGGGCCTGTAGCTGACCCTGGTTTGATCCCTGGCATACATGTTTCCACGAGCACTGCTGGATGTGATCCAATACCATTCCACCCTCCTTTTCATATTGCCACTTTGAATTTACAGGCCACATCCTTTGCAGTAAAGCTTTATAGTTTTTAGACAAGCTTATTAAGGTGTAGGCCTGTAGGCTCCCTAGGGTGCTTTTTGTCTTATCCTTGGTTTATTTTGGGGGACACACCTGGTGATGCTCCTGAGTTCTACTCCCGGCTCTGTGCTTGGTCATTCCTGGCGTTCTCCAGGGTGCCATAGGGTGCTGGACATCATACCTTGAACCCTGTCCTCCTGCATGCAATCTATGCTTGGCCGTTTGAGCTCTCACCGGGCCTCCCATTCCCCCCATCTTTTTTCTCTTTTTCAGTGATGATCTTTGATGTCCTGAACAGTGAACTTTTTTTCTAATTTTAAGTGACTTGCATCTTTACCACTTGGCGAATGATGATTTCTTTTTCACACACTTACCCCTATGTTTTCTTACTACGATTTTCCTGGATTCTGTCTTGAAGGTCGTCGCTGTTGCCCATGCTGTCTATCAAGCTGTGCTCAGCCTGAAGAATATTCCTGTTTTGGAGACTGCCTATAAACTGATTTTGGGAGAAATGACTTGTGCTCTAAACAACCTGCTGCACAGCCTACAGCTTCCTGAAGCCTGCTCTGAAATAAAGCATGAGGCTTTCAAGAATCATGTGTTCAGTGTTGACAATGCAAAATTTATAGTTATATTTGACCTCAGTGCCCTGACTACAATTGGAAATGCCAAAAATTCACTAATAGGGGTGAGTCTTCACTTGGCCTTTTTTTTTTCTGCTTTATTCACAGTTAAACTTCTTCACATTGCATGTTTATGTAGTTAATTTGCTTTTATATTAATGTGTCTACAGAATCACTGTAGAACTCATAGTCTTATGTAGGGCCTGCTGAGATCTTGGAGGTTGACACCGAGCCAGGAGTAAGGCCTGAACACCACTTGGTGTGACCCCCAAACAAAGAAAACGTTTGATTTTTAGAATCCGAGGTGTTTAATGTGTTGAAGTGGTTTATGTTCTGGAAATGAGAGTGGTCTCCAGCACAGTGCTGTCTGTTGGGATTAACAGTAGTGGGGGATGAGAAAGTCTTTGTGTGGCAGCCCTGCCCCTTACGTGATGGGGCCACTACATTTGTGTAAAGCAGACACAGTAGGCTCTGCTCTAGAGGGTGAAAGACCGTTTCACCCTCAGAGTGCTCAGCACAGCATCTCCTGGGGTCAGTCAGGCTCAGCCTACAGTCTTTTCAGTCATGAAAAATTTCTTTATTGAAATGTAATTCCCATATATAGTTTAATGTTGCCTTTCTTAGCATTTCCAAAGAGCTGTGCAACATCACCTAGTTTTGTAAAGGAAGTTTTGTTGAATTCCACATGGTTCCTCATAAGGCTGTTTCCTTCTTGCAGTCGCAGAGTAAGGAGTTGGAACAGAGACTCTGGTCATTTGTCCCTTGGTTCAAATATATTCTCTTGTCTTCATTCACAGAAGTATTTGTTGACTTTAGGCTTAGTGTTCGATAGTTTCCATAGTTACAATGGCATTCTAATGTATTAAAAAGCATAGACCTCCTTTAAAGATAAACTCTTTACACCCATGGCCTTGGAGGAGCCAAACATTGACTCTGTTGTCCGTCCTCAGATGTGGGCACTGTCTCCGACGGTCTTTGCACTGCTGAGCAAGAACCTGATGATCGTGCACAGTGATCTGGCTGTTCACTTCCCCGCCATTCAGTATGCTGTGCTCTACACCCTGTATTCCCATTGTACCAGGTGCTGTATTGACTAAGACTTAAGAATTCTTGTTGTGTATTTTAAAGTATAGACTTTTTTTTGTATGAGCATTCTTTATTTTTTTTAATGAATCACCATGAGATATAGTTGCAGACTTACAAAGTTGTGTGATTACGTTTCAGTCATACAGTGATTGAGTACCCATCCCTTTACCAGTGCCCGTTCTCCAACCAATGTTCCCAGTATCCCTTCTGCCACCCCCACTCCACCCCACCCCAACCGTGCCCCTTTCACACTCACTCCTTAGGGGTTTTATGGTTTGCAATACAGGTAGTAAGTGGCTATCATGTTTGGTCTCTAGTCCACTTTTAACATACATCTCCCATTAAAGTATAGACTTTTTTTTTTAATTTGATTTAGCATTGAGTCTGCCCCACGCATACCTTTTTTATTTTTTAATTGAGAGGTGAAAGGATGATCTGTATTTGTCTTCCAGGCATGATCACTTTATATCTAGTAGTCTTAGTTCTTCATCACCATCTTTGTTTGATGGAGCCGTGATAAGTACTGTAACTACAGCTACCAAGAAACATTTTTCTATCATATTAAACCTCCTGGGAATCTTGCTTAAGAAAGATAATCTTAACCAGGACACAAGGTAACTAAGTTTTATATTATATTTCCTTAACTTTATTAATAGAACTTCATAATTTACATTTAAATGAAGTGGGAACAGCACTGAAAATTTGTTTTTATTCAGTCTAGGAGTTTTTTTTGGAATTACATGACATGAAACGTCCTACAACATTTTATAGGAGAATGAATCTTACAGAGATTTAAGAAATAGTACAGTGGGTAGGGCACTTGCCTTGAATATGGCAGACCTGGGTTCAATTCCTAGCACCCCATATGACCCCTCTGAACCTGCCAGGAGTGATCCCTGAACTTAGCCTGTTGTAAGGCCCGAGTACCAAACTGAGTGTGGCCCAAAACATAAAATAAATAAGTAAAATTAAAGAATTGTTTTTCTTTAGTGTAAAATTGGCTGTTTTGTGTTTCAGGAAACTGTTAATGACATGGGCTTTGGAAGTGGCTGTGTTAATGAAGAAGTCTGAAACATATGCACCTTTATTCTCTCTTCCATCTTTCCATAAGTTTTGCAAAGGCCTTTTGGCCAACAGTAAGATCCATTGAATTCTCTGATTCGTTACTTTTGATAATCAGCACTTCACAGTGAGCGTTGGCAATAGAAGATAGTCACTTAAGTATTTTTCTTGACCCCAGTGTATGTAGCACTGTAGCACTATCCTCTCGTTTTTCATCGATTTGCTTGAGCGGGCACCAGTAATGTCTCCCAAGAAATTGTGAAATTTGTTGTTACTGTTTTTTGTCATATCAAGTACGTCACAGGTAGCTTGCCAGGCTTTGCCGTGCGAGCGAGATAATCTTGGTAGCTTGCCGGGCTCTCCGAGGGGGGTGGAAGAATCGAACGAGGGTCTGCTGTGTGCAAGGCAAACACCCTACCTGCTGTGCTGTTGCTCCAGTCCATCATTTAGTAGTGTGATATAAAATACAGCTTTATGTAAAATATAGCTATGTGAGGCTGGAGAGAATGCAGCGGCTAAGAAGCTTGGCTTGCCTGCTGCCAATCCCAGTTTGATCCCTGCTACATGTTCCCTGAGCACTTCCAGGTATGGCCCACAGGTCTGACCCCATTGTATAATTCTCATTGTTATGAGATGTGTAATCTTCCTTCGGTATTGTTCATTGTAAGTATGTGGAAATTAGTTTGTTTTCAGCGATAGTCACATTGAAGAAATTTCCCAAGGGCTGGGGTTGTGGCTCAGTGGTAAAGTATTTTGCATGTATGAAGCCCTGGGCTAGGAGGTTTCAGCAGTGGATCTGATTCTAACACTGGGAGAAAAGAGTCCCAAGCAAAGCCCTTGTGGGGCTGGAGCGATAGCATAATGGGTAGGGTGTTTGCCTTGTACACGACTGACCCGGGTTTGATTTCCAGCATCCCATATGGTCCCCCAAGCACCGCCAGGAGTAATTCCTGAGGGCAGAGCCAGGAGTAACTCCTGTGCATCGCTGGGTATGACCCAAAAAGCAGAACAAAAACAAAAAAGCCTTTGTGTGGACAGTGGGTAGGAGTAACTCCTAGTCCGTGGTAAGTGCTTGCTGTGTATTAGGGAAGTGAGTGGGTCTAGAAGTTAGGACATAGTGACATAGAGGTTTTTTTGGGAAAGCCAAAAGTCACTGTCTTTTTCTGTTTTCATAGCTCTTGTCGAAGATATAAATATCTGTCTGCAAGCGTGCAGCAGCTTAAATGCTTTGTCCTCTTCCTTGCCAGACGATCTGTTACAGAGGTAGGATAAAAGAGCCTTTCTTGCCAATCCCGGCCCTTCCTGTCTCTGACACATTACACCTTCATTGTCTCTTTTATTTCTTCTTAGGTGTGTTGACGTTTGCCGTGTTCAGCTAGTTCATAGCGGAACTCGTATCCGACAAGCCTTTGGAAAACTATTGAAGTCTATTCCTTTAGATGTTGTTCTGAGGTATGATGGCTGTGTTGGGCAAGGCATCCCTATGTTTGTATTGTCTAATCTCAGAAAAGAAGCAAAAGGCAAATGCCAATCAGTGAATTAATGCCACATCTAGTGTTGGCACTTCCCAGTGATTAAGGAGTTGTCTGTTACTTGAAAAACTAATTTTTAATTGTTCTTAATAAGATATTTTGGAAACTTAGACTCAATTAAATTTTTTTATTTCTAATGTTAGGAAATTGATTTGTAACATGTAGTATTTAAAGCAGTTTGCTTAAAATGATTTTTTTCCTTGTCTACAGCAATAACAATCACACAGAAATTCAAGAAATTTCTTTAGCACTAAGAAGTCATATGAGCAAAGCACCAAGTAACACATTCCACCCACAAGATTTCTCTGATGTCATTAGTTTCATATTATATGGGAACTCTCATAGAACAGGGTAAGACATTTCTTTGACTTTCCCATCAAATTTTTATTTTATTTTTCTGTTTGTTTGAAATGAGTTGGTTTGATTCCAGATGGCTCAGAGAACAGGCTAGCCCAAACACTTGCCAAGAGCATGTCCTGGCCGGATTTGGGGCTAGGGCTCCTCGCCCATTGCTACGTGGGCACTGCTGGGGAGACAGATCAAGTGGATGAGGAACTGGAGGAATTCTTGTTCTACATTTTTTGATAATAGAAGTTGATTCTTAAATGCACAACAGGTTCCAAATACTTCATTCTAGCTCCTATTAGTGACAGAGGCTACATAGGAATGGTATTAAAGACTGGCCCAAGGAACAGTTTACTTTTTGCCAGATTTTTAAATTCCACCAGTAGCCCTGGGCCTTTTCTTAGAGTTTCTTCTGCTCCTCCTCCCCTCTCTGTCTGAATGTCTCATCTTCTATATCTGTCTGTCTCCTGGCCTGCTTCTTGGGCTACTTCAGGGTCTGTCTCCTGCCACCTTACAGACCAGACATAATATATTCAGGTTGAATGTCCTGGACCTTAAAACCAGGTTTATGTGGATAAACAGGTGAGGAGTTGGTTAGAAAGTCATCTTCACAAATGTTTACTTTCCGCGGTAAGAAAGATAGCATCTGAAGAAACAAAGATGGGTTTTGAAATTTGTTAGATGCGTGGGCAGTCAACTGATGATGCGATGCATAGGCATTCAACTGATGGGATTTAGTCCTCGGTGCTTTTGGGAGGGCCCCCAGGCATAGACAATCGAGAAACTTCTAGTGAATGCTTGATCCTAATAGCACTTACCCCAATAACTGATCCATAACATACTTCATCTTATTTTAACTGTAGCCTTTACTGAGAGATGGGCAAATACTGCTGCTCGGTTAGATGGGTTTTGTCTTTTCGATATAGGAAAATTGTTGTCTCCCATTCCTAGTCCCTTTTCAGACTTATTTTGTATTCTTGAAAGTGAAGTCATGACGGTCTGTTAAATCTGAAACTGCTTTCCCCAGGAAGGACAACTGGTTAGAAAGACTGTTCTATAGCTGCCAGAGATTGGACAAACGTGACCAGTCCACAATTCCCCGCAATCTTCTCAAGACAGATGCCGTCCTCTGGCAGTGGGCAATTTGGGAAGCAGCACAGTTCACTGTCCTCTCTAAGCTGAGAACCCCACTGGGCAGAGCTCAGGATACCTTTCAGACCATCGAAGGTAAGTCTCTGTTTTTCCAAGCCTTCTCATGTGCAGAGTATCAAGTTTGACACTAGCAGGGAATGAGTTTCTTGGTTAAAACATACACCCTGAGAGGATATATTTGTTTGCAATGAATATTGTGTGCACAGCAGTATAGCTGTCTGGTTTTCTTCACAGACGTACGGGATTTGTTTGGAGAAAGCATTTTCCCCCTGTACTGAAGGTCTTTCTTGTTGGTAGTTATTTGGTGACAGGAGGGAAGGGAGGGTCACTCCCAACAATTTTCTTTTTTGGTCACACCTGGTACTGCTTAGGGGCTACTTCTGACTCTGCGCTCAGGAATTACTCCTGGCAGTGCTCAGGGGACCACAAGGGATGCCGGGGATGGAACCTGGGTCAGCTGCGTGCAAGGCAAATGCCCTATTTGCTGTGCTATCACTCTGGACCAGTCCCAGCAGTTCTTGGCCAGCTGGATTGGTGGTTCAGTGCCAAGATCCTTCAGTGCCATGGATTACCAGACCATCTTGGTGTTCCCTGAAGCCTTGAGAGCAAACCTGGAGGTTTTTGGGGTCTATTCCCAGTGGTGTTAAGGATATACATGATGCTGGGGATTGAACATGGTTGGCTACGTGCAAGGCACATGCCTTCATCTCTGGACTGTTTCCCTGGCCCCGAGAGTTTGGTTTTACTTTGTTCTTGAGGGGTGGGGTAGACCTGACTGTGCCCAGGGCTTACTCCTGGCTCTGTTCCCGGATTATGCCTGGTGGTGTTTGTAGGACATACGTGGTGCCAGAGATTGAGCTGTTGTCAGCTATGTGTCTGATTTGGGAATCTATTTTTTAATATTGGATATGTAGAGTATCCTTGGTAATTGTGTATTTGTGGAATTATTGTCAAGAACTGGAATCTTTAAAGATTTCTCTTAAGTTTAGAATGTTGTCTTTGCCTGAAGGTATTATTAGAAGTCTTGCAGCTCACACATTAAATCCTGATCAAGACGTTAGTCAGTGGACAACGGCAGACAATGATGAAGGCCACAGTAGCAACCAGCTAAGGCTGGTTCTTCTGCTGCAGTATCTGGAAAATTTGGAAAAACTGATGTACAATGCCTACGAGGGGTGCGCCAACGCGCTGACGTCCCCTCCCAAGGTTGGTCTCTTGGATCCTTCAGGCTCAGTGCTGGCAGTGTGGGCACGGCGGGGATGCCAGTCTTGTGGATTTTGCTTTTGTGTATTTGAGAACTCCTTTAATTGGCAATCATCCTGAACTTTGTTTCTTTCAATTCTGAAGGTCATCAGAACTTTTTTCTATACCAATCGTCAAACTTGTCAGGACTGGCTAACACGGATCCGACTCTCCATCATGAGGGTTGGACTATTGGCCGGTCAGCCTGCAGTGACTGTGAGACATGGCTTTGACTTGCTTACCGAAATGAAGGCAAATTTATCTCAGGTATCATGGGGTGTTCGGGGTGAATTTTAAATTTCTTCCCTAGGAAACTTTGGGTACAATGCTTTGATATCATTTAATCAGTGGATAAAATAAAGCCTCGCTTTCAAAATTTAAGATTATTTTATGAAAGCAGTAACCTCCACATTTGCCTATTCATGTACCCTACTTCATAGGAACATCTTAAAAATAACGATTTATACTTAAGGGTTAAAGATAGTTGTGAGAGATTTGTCTGTAGAAGATTTGTCTGTTTCCCTCCCGTGGCCCTCCCCACCTTCCTTGGCAGATACCTCTCTGTCTCTCTCTCTCCCCACCTCTCTTCCTCTCTCCCTTCAACTCTCCCTCCTTTCCTTCCTCCTTCCCTCCCTCCTTCCATCCTTTCCTCCCTCCCTCGCCTGCCTTTTGGGAATTAAGGTTTATAATACAGGTACTGATGGGTTATCATGCACACCCCATTGCCTATTCTCAGCACTCAGTTCTTGTCCAGAGTGGTCATTTCCAACTGTTATTATCATAGTGGTCCCTTCTCTATTCTAACTGCCCTCCATGCCCTACACACTGACAAGTTTCCAACTGTGGACCTGTCCTCCTGGTGGAAGAAGTAATTTACAATTGTAAATGGAAAAGTATTTAATAAAGTGCATATTGTATATTAGGAAATTGTATGTGATAATACATTAAAAAGTATTTGTTTCTGCAGAGTATCTATTACTAATAAAAAGAAAGGGAGGGACCCAAGTGATGGTACAGCGGCTAGGACACTTGCCTTGCCTGGGTTCGCTCCTTGGCATCCCATATATTCCCCTGAGCATCATCAGGAGTGATCCCTGAGTACACAGCCAGGAATAACATCTGTAGGGTGTGACCCCCAAAGGAAAATAAGTAAAAAATAAAGGGAAAATGTGAATAGGGAATAATGGGCTTATCTCCGATATACTGAAGGTTTACAAATTAACATATAAGACACTGTTCAAAGATATAAAAGTAGTCATCCTTGTATTTCCTCTTTATGTTTTTGTTCTGTGTTCACTTTGTACTTCACTTGTATAGACTCCAGAGTTTGGCTTGAGACAGATTTGGATTATAATCAGTAAATTTATTAGTAGTTTGAATTTTAACAGTGCTGAGATCTATGATGACTTTTTCTGGGGGACTCCCTTTCCAGGGGAGTGAATTGGAAGTGACTATCATGATGGTGGTTGAGGCGCTGTGCGAACTTCACTGCCCTGAAGCCATACAGGGACTCGCTGTTTGGTCCTCCTCAGCTGTTGGGAAAAACCTTCTCTGGATTAACTCAGTGGCGCAGCAGGCTGAGGGAAGGTAAGCGGGACAGAATGGGGGAAGGGCTGCCTTTCTTGGTGGGATTCTTGTGGTTTGGTTTTGTGTGTTTTGGGTCACACACGATTTTACTTATTCTTGGCTCTGTGCTCAGGGATCACTCCTGGCAGGGCTTGGGAGACCATATGAGATGGGGGGGGCGAGGGGGGGGATCAGTCCTGGGTCTGTCTGCCATGTACAAGCAATCGCCCTACCTGCTGTGCTATCTCCCTGGCCCTGAATCAAGATTCTTGATTGCCAGTTCCGTGATTTGTTTTTGTATTTATAGCGCTTTGGGTTGTCGGGCCACACCTGACAATGCTTGGGGGTTACTCCTGTCTTTGGGCTCAGAAATTACTCCTTGCAGTGCTCAGGGGACCTTATGGAATGCTGGGGATCGAACCCAGGACAGCTGAGTGCAAGGCAAGCATCCCACTCACTGTACTATCTCTCGAGTCCTATGGTGCTTTTTTGATGTTCAGAAAATTTTAATTGTTATGCCATTAGATTTGTTAGTTTATGGATTATTTTGATTGTGGTCATTCTATTTAGTCTTGGTATACTTGACATCAGATATTTGTCAGTATTTTTATAATTAATTTTTGCTGTGCTGGGGAGGATTGTTGGGCCTTAGACTTGTGGCCGTTCCTTTACTGCTGAGCAGCACTCAAGATTCACATAACCTTGACATTAGCTTTAATTTCTGGTGACCCAGAAATTTAATTTCAGACATCCCAACCTCATGCAAAAAAAGACTCTTTCTTGTTATTTTGGAAGTGAAATAGAGAATAACTTACAAGTTTTTAAGACTTTCTAAATGCTGTTGATAACATTGCAATACATTATTATAAGCCTGAGTTGATAAACTCTTGCCAGTTCACCACTAAATGCGTAATTCTGTCCTTTTCTACTATATATTTGTCCCCTTTGTCTTGATATATCTAACCTCAATCTCTTTCCTGTCTTGTAACTACCAGTTGGTCTTAATGGACTATTTCTTTTATGTTGAAGGTTTGAAAAGGCCTCTGTGGAGTACCAGGAGCACCTTTGTGCCATGACAGGTGTTGACTGCTCCATCTCCAGCTTTGACAAGTCTGTTCTCACTTTGGCCAATACTGGGCGTAATAGTGCCAGCCCCAAGCATTCTCTGAATGGTATGTATTCAGTATGTAACAAAGCTTGTGGCCAGATCATTCGTGCAGCTCATCTTACTGTATATTTTTGTACTTCTGTACTCTTTGTACTCTTTGATCGGCAAAGCCTGGCAAGCTACCGTGACGTATTCGATACGCCAAACACAGTAATAACAAGTCTCACAATGGAGATGTTACTGGGCCCGCTTGAGCAACTCGACGAATAGCAGGAGGACAGTGCAGTGCTACAGTGCTACTCTTTAACATACTTAAAATAGTTTGGGTATTTTTTCTATTTGTTCTACTCATTTATTTAGGTGAGTCCAGGAAAACTGTGTTGTCCAAACCGACGGATTCTTCTCCTGAGGTCTTAAATTATTTGGGCAATAAAGCATGTGAGTGCTACATTTCCATTGCTGATTGGGCTGCGGTGCAGGATTGGCAGAACGCTATTCACGACTTGAAGAAGAGTACCAGCAGTACTTCCCTCAACCTAAAAGCGGATTTCAACTACATAAAGTAAGATTTCTCTGTCTTCTGTAAGTTATGATATTTTTTGAAACAAAGAAATTCCTAATGTGGTCATCGTTTTACTCTGCGGCCATTCTCAACAGGGTTCCCAGAAGAAGCCAGGGTCCGAGGTGAGACGGGTGACTGTGCAGTGGGCAGGCTCCTGATGACACATCCTTTGGTGTCGATTTCCTTTTCAAAGTCAAACAGATGTACAGAGGAATAATGATTCTAAATCAACTACATAAAAAATACTGAACAGGACAGAGATTATGAATATTTGTAAATTAAACTCCACATTTTACCTTTTTTCCCTTTTTTTGTGCCCTCTATTTCTCGATCCCTGGATTTTAAATGTAAATGCTGGCTGTGCTGCAGCCCTTTGTTTGCCCGGATCAGGCTCATTAACTCTCTCTGCAGTACAGGGTGCAGCCTGCAGTGAGTAAAGGCTTAATGCTTATTTCTCTATGTGCCAGCCAGTGTACAAGTAGTAGGACAGAAACCAGACAGCTGCTTTTCTGCCGTTGCTGGTGTTTTGGGCCTCACCTGGCCGTTTAGTGGGGTGCGCCCTCATGCTTGGAGTGCATCACACAGTGCCTCCCACATGCCGAGCATGTGCCCTCACCCTTTGTGCTATTTTCCTGGCCTAACTTGTTTGGGATGTGTGTTTTTGTGTGTGTCCGAGTAGTCTGTGTGGGATGTAAAACACGTTTTGCTAGACATGAAATCCAGGAACCCAGGTTCTCACATGCAAGACATTATTTCTGAGCTATAACCCAGCTCTAGACGGGGATTCTGAGCCCGAGAATCAGCTCGCTCGTCTGCTAGTGAGGGATAGACGAAGACTGTTGGCCAAGATTGAGTTACAACATCAGAATGCTGTGGGGCAGAGTTGAGTTTACAGACCTAGTCCCAGGATTCTGGAGTTGACCTCTGGAAATGCTGGGGTGGGCAGTGTTGGATCGAAGTGAATCGTAGGAGATGAGTGTAGAGAATTGGTGGAAGTTGTGAAAAAAACTTTTGTGCTGAAGTCCTAGTAAACTAGAAAGCATGAATGAGAATTTGTTAGTTTTCATTTTGGTAGCCAGGAATTGGTGTCTCTGAGGCAGTCGGCCACAGTCCCTGACTCAGTGGAGTTGGAGTGGGAGGGCTGTGGCCTCACGGGTTTTGCTGACTGGTTCACAGCTCTGTGTGAGACTGAGAGGCTGGCGGTTGCATTCTTCAGGTTTGGGGATTACTAAGGTGGAAGACGTGCGGTCAAGTGGTGTATAGCATCAGTATCGGGTTCAGACTGACTAGTGAGTGAGGCCACACAGTGGACAGGCGGGCAGGGAGCAGTCTTCTTTTTGGCTGGAAAGCAGTCATGATGGGAAAGGGAACCATGAGAGATCTGAAAGTAGTGGGTCCTGGTTTTGAGGCCCTGAGGCAGTGGGAAGATGCCGCCCGTTACAGGTAAGGACAGATTGAAAGAATCTCCCAGTCCACGAAGTGGCGGGATGGAGAGGGGAAGGGGCAGGGGAGGCAGGAGTAGGCAGTGCGGGCGAGGCGCTGGGAAGGCGGCCTTGGGGGCTCGTGTGAGAGGAGATGCCTCCTGGGGAGTTCAGGGGTGGCTTGAGTGAGGAGGGAGAAGTGGATCTGAGGTTCCTGTGCCAGCAGACGACTGTCAGGGTGCTGAACAGAAGCAGGCTGGCCCAGGCTGAAAGAGGAAGGAAGTGTGGCTGGGTGGCAGCACCGCAGCTCGAGAGCATAGCTGTGGCTTCTTAGTTCCCTGTCCGGCCTTAGTGCTGAGTAAGTGCACACCGGTACACACCAGACATGTGAAATGTTTGCCAGTGTGGAATGTTATGCCACTCTGCTATCTTACACTGTTTCTGAAGGATTCTAGAAGGTGGGTAGGGTAGATGGTGAGGTAACCCACATTTTACTTACAGGTCGCTGAGCAGTTTTGAGTCTGGAGAATTTGTTGAATGTACCGAGCAATTAGAATTGTTACCAGGAGAAAATATCAATCTATTTGCCGGCGGATCAAAAGAAAAAATAGGTACGTAAGACTATTTTATTGCTTTAAAAGAGTTTTTAGTTTGTTTTTGGGACTCACCTGACAGAGCTAAGGACTTATTCTTGGAGGTGCTCAGGGGACCTTAAGGGGCGCCAGGGATCGACCACTTGCAGAATAAGTGGTTAAACCTACTCTGTACTATCTCTCTGGACCTGTTTGAAACCATCTTAACATTAGGTATTAGTATAAACAATTATTCAAAGTCATTGACTTAGTATATTTTACTGGGCAACCTGGGAGTTAATAACATCTATTTTGGAGCAGGAGTCCCTCATTGAAGCAACAAATTTAGGACCATTCTGTTTATAATTGATTTAGTAAGTAAAAAAGTTAAAGTTAAGCCAATTACAAAGCTAAGATTTGTCTAGTTACTTGTTTGAAAAAGTACAGTTTTGGGGCTGGAGCAATAGCACAGCAGGTAGAGTGTTGGCCTTGCACGCGGCTGACCTGGGTTCGATTCCCAGCATCCCATAGGGTCCCCTGAGCACCGCCAGGGTGCAGAGCCAGGAGCAACCCCTGTGCATCGCTGGGTGTGACCCAAAAAGCCCCCCCCCCAAAGAAAAAAGAGAAAAAAAAGTACAGTTTTAAGCTTTTTGTCCTGCTTCCCATCTTGATTTTTCATTCATTCATTTTGTTATCACATTTGTTTTGTTTTGGGGCCACACCCAGTAGGGCTCTAGGCGGTCTCCTAGCTCTTTGTTCGGGCATTGGGGCAGGGTGTCAGGAATTAAATGGGTTTGCTGCCTGCAGGGCAAGCACCCTACCCACTGTACTAGCATGCTAGTCCTATCACAACTCACATTTTTAAGACGTTATTCTAAAGTATTGTTTTCTCTATTTAGCTTTTTTCTTTGTTTGCTTGGAGGGGGGGTGGGGGGGTTGGATTTTTGGACTACACTTGTTGGTGCTTAGGACTACTTGCACTGTGCTCAGGTGTCACTCCTTGAAGACTTGGGGGATCATATGAGGTACTGGGGATTGAACCTAGGTCAGCTGCTTGGAAGGCAAGCACCCTACCTGTTATACTATCTCTATAGCCATGTTTTAGCATTGATTGTTAGATTCAGTAGATCTAGATTTGCCCCTTTTTGGATCACACCTGGTGATTCTCAGGGGTTACTCCTAGCTCTGCACTCAGGAATTACTCCTGGTAGTGCTCAGGGGACCATATGGGATGCCAGGAATTGAACTTGGGTTGTCTGTGTGCTAGGTAAATGCCCTACCTGCTGTACTATTTCTCCAGTCCCTCTAAGAAATATTTTTATATAGCTATCAAATGCTTAATTATTGTGTTTAGGTTCCTGGATTTAAGTATGGAAGGGCGGTATCCATTGGTGATTCTTTTTGAATGCTGTCATTTAATGCTGTACATTAAAACCAAGTTAATCGCATATATTTCAACTCCTGTAGATATGAAAAAACTGCTTCCTAATATGTTAAGTCCAGATCCCAGGGAACTTCAGAAATCCATTGAAGTTCAGTTGCTGAGAAGTTCTGTTTGTCTGGCAACTGCTCTAAACCATATCGAGCAAGATCAGAAGTGGCAATCTGTAACTGAGTAAGTTTGCTCCTCGGGAGGTCAACGTGTATTATGTAGACTTGATGATAAGTGTCTCTACTTTCGTGGGCTGCTAATTAGTATAGCAGTCGCCAGATCACACAGTGTTGGATGTATGCTGTGTGACATTAGCCAGCATAGACTTGAGGTTGAAACCAAATGAAACGTAAAAGCCTGTGTTGTTTTGACTTCATTGCCCTTTCCTTCCTTCACCAGGGATGCCAGTTGGCTAGCAAACTGAAGTTGCCTTTTCTTTTGTGTGGTTATAAATGGAAAACTCTTCTGTTTAACTAACTGTAAGTGTTGTGTTTCAGAAATGTCGTGAAGTACTTGAAGCAAACCTCCCGCATCGCCATTGGTCCGCTGAGACTCTCCACCTTCACAGTCTCACAGTCTCTGCCGGTTCTCAGCACGCTGCAGCTGTATTGCTCCTCTGCACTGGAGAACACGGTTTCCAGCAGGCTCTCAGCAGAGGTGTGTGTGTGTGTCTACCCCGGCAGATCAGGCGTGTGAACTTGTGTATCCCCAGCATATGGTTTTGAACTTGGAAGAGGCATCCATATGAAACAAAAAGTAGTTTTAATCTTTTCTGGGCCACACCCAGCAGTGCTTAGGGCGCATTCCTGGCTCTGTGTTCAGGGATCACTTCTGGTAGTTCTCGGTCACGGTCCTCCCGTTGTTCATCGATTTGCTTGAGCGGGCCCAGTAACGTCTCGATTGGGACTTTATATGGTCCTAGTGTCTGGAACTGGGTTAGACCGAATGTGGCAAGTGCCTTACCACTGTACTGTTTCCATCCCCTATTTTTCAAATTTTAAAATAGATTTGTTGTGATAGCTGTGAACATCTAAAAATCAAATTTTCATTTGAAAAATATTTGAGGCAAATTGAAGAACCAAGATGTGTAATCACTCAGAATTCTTGATTGCTTACACAGCCCGCCCCCCCCCTTTTTTTTTTAAGAAGGGCATTTGGTGTATGAAAATGTATTTTCCTTGTGCATTTGATGGACATTTTGGGTTTGATATGAAGCCAACCCTGTCTGCCCAGTAAAATAAAGTGTAACCAAAATGGATTTTTTTCTTTTCAGAAAAATTTGTATTTCTTAGTGTCCTGTAACGTATCTTGTTTTATAGTAAATATACTGTGTCTCTCTCCCCCCCTGCCCCCCCATAAAAATACTGTAAGAGCCAGAGAGATAATACAATGGGCAAGAATTTTCCTTGTACTCTGTCAACCCAGGAGTGACCTGAGCAGAGTAAGGAGTAAGTCCCGAGAGCAGCAGGGTTGGCCCAGAGACAAACCTGAAGAAAAACAACAGTAAAAATAAGTTCTTTAGGGGCTGGAGGGATTGTACAAGGGGTAAGATACTTGCCTTGCATGTACTGACCCCAGTTCAGTGCCCAGTACTATGTATGGCCCCCCTGAGCACAGAACCAGGAGTAAGTCTCAGGCACACGTGGTTGTGGCCCTACTGCACCCCCTAAACGCTTTATTTGAATTTATTTGATAGATTAGACGTAGCAGTCTGAAGGTTTTTTGGGGGGTGGGGGGAGGGGTAGTAGAAGTGGAAAAACACCCCTATTGAGAAGGGCAATGGGAGGAAGAGGAGAGTGTGCTGAGGAAGATGAAGCATTCCATGTGTGGGCATTTCACCAGACTCAACGTTTACGTAGAGAAGCCGCGTGTTGATCTTGCTTAGTTTTGGCTTTTCTTGCAGGACTGCCTGATTCCACTCTTCAGTGAAGCCTTGCGCTCATGTAAGCAGCATGACGTGAGGCCGTGGATGCAGGCATTGAGGTACACCATGTATCAGAGTCAGTTGCTGGAGAAAATCAAAGGTAACCGTATTGTCTTTTTAGTAGCTTGATTGAAATGCAGTGGATGTGTTTCAGCTATGCAGGTCCATGTGTTTTTGACAGATATCCAGATACCACTTAGCCCACCCCAGAAAGGTGTCTCTGGGCCTGATGATTTCTAAGCTGCCACGGATGCAGATACTTTTATACCCTTAAACTGTATAGGACATCTTGGACTTGTGTTGCAGGAGTTGGCAGAGTCCCCTCTGTTGTTGTTGAGTTATCGTTGTTGTTGGCCCTTTTGATGAGTATTTGAATTGTCTTCCAATTTGGCTATTATATGTAATATTGCCATGAAAACCAAACACAAGTCTCTGGGTAGACTATTTCTCTTGAATGGGTTTGTTGAGTCATGATTTGACTTTCATAACGGTTCAGCAAACTTTTATAAAGTGACTGTATATTTTACATTCCTTTTAACTTTATATCCTGATGGGGTCTTTCATTGTAGTTAGTGAAATGAGTATATAGTTGTCTATCTTGCTTATTTGGTATTCTTGGGCCACACTTGGCTATAATCAGGGACCAGGCCTAGCTGGGGGCACCACATGGGGTGCTGGGGACTGAAGTCAGGTTGACCAAATCCATAAAATACGTGAAGGAAAGTGTGGATAGACCCCTCCATGACATTGAAGCAAAGGCATCTTCAAAGATGACACACCACTGACCCAGCAAGTGGAAGCAAAGGTTAAACAAATGAGACTACATTAAACTAAAAAGCTTCTGGACCTCAAAAGAAACAGTAACCAAGATACAAAGACAACCTGCAGACTGGGAAAAAATTTTACTCAATATGCATCTGATTAGAAGTTAATATCCAAAATATATAAGGCACTGGTAGAACTTCTAAAAGAAAAGAACATCCAACCCCATCAAAAAATGGGAAGAAATGAACAGAAACTCTCAAAAAAGAAATACAGATGGCCTAAAGACACATGAAAAAATGCACTACATCGCTAATCATTAGGGAGATGCAAATCAAAACATCATGAGATACCATCTCACACCACAGAGACTGGCACACATCAAAAAGAACAAGAGCAACCAGTGTTGGAGTTGATGCGGGGAGAAAGGGACTCTTCAGTGTTGGTGGGAATGCTGACTCGTCCAGTCTTTTTGGAAAACAATATGGACATTCCTCAAACTAGAAATTGAGCTTTCCTATAACCTTGCAATACCGCTTCTAGGAACATATCCCAGGGCCTAAAAACACACAGCAGAAATGCTATCTGTACTTCCGTGTTCATTGCAGCACTATTCACAGTAATCAGAACCTGGAAACAGCCCGAGTACCCAAGAACAGATATCTGATTATAGAAACTGGTGCTTCTACCCAATGTTAAATTTTAAACAGGCTAATTTAACAATTCTTATTTGTTTGTCTTATTTTTAAGGAAAAATGTCTGTTAAAGGGATTCTAGCAATTTAATGCTTTAAAATAAAAAAGTTGCTGGGGCTGGAGCGATAGCACAGTGGCTAGGGCGTTTGCCTTGCACGCAACCAACATGGCTGACCCACGTTCGATTCCCAGCATCCTGTATGGTCCCCCGAGCGCCGCCAGGAGTAATTCCTGAGTGCATGAGCCAGGAGTAACCCCTGAGCATCGCCGGGTGTGACCCAAAAAGCAAATAAATAAGAAAAAAAAGTTGCAGGAATTCTGTTAAATTAATCAGAACACGCTAGTAGTTTGACTGAGTGTGACTGTTATTTCAAGTAAGTTAATGCTGAGATACTGTGAGCTGTGGTCACTAGAGATGGACGGATTCGCCTGGACCCCAGTGCCAAACAGATCTGGGCTGAATCATTAGCCCAGCACTTTCGAGATGTTGGACTTTATGACCTGATGGTTCAGTGCTCGGGCCCAAGGGTACAGTGATGCTCGGGCCCTGCAGTGCCAGGGACTATCACGGCCTCCGTGAGCGGGCTGGGGCCTCCAGGACTACACTTAGTGCAGGGGATTATGGACCCTGGCGCTTGAAGCATGTTCCCTGACTGTTCTCTGTCCCTTGCCCTTACTCCCGAGAGTCTTACAAGTACTATAGGAATGAAACAAGGCCCTTGAATGCCCTGATGGGGGGCATGGCATCCAGTAGGGTGACAAGTGTCATCTCTTCCCATCCCTACCATCGCTGGACTTAGACTAGGGATGAGAAGAAAGTAGCCTGCCATAGTGCCGATCCGCTTTCTGTTTTCCTTTTTTAGTGCTTTGTATCAGGCACTGTGCTCGTATCTGGGGCATACAGCACAAGCTTGTTTCCTGTATTCTTAGACCCAAGGGGATTCTAGAATATAGGAGGGAAAACAGACATCTGACAAGGAAGGACAAGTTAGTGTGATGTGCTGGATTGAGGACGTGCACATGTGGCACTGCAGGAGCATAAGAGGAGCCCCAGAGTAGTGCCAGGATGCAGTAAAGGACTCGGGTGGGAAGCCTGCCTTAGGGCTGAGACCCAAAAGAAGCAGAGATGAGAAGGCAAGCAGGCTGGTGGAACTAGAGAGAAGGCGTGGGTGCTAGTGGAAATCTGAGAGCTTGTTAGATGACTCAGCACACCTAAGCGAGTGTGGGGAAAGATGACATTGGAGGAGATTGAGATGGGAATGGAAGGCAAGTTGTCAGTGCCTTACAAGCCATACTGAGTTGATGCCAGTAGTACTTAACGTGTAGTGCCAGCCGGGCAGGAAATGCAGCTGTGATTCAAGGGTTGAAAGCGAAGCTGACGATGATTGCCGGACACCTGCTGGTGTCTAGGTTGCCTTTATGCGTTTGCTGAAGAAAGGGAAAATAGGAGAAGGAAATCTAGGAAGCTTACTGGGTAGCAGGAAATAAATTCCACTTGTCACAGATCAAAGTATCCTTGACATATTTGGGTGTAGATGACTGATAGGCAGATGGGACTCAGAGGGAGAAAGTACCGAGTTAGGACAGGGGAGAGCCTCACACCAGCCCTGACGCATACCCTTTTTGGTGTCATTGTTTTGTTCTTGGGCCACATTCCAGCATTGCTCAGTGCTTACTCCTGGCTCTGCACTTAGAGTTCACTCCTTGTGGGTTCACTGGGCCGTACAGGGTGCCAGGGATTGAGCCTGGACTGGCCACGTGTAAAGCAAACTCCTTACCCATTGCACCAATGGAACATCAGTTTTGATGGCTGGGTAGTGGACGGGAAGGAGACTGGCAGGTAAGAGTAAACTAGGAGAGACTGGCAAGAAAGACAGCAGCAGGGTTCATAGAAAGGGCACGTTCTCACCTTCTCCCCATCCCTCACCTATAGTTCACGGCTTTTTATTAAAAGGATCCAGAAACAACAATTAACTACTTAAAGTGAATGATTTTTACTCTTAGTTGTATACATTGAGTTCAACAGACATGTTTATTTTATTCCAGGTACTTTGCTAGTTGCTAAGGATTTTAGAACAGTGAGATAATTGATGCTATTTAAGGGGGGGTGGCAGGACAGGAATAGTTGGGGAAGAATTTTCTGGACGTATTTTTGTGCAATCTGGGATTAGATGAACTGAGGCCTAATAAATTTTTTTTTCCCTCTCTCTCCAGAACAAACAGTTCCAATTAGAAGCCATCTCATGGAATTAGGTTTAACAGCAGCAAAATTTGCTAGAAAACGGGGAAATGTATCACTTGCAACGAGGCTGCTGGCACAGTGCAGTGAGGTTCAGTTGGGGAAGACCACCACAGCCCAGGATTTAGTCCAGCATTTTAAGAAACTGTCAACTCAAGGTCAAGTGGATGAAAAGTGGGGGCCTGAACTTGACATAGAAAAAACCAAATTACTGTATACAGCAGGTCAGTAAAATGAATGCTAGGCAGAATATAGCCTTCGTAATCATTTGTATGAATACATAATAGAAAGTTAGTTTTTTTCATCATTTCTAGGACATACAAGCTCTGATATGTATAATTGACACCTTTAGTTTAATGCTTTCATTTTTCAAATTTCCCTCTCCTCCACTCCTCCCCTCCTGTTCCCCCATTTCCCTTTTCCTCTTTTTTTTTTTTTCCTTTTTGGGAAAGAAAATTTGGCTTTGGCAGAACCCACCAGTGGCAGAACTTCTGGGTCTTCAGAGTATCACTCCTGGCAGGCAGCCCTTGCGGTACCCCATGAGGTATCAGGAATCAAACCTGGGCTCGCCAGTGTGAGGAAGTGCCCTGCCCACTCTCATATTGCTCCAACTTTTTCATCTCCTTTTTGTTTTCAAACCATACCTGGCAGTGCTCACAGGCTGCTCTTGGTGGCACTTGGGGATCCATCGTACAGTGCTGGGGAGTTGAACTCCAGGAAGTAAAGCATATGATCCATCCATTAAACTTTCCACCCCAGCTTATTGCCTTTTTTCTTTTTCTTTTGATTTTTGGGCTACTCTCATGGTGCTCAGGCTTATTCCTGGCTCTGCACTCGGGTCACTCTTGGTGGGTCCCAGGAATTGGGACCTGCAAGGAAGCACCTTACCTGAGGTCCTGTCTCTCATTAGCCTCCCAACACCGCTGTGCTATCGCTCCAGTTAACATCACTTCTTTTATAATGAAGTAATGTTGACTGGAGCGATAGCACAGCGGTAGGGCGTTTGCCTTGCACGTGACCGGCCTGGCCGACCCGAGTTCGATTCCTCAGTCCTTCTTGGAGAGCCCGGCAAGCTACTGAGAGTATCTCACCCACACGGCAAAGCCTGGCAAGCTCCCTGTGGCGTATTTGATATGCCCAAAACAGTAACAACAAGTCTCACAATGGAGATGTTACTGGGCCCGCTTGAGCAAATCAATGAACAACAGGAGGACAGTGCTATAGTGCAACAGTATACTAGGAGAAATGGTTTTAGAAATTATTGCATATTTTATTTCATTCTTAAGTGTTGTCAAGCATTCATTAATTTACTGTTGATCAGTTGTTTGCTTATCAGTCTTCTGAGTGCTGATTTTTTTTTTTTTGTGTGTGTGTGTGTGTTGTTATTTTTTTTCCAGGCCAGTCAACACATGCAATGGAAATGCTGAGTTCTTGTGCCATATCTTTTTGCAAGTCTGCCAAAGCTGAATATGCAGTTGCCAAGTCAATTCTGACACTTGCTAAGTGGATCCAGGCAGAGTGGAAAGAAATTTCAGGGCAGTTGAAACACGTTTACAGAGCTCAGCAGCAGCAGAATTTCACGGGTCTTTCTACTTTGTCTAAAAACATACTCACTTTACTAGAACTGCCACCTGTCAATACGATGGAAGAAGAGTACCCTCGCATCGAGAGCGAGTCCACAGGTAGGTATGCTCATTGGCTTGTCGTTCGCCGGAACCCATTTGCCCTGTAGTGATGGCTGGGCTTTCTACAGAAAGTGCCTTTTGAGAGTTGGCCTGTTTCCTGGAATGGAGCACAGGTGTCTGAGCTCTCAACTGGCCCCCCAGACCCTCTGGCTCACCTTCCCACTCAAAGGTGCTCTTGGGGACTTTAGGCATTTCCTTCAGGGCTGGGCCTGCTGTGGTAGAAACCATTGTCTTGTTTTTATTATTTTTTTAATGGAATATAATGTTATGCTGAAGTAGATTATTTTACTGCAAAGCATGAGATACTAATTATGTACATTGGTCTTATAATTTGAGTCTCTGTTTCAGTTTCTCTTTTGGCGGGGGGGGGGGGGGGGGGGGACTGCACGCTCAGCTATATTCATGGGTCACTCCTGATAGGGCCCTTGGGGCCATAGGAGGTGCTGGAGATCAAGCGTGGGTGGCTGTGTGCACGACAAGCACCTGCCTTTTGTTCTATTGCTCTGGTGGTTGTCCCCCCACCTCCTTGAGGGTCGGGAATGATGCCAGAGATAGAACTCGGGGCCTTAAACATGTAAGGCATGAGCTTTCCATTAAGTCACCTCCCCATCCTGGAGAGTCTTGATATTAATAAGAGATATATATTTTTCATGTTGGTAAGTGACGCTTCAGTAAGTGATACCAGTTTAAACTTTGTGTTTAACTTTTTAAAACTATAATTGCCATAGAGAATATTTCTTTGATTTAAAAAAACCAAGTTTTTAAAGTCTAATGGAAGTAGTATAATCCATTAACATTGCTGAGTTCTTTCATTATTTTTTTTCTATCCTGGCAGTTCATATTGGAGTTGGAGAACCTGACTTCATTTTGGGCCAGTTGTATCACCTCTCTTCTGTGCAGGCACCCGAAGTAGCGAAATCATGGGCAGCATTGGCTAGTTGGGCTTATAGGTGGGGCAGAAAGGTGGTTGACAATGCAAGGTATGTCGAAATATGTAACTTAATGCATTGCAAAATAAAGACGTAGACTGTCTCTCTCACCTAGTAAAGTTTTCATAGCTGAGGTTCTGATGACTTGTTAACTCTTACAGCCAGGGAGAAGGTGTTCGTCTGCTGCCTAGAGAAAAATCTGAAGTGCAGAATCTGCTTCCAGACACTATAACTGAAGAAGAGAGAGAGAGAATCTATGGTATTCTTGGACAGGCTGTGTGTCGCCCAGCTGGGATTCAGGCAAGGAAGATGTGGTCTCATGTTCTGGGAAATAAGTGTCACAATCACCTTTCCAGTTCATTGGTCTTTGAGGAGGTTGATCGCATTTACGTGATTTAGTGTTAAATGTGCCTTTTAAAGCTTTTGTTTCAAATCAAAACTGAGTTCTAAGAAAAGTGAGTTGCTGTATTTATTGAGCAAAAAAAGTACTTTCTTGGGCCTGAGTGATAGTATATCTGGTAGTTGACCCAGCCAGATTAGATCCCCAGCACCTCATATGGACCCTCAAGCTTGTCAGGAGTGGTTTCTGAGCACTGCCAGGTGTGGCCCAAAACCCAAAGGGAAAAAAATGTAATTTCTTCAGCACTGAAATCATTTTCCTTCAGCTCTTCTTTAAAAAATGATGAAGTTGGGACCAAAGAGAGAAAGTACAGCGGGTAAGGCATTTGTTTGCACACCGTCAACCTGGACTTGATCTCTGACATCACGTATGGTTTCTTGAGCCTATAGGACTGATCCCTGAGCACTGAACCTGGAGTGATCCCTGAGCACAGCTTGGTGTGGCCCATATACCAACAAAAAGTACATAAAAGAAGATGAAGTTGGTTTTATGTAAATGAAGCTTCTGTTTTAATTGCTTTTCTGATCAGAAATTAGGTCCTTATACCTGTTTTTAGGGTTTTTAAAAGCAATTTGGCAGTGGCCTGACAGCTCAAGGGGCTGAATGAGTGCTTTGCATGCCAGAGACGTGGTTCAGTTCCCAACGCCCTGTGGTCCCCTCAAGCACTGTCTGGTGGTCCCCTTCATTATCCTCACTCCCCAGTGAAACGAAAAAGAATACCTCACATGTTCTGGATAGAGTGTGTGAGGGGGAGTGAGAAGGATCGAGGGTGGTTGCAGGGGTGGGGAGAGAGTGGAGGGAGAGGGGTGATGGAGAATGCAAGCTTTTTGGTGATTGGAATATCCAGTCATAGTTGCAACACAAGTGGCCCAAATGGCAGTGCTCAGTGGAGGGGATGATTTACTCCCTCCCTTCTCGATATTTTTTCAGTCCTAGAATGTTAGTTGAATCAGTTGAGTATTCAGTTGTAGACTCTAAAAGCTTGGATTATATTTAGCCAGCTAAATGATTGATTCATCACAGTCTGTCAGAGCTGGTGTTAGGTACGTGTGTAGACCTTTGAAGAGGTGAAGCTGCTTTGTGATGATTTCTCTGTATGGTTAGGCTTCAACTTTTGAAAAGACTTTCCTGCAAACAGATTGTTACATATTTATTGTTCTTCAGAAACACAGTTCTTAATCTTTGTTGAATGCTAATATCCTTTTCTTCATTTGGTGCATTCATTTGTCATAGAAACACATTGACATTGATTTAGCATGTGGAACACTACATGTGAAATAATTCAGGCGTTCAGAAGTGAGAAACATGTCTTCATAAGATAGGACTGTCACATACATTTGTCTTGTTATCTTTTTTGAAAATGCAATTTTGGCCCAATTTTTCTTCAGGATGAAGATATAACGCTTCAGATAACAGAGAGTGAAGATAATGAAGAAGATGACATGGTGGATGTTATCTGGCGTCAGTTAATCTCAAGCTGCCCGTGGCTTTCCGAGCTTGATGAAACTGCAACCGAGGGAGTCATTAAAGTCTGGAGGAAGGTCGTGGATCGGATATTCAGCCTGTACAGACTGTCTTGCAGTGCTTATTTTACTTTCCTCAAACTCAATGCCGGCCAGGTAAGTTGCAGTGCTCCATGGAGAATGCTT
Source organism: Sorex fumeus (assembly GCF_029834395.1). Classification (NCBI taxonomy): domain Eukaryota; kingdom Metazoa; phylum Chordata; class Mammalia; order Eulipotyphla; family Soricidae; genus Sorex; species Sorex fumeus. The sequence goes on from NW_026606187.1 coordinate 8,703,296, forward strand.
TTCTGGTAGCCGAGGACAGTTTTCTGTACAGTATTGCTTCCTTCCTGTCGTCTTTCACACTTAGGTTCCTTTAGACGAGGATGACCCGCGGCTGCACTTGAGCCACCGAGTGGAGCAGAGCACTGACGATGTGATTGTGATGGCCACCTTGAGGCTGCTGCGGCTGCTGGTGAAGCACGCTGGGGAGCTGAGGCAGTGCCTAGAGCAGGGCCTGGAGACCACACCCACCGCCCCCTGGAGAGGTCAGGGTCTGGCGGGAAGCCAGAGCACTAACTTGATGTGTAGTACGGGGCTCTTGTAGCACTTCCTCCTATCTTGCAGAACATAAGGCTGGCGGGGAGTCTTTGCATTGAAAAAAGTACTTTTATTTTGTCTTCTCTCGTTTGGTGCTCACACCCAAGGGGTAACTCCTGGCTTTTCTCTTAGGAATTACTCCTGGCTGTGCTCGGGGAGCGAATCCAGGTCGGCCACATGCCAGACAAACGCCCTCTCCACTGTACTATCACTCCAGCCCCCAGAAAAGAAAGATTTTTAAGAATGGGGAAAATAAGACTTTGCTTTTGGGTCACACCCTGTGATACTTAGGGTTTATGCCTGGCCTACACTCAGGGATCATTCCTGATGGAACGTGGGGGCCCATCTGGGGTGCTGGATTAAAAACCCGGATTGGCTCTGTGCAAGTACCTGCTGTACTATCACTCAGGCCAGGAGTGGTAAAATAAGTTGTAAAAATTTTTCACACCCTCTATACAAATGATGTTGCCTTCTTTGGTAGTTATTCAGAGCAAGCATATTTTCTTAGGGCATCTTTGAGTTGCCATGCTTGTTGGTAACAGCTCTGTACTCCAACCAGACTTGTAAATCAGATACTTTATTTTTACTTTTATTACAGTTATTATCATTATCATGGGGAAAACTTTCAGACCCTTAGAAATGCTGCTGAATACTGAGTTTGAGTTACTATTTTTTGTTTTCTGTTAACTTGAAATATATGTTTTTCTTATCCTAAAGGTATTATTCCACAACTTTTCTCGCGCTTAAACCACCCAGAAGTGTATGTGCGCCAAAGTATTTGTAACCTTCTCTGCCGTGTGGCTCAGGATTCCCCCCATCTCATACTGTATCCGGCAATTGTGGGGACCATATCACTTAGCACTGAATCTCAGGCTTCAGGTAGGAAATGTTCAAAAATAAAAAACCCTTCTGCTAAGTATAAATGATTAAGTACATAAAAGTTGTACTTTTATCCTCTCGGGGAGGGGATGACCAGACCCAACCATGCTCAGGGCTTACTCCTAGCTCTGCACTCAGGAATCACTCTTGGTGAGCTCGGGGCACCATATGGGGTACCAGGGATCGGGGATAGAAGCTAGGTTGACCCTATTCAAGGCAAATGCCCTATTGGCTGTACTGTTGCTCCAGCCCTGTGAGCTTGTAGGTTTTTTTGTTTTTTGAAAAGCCATTTATTTATTTATTTTGCTTTTGGGATCACACCTGGTGATGCACGGGGGTTACTCCTGGCTTTGCACTCAGGAATTATTCCTGGTGGTGCTCGGGGGGCCATATGGGATGCTGGAAATCGAACCCAGATCAGCCATGTGCAAGGCAAAGCCCTATTCGCTGTGCTATTGCTCCAGCCTGGGCTTGTCGTTTCTTAGTTGTAAAATCACTTTGAATTGAGGGAGCAATTCCTGGGCCTGATGCTCGACTCATGCTCTACTCTTGGTGTTAAGTTCTCCGGTCCCCGTCCAGACTGGAAGTGACTGGCTCTCCTCGGTCCCCTGAGCTGACGGGAACTGGCTTGTGAAGGCTGCAGCCAAGTTTGTTTTTTTTTATTTACTTTTTAGGTTACACCTGGTGATGCACAGGGGTTACTCCTGGCTCTGTGCAAGGCAAACACCCTACCCACTGTGCTATCACTCCAGCCCCCTGAAGCCAAATTTTGAACTCTGATGGAGTCTGAACACTTTATTAGTTGAAAATTGTTTATTATCTTCCATGAAGTTTATAATAATGGAAAATTAATTCTTAACATCAAAGAGTAGGATATTTAGATTTTTTTTTTTGGTCATTTTTTGTTTCATTTTGGGGTGGGTGTTGCTCATGGGTCTGCCCTCAGGAATCACTCTGGTGGGGCTCTGGGGTCCATCGGGGTGCCAGAGGTCAGACTTGGATTGTCAGGAGCCTTGCCCACTGCCACCTTATTGCACATCAGTGCACAGATGCAGATTAGCTGTGCGATGAAGTTCAGGGGCTTACTGATGTGGGAAGGAACAGCCAAGGTAATCCTCCTCCTGTTTCATTATAGTAAATAAATTTTCCTCGGCAATTCCAACTTTACTTGGCAATATTCAAGGAGAAGAACTGCTTGTTTCTGAATGTGAGGGAGGAAGTCCTCCTGCTTCTCAGGATAGCAATAAGGACGAACCCAAGAGTGGCCTGAATGAAGATCAAGCCATGATGCAGGATTGCTACAGCAAGATTGTGGATAAGCTTTCCTCTGCGAACCCCACCATGGTCTTACAGGTAGAAAACCCCAGCGGTGGTTTTTGGCCAATCTTTATTATCCCTCCCCTGACATCCCCCCTCCCCCCCCCCCAAAAAAAAAGCAGAGAAAAGAAAGAAGAACAATCACCAATAAAATACCTAAAAGCAAAACTCACAGAAACTGTCATAGAAATGGTGTTTGAGTAACAAAGCTGGTAGAGTTATGAAACCGGTCTTACATCTTAGTATTTTTTTTTTAAACTTTTTTTTTTTTTTATTGAATCACTGTGGGAAAGGTTACAAAGCTTTCAGGTTTATGTCTCAGTCATGCAAAAATCAAACACATTTCCCTTTACCAATACTTATTTTTTACCATGAAGAACCCCAATAAAACCCCACCCCCCACCCCTCCCCGTCCCTGTGAGGCAGATGAATTCTAGTTAACACTCTATCTGCTTTGATTAGATTCATTGTTTTAATAAAAGATTCACCACTATTATTTAGAGTTTACCCCCCCCCCCCCCCCCAAATCAGACATGCTGAAAAAGCATTGTGAAGTGATTTGCTTTCTACAGCTGGGTTCAAGAATTAAATGTTGGTTTGGGATTTCTGCTATTTTACCTATTGACCCTGGAAGTATTTCTACTGAAAGTCAGATAGTTAAGAAATTGGTTTCTGTGTTCTGGAGTCGTGGCCGTGCTGGAGAGCCGCTCGTGGGGGCAACTGGTGGCCTCGGTAGGGCGTGAAGGGCGGACCGAAATGCCCCCCTTCCCATGAGGTTTTAGTCGCCCCCACACTCGCGGCTCATACCTGCTGTCCACAAGGCTCCCATGTGGCCGCCATCTTTCTTTCCAGAGAGGAGAGGGCGAATGCGGCAACACCCTTTCCCCTCCGGCAGACTTGATGGCCTGGATCAACGCATAGTCCTTTCACTTTTCTGCTCCAAGCTGCTGGGTTCTGCATTAAGTCCTTGTGCTTCTGGGGCTGTGGCCATGCTGGAGAGCCGCTCGTGGGGGGCAACTGGTGACCTCGGTAGGGCGTGAAGGACGGACCGGAACGCCCGCCTTCCCATGAGGTTTTAGTCGCCCCCACACCCCCGGTTCATACCTGCTGTCCACAAGGCTCCCATGCGGCCGCCATCCTTCTTTCCAGAGAAGAGAGGGCGAATGGGGCAACACCCTTTCCCCTCTGGGCAGAAATGATGGCCTGGATTAACGCATCGTCCGTTCACTCTTCTGCTCTAAGCTGCTGTGTTCTGCATTAAGTCCTTGTGTTTCTGGGGCTGTGGCCGTGCTCCAAACTTAACTCTGATTTTCAGGGAGAAAGATTGGGTGGTTTACTTCTCATTGATCACTTTGTACATAGAGAGATGTCGCGCGGCTGCATATCGGTTTTGAGAAAAAGTCCTCATTCCCGCATACTCGAGCTGTGTTTGTAGAGGCTTCTGGTCACCGGGGTTCCATCTGGGGGAGGCGGGATGCGGCACCTACCCCTTCTGGAACTTGCTGGTGATCTCGGCTCTTTTTGGAACCTGTTTTTTTTTTTTTTTTTCCCCTCCGGGATCTGTGGTTCCCGCACCCTCCATGTGGTCCTTCTCTTAGGCTGAATGCTTCAAAGATGGCGCTGGGGGGTGGGCTGTGGGCGTGACTTCCAGAATCAGAGGTTACCTGGGAGCTGTAGTCCGTCAGATTTGAGAAAAAGTCCTCGTTCCCGCATACTCGAGCTGTGTTTGTAGAGGCTTCTGGTTCACCGGGGTTCCATCTGGGGGAGGCGGGATGCGGCACCTACCCCTTCTGGAACTTGCTGGTGATCTCGGCTCTTTTTGGAACCTGTTTTTTTTTTTTTCCCCCTCCGGGATCTGTGGTTCCCGCACCCTCCATGTGGTCCTTCTCTTAGGCTGAATGCTTCAAAGATGGCGCTGGGGGGCGGGCTGTGGGCGTGACTTCCGGAATCAGAGGCTACCTGGGAGCTGTAGTCCGGCAGATTTGAGAAAAAGTCCTCGTTCCCGCATACTCGAGCTGTGTTTGTAGAGGCTTCTGGTCACCGGGGTTCCATCTGGGGGAGGCGACATCTTAGTATTGATAAGCAAATTGATAATCACGAATCAGACTTATCTGATTGTATTCTGAACAGATGTTGCACATGCTCACCAGCGACTCTGGAGCGTGCAGGGGTGTAGCTGGGCATCTTCGGGTATTTGTATGCAGGTGCAGATGCTGGTGGCCGAGCTGCGCAGGGTCACGGTCCTCTGGGATGAGCTGTGGCTGGGAGTGCTCTTACAGCAGCACATGTATGTACTGAGACGAATCCAGCAGCTGGAGGATGAGGTGAAGAGAGTCCAGAACAACAACACCTTACGCAAGTATGCTCTCCCATGCTCTCACGCAGAAGTCTCCGTCCACGTCTTGCTTTTTAATGTAGCCTATGCGTAATACAGCCTTGGCGTCTAGACGTGCTTTGCAGCTGTGTTCAGTATGCTCTTGGCGTTGTGCTAGTGTGACCGCTCTCCACTTCCCGAAGGATGGGAGTTTTTCATTTTAGCATAGCCAAATTTTTTTCTATATTGGACTTGTTAGACAGTTTTCTCCCTTCGTTTATTTAATTGACCAGTTTATTTTTGTAGTTTTGGGCATTGGCTTCACACCAACACAGCAAGGCTAGTGTTCTGCTACTGAGCTCAGTCTCTAGCCCTGAGTTTAACGTCATGGGCTTCTCTGTGTTATGCATGTAGCAGGCTTTGATCCCTTTTTACTGCATGGTCCCCTGAGCACTGCCAGGTGTGGTTCTAAAAGTAAAGTGAAGGGCTGGATCAACAGTACAGCAGGTAGAGTGCTTCCCTTGCGTAGGGCCGACCTTGGTTTTATCCCAGTGAGCCCTGCCAGGAGTAATTCCTGAACGCAGAGCCTGGAATAAGCCTTGAGCAGCGCCACCCCTCCCCCCCCCCAAAAAAAAAGGAAAAATGTAAGCCTTGTTGGGGCTGGCTGGAGCAATAGAACAGCAGGTAGGGCGTTTGCCTTGCATGCGGCTAAAGCAGATTCAATTCCCAGTATCCCATAGGGTCCCCCAAACACCACCAGGAGTAATTTCTGAGCGCAGAACCAGAAGTAATCCCTGAGCATCACCAGGTGTGACCCAAAAAGGGGGGAAAAAAAAAGGTAAAGCAAGCTGTGTGTGACAGCAGAAAAAAAAAAGAGTTTTGATTTTTTTCTTCCATTTTGTGTTTATTTTTGCATATGTGCTACAGTAGGAGTCCACCTTCGTTGTGCGTCCACACCATTCATTGAAGTGAGCCCCCTTTATGTTAGGGATTTTTTCTTTAAAATTGTGTTCTCTTAGTCAAAACTGCAAAAATATTTCTTAATTTTTAAATACTCTTTGATATTATTCACTTGGTACGTTTCAATTGTTCGATGTTTGTCTAAAACCGTGTCTTCCTGGTCAGAGAAGAGAAAATTGCAATTATGCGGGAGAAGCATACAGCTTTGATGAAGCCCATTGTGTTTGCTTTGGAGCATGTGAGGAGCATCACCGTGGCACCTGCAGAGACACCTCATGAAAAGTGGTTTCAGGATAACTATGGTGATGCCATAGAAACTGCCCTGGAGAAACTGAAGACACCATCCAACCCCGCCAAGCCTGGAAGCAGCTGGATTCCATTTAAAGAGGTACAGGATAATGTCATGGATGCTAATAAAATGGGAGCTTCCCTTTCAAACTCTAAATAGAAGTAAGGGGACTGCCCTTGCAGGTGAACCTGAGATGTTGGAAGCCAGCCTCTATCCAGTTGTTTGGAAGGATTGTAGAGATAGGTGAAGAGAGTCGTGCTGGTGGGAGCCCCAGCCTTTAACTTGGGAAGGCTCACGTTAGATGAACCAGGGAAGGTACCTGGGCCTTTAGCTAGACAGCAGTTACTTGCTGTATTCTTCTTATTAAAGATTTAAGACATTTGGGGTTGGGCATTTGCCTTGCTGCAACTGATTTGTGTTCGATTCCCGGCACCCCATATGTTCTAGTACTGCTAGAAGTAATTCCTGAGTGCAGAACCAGGGGTGACCTCTGAGCGTCACTGAGTGTGGCCCCCAAACAAAAAAGATTGAAGACATTTAAACTTGGGCCTATAGATTTTTTTTCTCCCCTGTGGGTAGTATTTATTATTAAAACAATAACAACAATAATGATAACAAGACAGGGGCCAGAGCCATAGTCCAGAGGGGAGGGCATTTGACTTGTATGGCGCCAACCTGCGTTTGATCCCCGGCATTCCATGTGGTCCACTGTACCTTCCAGGAGCAATTCCTAAGTGCAGAGCCAGGAGGAAGTCCTGTGCACTGTTGCGTATAGTCTCAAAACCAAAGCATTTTTAAAAGTAAGAAAAAATTACACATTTTTGATGGGCTTGACATCAGTTCCTCATTGGCTATTTCAGGAGATTAGTTTATTGAAATATAGGAGTATCTTTACCTTCTGTACTTTGGTCCCTTTATATTTATCTGTTGCAGCAATAATATGATTTTGTGGAAGTCTGTAGTTTTTTCTTGGCTTTTCTTTGTCTGACCCATAAGGTTATTATTCCTAATTGTGTAAGGAGAGAACTATTGAAAGAGTCCCGTGTAAGTATTACACGTGACTGTAGCAAGCACATGCTGCTGTGAGTAAAAGAGTGGAAGCAGCAGCTGAGACATTGGAGAGGGAAGACTCTTCAGCGCACCTTGGTGTTCTTGGTTTGTTGCCATTTTGTTTGTTCTGCTCAGTAAGTCACAGGAAGAGAAAGGAAAAATATGTTTTGAAGTGTGTGTAAATTAAGGCATAGAGGGGAAGTTTTATGGTGATTCGTGTTTGTTTTTTGGGGTGGCTTTTAAAAATATTTTGGCTTTATTTAATTTGTGGCCAGAGCGATAGCACAATGGATAGGGCGTTTGGTTCTTTCGTCCCTCTCGGAGAGGAAACTACCGAGAGTATCCCGCCTGCATGGCAGAGCCTGGCAAGCTCCCCGTGGTGTGTTTGATATGCCCAGAATAGTAACAACAAGTCTCACAATGGAGATGTTACTGGTCCCCACTCGACAAATCGATGAGTAATGGGAGGACAGTGCTACAGTGCAGTGTCCCTCCCTCCCTCCTTGTCAGTGCCTCTTTGGAGTGAAGTTTCTAGTTAAGTTTGCCCTTTCATGATCAGAATTAGCTGTGGATTAAATTTGTTGAGTTACCTATAAGTAGATAACTTTATGTAAAATCAGCTTCCTGCAGAGGTTGATTCTTAGGATGGGTTGTGGATTTTCTTGTTTTTCAGACTTTAGGTCGTTAGGCAGTAGCTGGCTGTGTCCTTTTGCCCGTTTCAGGGACTGATTTGTGTTGGCATTGTTTTGCTCAGCAGTGGGGAAAGGGTTTGCTCCTAGCCCTATTTTGGAATGGGGGGGTGCTTTTCTTCGGTGTACTGGGATCCCCTTGCTTGTGTTGTCAGAGGAGAGGGAGTGCGAACACAGTAGGAATCTCGGAGGGCCTGTCAGCAGCATTGTTTCATGGGCCGGAAAGACCAGCAGTCCAAATATGGGACGGGGGCTAGCGGGGCATTTTTATTGCCATTTCACGTTTCTGTCAGATGGAATGTGGAAGAAAGTGGCTGGCTTACTCTTTCTCCATAAATACAGATAATGCTGAGTTTGCAGCAGAGAGCGCAGAAGCGCGCAAGCTACATCCTGCGCCTCGAGGAAATCAGCCCATGGCTGGCTGCCATGACCAACACGGAGATCGCCCTCCCTGGAGAAGTGTCCGCTCGGGACACTGTCACCATCCACAGTGTGGGCGGAACCATCACCATCCTGCCTACCAAAACCAAGCCCAAGAAGCTGCTCTTCCTGGGCTCTGACGGGAAGAGCTATCCTTACCTTTTCAAAGGTATGACCTGAGAGGAGGCCCCGGGGCTGCTGAGTGACTCCTGGGCTGTCGCCCTGCCGCCAGTGACGGCTGGCCTGAGTTCTGTGTGGCCTCCCTTCCCCCGCTCCTTCCCTTTGCTCTGTTCCCCGACCTGGAGGGAACAGCGGTTCTGGAATTCCTCGAGGCAGTGTGGGGCAATGCCAAGCGAGAAATGCAGAACACCACACAGGCTGGGCAGTGTGTGGTCCTTTTGGGGCTGGGCAGGGGTGAGTGTTGGGGGTGAGCACGTTGCTCAGAACCACTCCTGGAGGTGCTGAAAGGGCCTCCTCGCTCTCAGACCTGTTCTGAGTTGCGGGTGTAAAGCCTGCACTCCCACCCTTGGAACCTTCTCCCCTGCCTCCCCCTTACGGGATTCTTTTCTCCTGTCACTGTCTTGTTTGGGGGACTGTCTTGCTTGCCCCCAGCATTGTTCTGAGTACCTTGCATTGCCAGGATGGAATCCAGGGTTCCTTATGTACAAAGCACATACTCCAGTCTACTTTGTAACTTCTTGGGCTGCCCGTATGGCACTCAGGAGGCCTGGGGGACATTCCCAGCAATTCTTGGCCAGCCAGCCCAGGTTAGTCAGTGGAAGGGTCCACAGATGTGCTGCTTGAATTTCATGGTGTTAGAGATCACTTGGGTTACCCATTGGTCTCTGGAGCCTCCAGGCTGCACCCATGTGGTATGAGGATACACTGGAGTCAGAAAGCATGCTAGGCGTGCACCTCAACCCCACACTGTCCTTCTGGCCCTCTGTAGGTGATTCTTAATGGAAGTGACTGGAAAACCGTTTGTTAAGGTTTTCCGTTCCCCACCGAAATTTTGTGAATTGTGGCCAGTAAAGCTAGTGATATTTTATATCCGAATAGAATGTTTTCTGATACTCTCTTTGGGGGGGCTGTAGTCAGTGGTGCAGTTGCTCTCCATGGGCTTGGAATCAGGCCAGGCTGGGGATTGAACCTGGGGAGTTATCTTTCGGGCCCGTAATGTTCTTGGTGTCTCTTGGCTCTTGACTGCTCTCGCTGGTTAAGGATAAGAGTGGTATGTCTCCAGCCCTGTTTGTTCTCTTACTTTTCCTTATCTGGTCCCCTTCTGAGCTACTTTGAATATGTTTCCATAGGACTGGAGGATTTACATCTAGATGAGAGAATAATGCAGTTCCTGTCAATTGTGAACACCATGTTTGCTACTATCAATCGCCAGGAAACACCCCGTTTCCATGCTCGACACTATTCTGTGACTCCGCTTGGAACACGATCAGGATTAATTCAGTGGGTTGATGGAGCCACACCCTTATTTGGTCTTTACAAGCGATGGCAACAACGGGAAGCTGCCTTACAAGCACAGAAGGTTAATTAAAGTTCAAATACAGATGTGCTTTTATTTGGAGGTTTATGCGTTAGTATGTGTATGTTAGCCTGTGCTGTTATGTTGACATAGGCTTAGCCATGCTCCAGCAGATTTACACAGTTAAAAGGGTTAAAGAAAGAAAAGAGAGGAGGCCTGTTTAAGAGTACATTTCAGATAAAATGTTGAAGATGCAGAAATGCTGACTTTGGGTTCGTCTTACTCTCGATGAATGAAGAATTTGGGGTACTAATTACTTAATAACTTGACATTTTACATCTTTAATATTTTTTGTTGGCTTAATAGTAAGAGTCTTCTAAATTTTGTAAATCAGCTTTGAACAGATTCTTAAAAAGTTGTGAGAAAAACTTAAAATTTACAGTTTCACTAGGACTTACTATGTTGGATCTGTGAAATTTATACTTTGATTCAGGTAGGAATTTAAGTTCAACATCATTTCTTCTAGAAGTACCTTGTGTATGCCAGAAACAGAACTGAGTACTGCTGATTAAAGATAAATTACAACGTTGTATAATTTATTAGGGTCTTACATGTAACCCGAAGGACATGATTCTAATTAGGATTCATGGGGATGGGGCTGGAGAGATAGTACAGTGAGGAGGGCATTTGCCTTGCACGCCCCCAACCTGGGTTCTATTCCCAGCATGCGATATGGTCCCTCAAGCACTGCCAGGAGTAATATCTCAGTGCAGAGCCAGGAGGAACCCCAGAGCATCTCTGGGTGTGACCCAATAAAGAAAAAAAAAGAAAGAAAGAAAGAAAGAAAGAAAGAAAGAAAGAAAAGAATACGTGGTGGAAAGGACAAGAATCCCAGAGGAGCCACGTTTGAGACGTAGGTGTTAGGAGAACTGTGAGCGATTACTGAAGAGCATATTAGAGATGGGAGTAAAGAAATAGTTATCTCAATTGTTGTGCAATGTGTTCGTAATATCTTTTATTTTATACGCATGTTTAAATCATCATACAAGAAAGAATTATTCAGAGAAGGAATTGTGGGAATTTTAAACTGAGTTATACGTGACAAAGAAGAGCTTGGCCATTGAATTTGAGTTGAACTTGAAGAAGGTGTGACATTAGACCAGCTTTTTGGTACAGTAGTGTTACCTACTAGAAAGCTGTGCAATTAGAAGCTAGCTGGGTAGTGCAGGAGAGTTGACTGATGCTTGGAATTTAGCTGGCAGGCAGGTAGGTGGATGATACCACCGAGAATATCAATTGCAGTACTTTGCAGGAAAAGTAATCATCTTCATTTAAATAAAATCTTATCTTTGAAAAATATTTTTAAAGGCCCAAGATTCCTACCAAACTCCTCAGAATCCTGGAATTGTACCCCGGCCAAGTGAACTTTATTACAGTAAAATTGGCCCTGCTCTGAAAGCCGTTGGACTCAGTCTAGATGTGTCTCGGCGAGATTGGCCTCTTCATGTCATGAAGGCAGTTCTCGAGGAGCTGATGGAGGCCACGCCCCCGAACCTGCTGGCTAAGGAGCTCTGGTCGTCGTGCACCACGCCTGACGAGTGGTGGCGAGTCACACAGGTATGCGCGAGGGGCTGGGGCTGGGCTATTCCCTGCCTGCTCATTTGTCTCTCTTGCTTGTCACTTTTCTTCTCTCCCTGTCTACTCACAATCTTCAGGTGTTTGGTTCTTACACTGATTTTTATAAGGCAGTGTAGGAGGAATTCTAGATGGAATAGAAAAAGAGACTAAAAGCTTTGGCTAGAGAAAACCTGGGGAAGCTCGGGCATAGGCTTCCAGGTTCTGTTTGTTCAAGGGCTTCCCCTGGTGGTACTGGGCACTGACTCCCGGCCCTGACCTTGGGGATCGCGCAAGCTGGTTCCCAAGGGTCCATGCAGTGCTGGGGATTGTGCATGTAGCACCTGAGCTCAGCCCAGTGAGCTGTCTCTCTTATAAGTCTAGTATTCTGCCCGTCACGAAGCAGCCCAAAGAGGACCGTCGTGTTTGTGTGGCTGTTCAGTGCAGAAACTGTGGCCTTGAGTGGGGCTGGGGTGAGATACTCACTTTCTCTGTGGTTGATGTGGCCCTGCCACTGCATGGTCCCCAAGCACCGCTTGGAGCCCCAGAGCACCATTAGGTGCAGCCCAAGCACACCTATCACTGCCGTCCTCAGTTAGAGTGAAAAGGATCACACATGTTGCCGCAGGTTCCTTTAGAGGACAGTTTGCTAACTGCAGTTAATTTGTGTGTTCCCTTACCCTCCTTCAGTCTTACGCCAGATCAACTGCAGTCATGTCTATGGTTGGGTATATAATTGGCCTTGGCGACAGACATCTGGACAATGTTCTCATAGATATGACAACTGGAGAGGTCGTGCACATCGATTACAATGTTTGCTTTGAAAAAGGTAAAGTCAAAGTGGACTTTACAGTGGCGGGTGTAGGGGCCATGAGGCGGGATGGCCACATGCGATTTGATGAAAGGCCAAAATCATATTGCTCTGTCTTTTCAAGGTAAAAGCCTGAGAGTTCCCGAGAAAGTACCTTTTCGAATGACACAGAACATCGAAACAGCGCTGGGTGTGACCGGGGTCGAAGGCGTTTTTCGACTTTCGTGTGAGCAGGTATGCTATTTCCCTGCACCTCTTGTGGACCTATTAGGGTTACAAGCCTGGTGGATAGAAAACCAGCACTTTAGTAAGAAAATTGGTAGCAAATAAAAATTTCTTTAAAGCTTTAGCAAAAGTTCCCACTCTTCTGAAAACAGGTTCTGCACATCATGCGGCGTGGCCGAGAGACCTTGCTGACGCTGCTGGAGGCCTTTGTGTATGACCCTCTGGTGGATTGGACAGCTGGGGGTGAGGCTGGCTTCGCTGGTGCTGTCTACGGGGGCGGTGGCCAGCAGGCCGAGAGCAAGCAGAGCAAGAGAGAGATGGAACGGGAGATCACCCGCAGCCTCTTCTCTTCCAGAGTAGCAGAGATCAAGGTGAGCACAACACACCATGACCTTGGAATCACTGTTTGCAAGAGTGGGTGGGGCTACGAAAATGCTCTGTAGAGCTGCTTTCCTAAGAATTTGCTGTTAAACTCAGTCGTCAGGATGACAGTGAAAGGGTTGGGAAGAGAATACAGAGATGCGCGCCCGTGGACCCCCAGCACTGATGTGGCTTCCTGAGCATCCCTGGGTGCTGCCAGAATGTTCGTTCCTAGTGGTTCCTGAGCTTACTGGTCTCGATTGCATCTGCCGGTCTTGTGTTGGATGCCTGACTTGACTGTTGGGAGTGGCCTGTGATTTCCCTAGCTCTGCTTTCATACTATCAGGGTAGCCAATGATCCAAGAAATTCATACTTGAAGTAGATTGAAATTTGTGTATAATTGACTTGCGTTGTGATTTTAACATCCCAGTCACCTGTGGTGCTGATGTGGCTGGATGGCCTGGGAGTTTCTCAGTTTATGGCTCTGAGCTTGAGTGCCTTAGTTTCCCCTGTGACTTGTGGGCGATGCAGGGTTCTGTTAAGATTCGAATAACTTTGAATAATGTCCTTACACAGTTCTTCTGACAGGTACCCTTATAGCTGACAGCTGGGCCTATCCGAATATTCCTGTGCCTCTTGTTATAGGTGAACTGGTTTAAGAACAGAGATGAGATGCTGGTTGTGCTCCCCAAGCTGGACAGCAGCTTAGACGAATACCTGAGCTTACAGGAGCAGCTCACTGAGGTGGAAAAACTGCAGGGCAAGCTGCTGGAAGAAATTGAGTTTCTCGAGGGAGCTGAAGGAGTGGATCATCCTTCTCATACTCTGCAGCACAGGTTTGGGACAGTATGGGCGCGTCTCTCTAGAGGTGACAGGGATGCAGTGCTCTTCTCCAGAGTCGACGTGGTGGCAGTGGCACTCCTCTCTAGATAGATGGCATGTAGCAGAATTTTTGTATTTATGTCAGTGGTGTCCCTTGGGACTCTTGCAGCCATGCACATAGCCTGAACCTCTCGAGAAGACTGTGGCTTCAAAATACTGTTCAGAAGAGCTTGGCTGGCTCTGACTTAGGCTAGTGCACTTGCCTTGCTTGTGTGAGATCACATGTATAGTTATTGTCAACACGTGTTCCCTTAAGACACACTGGGTATGACCTCAAAATACAAAAGAGAAAACTTAAAAAAATTTTAGTTAATTATATATAATTTAAATGTTTGAGTTAGTACCTAAAGTAGATAAAGAGAACATAGTAGAGTACTGAACTTGGAATCAGAAAATCTGGCTTTTGCCTTACTCTATACTTTGTATCTAAACACTTAGTGATACAGTGGCCATTGTTTAATCTACTTTTCTTTGTGGAGTGGGGGCATTGGGGCACTCCCATTGATGCTTAGGGATTACTCCTGGCTAAGTGCTCAGGGATCACTCTTAGCCGTGTTCAGGAGACCATATGAGGTCCCGGGGACCTAACAGGGTTGACCACGTGGAAGGCAAACATCTTATACTGTGTTTTGATCCTATTTCATCTACTTTTAATGAGGGTTTAAAGCATTTCATTAAATACAAGGGTTTTGTAATGTAAATAGGACCTTGGGCCAGAATGATAGTGTAGTGAGTGACCCTTGCCTTGTACCGGTTGACTAGGTTCAATTCCTGGTACCCAATATGGTCCCCAACCCCCACCAGGAGTGATCCTTGAGCGCAATGCCGGGAGTAACCCCATGAGCATAGCATCGCCAGGTGTGGCCCAAAAAGCGTCGTTCCTCTCCACCAATGAATTAAATGACCTTTCATTGAGTATATGCTCAATAAAAATAGGTTGAACATGTAAGTGCCAAGAAGATGCTGCTTGACGTTATGAAAATATAATCAGCCAGCAGGCACCAAACTTTTACTTTCATATTATTTAAAACCTTGGCAGATAGGGTAGAGTTTTGTTTAGGTGATTATGTTTATAAGGACTGGCCATGTTACTCAATTCTAGAGCATGTGGGAGGCGCTGGGTTTGATTCCTAAAAAATTCTTGGTATCAGTAAACAAAATCTTGAGTGTAGTTAAGTAATCGTGCCCTCATAATTGACAGGTGCTCAGCAGGGAGTCCCAGTCATGAGTAAAATCGGGAATATGAAGAAACATTAATTTAGAATGTCTCCACTTGCCCTTGTCCCTCCCCTTACCTAGGTATTCCGAGCACACACAGCTGCAGACCCAGCAGAGGGCTGTTCAGGAAGCCATCCAGGTGAAGCTGAATGAGTTCGAGCAGTGGATCACTCATTACCAGGCTGCGTTCAATAACTTAGAAGCCACACAACTGGCAAGTCTGCTCCAGGAGATCAGCACACAGATGGACCTTGGTGAGCTCTGGCTGGCTTTGAACACGTGTGCGTTTCGTGGCTGGGGATTTGCGAGTGCGGGGTTCCACGCGGGGCTCCTTTCCTAGGACTGCTGGTCTGAAATGGCCTCCTGGTCTCTGATTGTTTGGGGGTTTCATTTTTCATTTGTTTTGTTTGCCAAAAGGTCCTCCAAGCTATGTCCCAGCAACAGTGTTTCTGCAAAATGCGGGCCAGGCCAATTTGATCAGCCAGTGCGAGCAACTCGAGGGGGAGGTTGGCACTTTTCTGCAACAGCGGCGCTCCGTGCTCCGGGGCTGCCTGGAGCAGCTGCACCACTACGCAACCGTCGCCCTGCAGTACCCCAAGGCCATATTCCAGAAGCACCGCATCGAACAGTGGAAGGCCTGGATGGAAGAGCTCATCTGTAACACCACGGTGGAGCGCTGTCAGGAACTGTACAGGAAGTAAGGCCACAGCGTTCAATATCCTTTATCGTGGGGTTTGGCAGCGAACTGGTCTACGACTCTATAATAGTGATTTTTATTGAGGATTTTGGGCCACACCTGATGGTGTTTGGTGCTAGTCCTAGTTCTGCACTCAGAAATCACTCCTGGTGGCCTTTGAAGGACCTTGAAGGGTGTCAGCAGCATGCAAAGCAAGTACACTGCCCACGAACCTGTCTCTCTGGTTTCTGTGTATTTTTTTCTTCTGCCTACTTGGTTGGTAGATGGAATTTGAATAGAGGCACTTTGTCTTAAATATTTAAGAAGAGAGGGTATCGTGTTTTGTTGTAAGACAGTATATTGGAGGGCTGGGGTGATGAGAGAATTGGGCACTTGGCCTGTACATGGATGACCTGGGCTCGATCCTCTAGCATCGTATATGGTCCCCTGAGCACAGAGCCAGGAGTAACTCCTTTGGATTGCTGGGTGTATCCCAAAAGGCCATACATACAAATAAATGGGTCTATAGGAAAACCCTTATCTTTAAAAAAAAAAGTTTATAGGTAAATTGACTCCTCGTGGTTTTACTGTAAATGATTCTCTTTTCTTCAGATTTGTGTGAGAAGTTTGTATGAAGACGTGACTTCATGTCATGGCAGGGAGTGTTAGTAACCCATGTCTTGTGCTTCTCCAGGTATGAAATGCAGTACACTCCGCAGCCCCCGCCTACGGTGTGTCAGTTCATCACGGCCACAGAGATGACCCTGCAGCGGTACGCGGCTGACATCAATAGCAGGCTGATCCGCCAGGTGGAGCGCCTGAAGCAGGAGGCCGTCACTGTGCCCGTTTGTGAGGATCAACTCCAAGAAATTGAACGCTGCATCAATGTCTTCCTTCATGAGAATGGAGAAGAAGGGTCTTTGAGTCTTGCAAGTGTTATTATTTCTGCCCTTTGTACCCTGACAAGGTGAGTGACTGTCTCAGAACATCGAGACCATTTTCTTTTCTTGAAAACAGCGATGTGTATTGAGATTTCTTTCGTTGACTCTCAAACTGAAGGAAGGCATCTTTTACTTGCACTGGTTTTGCCCAGCATTACGGCTGCTCTGTTGCTGTTGAGATTTTGAGGTGTCCCCTTCTGTGTGCGAGTTGAGCTAAGTCAGTTCCATTGTGCAATTCTCCATCACGTCTAGGCGGAACCTGATGATGGAAGGCGCAGCTTCGAGTGCTGGGGAGCAGCTGGTGGACCTCACTTCCCGGGACGGGGCGTGGTTCCTGGAGGAGCTCTGCAGTATGAGCGGCAACGTCACCTGCCTGGTCCAGCTGCTGAAGCAGTGCCACCTGGTACCGCAGGACCTGGACATCCCCAACCCCATGGAGGCCTCTGAGGCAGTTCATTTAGCCAACGGAGTCTATACCTCACTTCAGGTGAGCACTGTCAGGTGACCTGAGCGTCTTCTAAGTTCGGTTTTCATTATTTCTTCTCTTTAGAAAAAGCAGTTTGACTCCTCTCCCTCTGAGGGTTGCAGCTGTGACTTGGTTGGGGCTGCAGAGTTCTGGATCCATGGTGTTCGATCTCTCAGTGTGAAACTTAATCTAAACTCCAGGAGCATTCAAACATTTTTCTCGCTAATTACAGGAACTAAATTCAAATTTCCGGCAAATCATATTCCCAGAGGCCCTTAGATGTTTAATGAAAGGGGAATACACTCTGGAAAGTATGCTCCAGGAGCTGGACAGTCTGATTGAGCAGACGACTGACGGCGTCCCCCTGCAGACTCTAGTTGACTCTCTGCAAGCCTACTTAAGAAATGCAGCTATGGGACTTGAGGAAGAAACACATGCTCATTATATCGATGTTGCCAGGCAAGTAAATGTTAGCTGTGCTGTCTTTCCTTGGGACAGAGAGAGGGAAGCCAAGTAAAAATATCCCGAGCTCTCGTCTTGTTTTTTCACTTCTATTTTGGAGGGGAAGGATGGAGGGGAGGAAACCTAGGGATTCCAAGAGTCTTGTGCTCTACCACGGAGCTTTATCCCTATCCCCAGTTGTAATTATTTACAAATGCTCATGCATACGCCTTTTAAAAACATCTTTACTTTGATGAGGCTCAGAAGCTAGTATGACTTGATCACAAGCAAGTAATTAGAATCCATTAGCTTTCGAGCTGTACTCATTTGAACTTATACTATACTTATAACGGGTACGTTTCAACTTACGTTTTTAGTCCATTAGGCACAGTTTCAGATAAATAAATTTTAAAATATGAACGCTGAAAGAAAAAATTGTTTCTTGCTGCTTCTTACACATTCAGGGCTTGTATTATTTCTGTGTAAAGTCTGACTATTCACATAGTTTTTTTGAAACTGTCATAGTGTGAGCTTACATACATGAGCAGTTGCTGATGCTGACTTCTGAACACTGATATTCTGTCGTGATTAGCATTACTTACCATTTCTTTATGAGATTCTTTTCACGTAAAAGACATTCTAGTGTTTGTATCTAGCTGTGATGTGAGATTTGGTGTGACTTTTATTTCCCACATTTCTTAATCTTGTTGAGGATTAACTCCCCTTTCTTTCTTCTAGAATACTTCATGCTCAGTATGGTGAATTAATCCAGCCAAGAAATGGCTCAGTTGATGAAACACCAAAAATGTCCGCTGGCCAAATGCTTTTGGTAGCATTTGATGGCATGTTTGCCCAAGTTGAAACTGCTTTTGGCTTACTAGTTGAAAAGGTAAATATTGACTTGGTTTGATGAATAATGAAGTTTTGGAACGTGACTGTTTTGTGTGTCAGGATTGAGAGTTGTACTTTGTTTTCCTTTGTTTACCTAGTTAAACAAGATGGAAATTCCTATAGCATGGCGCAAGATTGACATCATAAGGGAAGCCAGGAGTACCCAAGTCAATTTTTTCGATGATGATAACCACCGGCAGGTGCTAGAGGAGATTTTCTTTTTAAAAAGACTGCAAACAATTAAGGAGTTCTTCAGGCTTTGCGGAACCTTTTCTAAAACATTGTCAGGTAATATTCCAAATGACAAATTATCGGTTCAGTCAGTTCAGTTCTGTTGTACTTTGGAAAGGGTCAGGATGGAGTAGATTTAATCATCTGTTCCTAAGGTCACAAGTATTACAAATAAGTGGAATTATTGCTTTATGACATGAAATATTTTAAGAAAACGTTGTTATTTTAGGATCAAGTTCACTGGAAGATCAGAATACCGTGAATGGACCTGTCCAGATGGTCAATGTGAAGACCCTTTTCAGGAACTCTTGTTTCAGCGAAGACCAAATGGCCAAGCCCATCAAGGCGTTCACAGCTGACTTTGTGAGGCAGCTTTTGATTGGACTGCCAAACCAGGCCCTCGGACTCACACTTTGCAGTTTTATCAGTGCCCTGGGTGTAGACATCATCGCTCAAGTAGAGGCAAAGGACTTTGGCGCTGAGAGCAAAGTGTCTGTTGATGATCTATGCAAGAAAGCCGTAGAGCACAACATCCAGGTGGGAAAGTTCTCCCAGCTGGTCATGAACAGGGCAACAGTGTTAGCTAGCTCCTACGACACAGCCTGGAAGAAGCACGACTTGGTGCGCAGACTGGAAACCAGTATCTCCTCCTGTAAGACCAGTCTGCAGCGTGTCCAGTTGCATATTGCCATGTTCCAAGTAAGTATCGATGCTGCTCGCAGCCGAACCCAGGGCCTCAGTGTGTGAGCCATGTACTCTGCACCCAAGAGGCAGTCTTGGCTCTGGTGTTTCTCAACTGCTGTGAGTTTCCCCTTGGTGTAGGAGTTTGGAAAAATGCAGTGAATTACTGTGAAACACTATAAAGAAAAATTTTAACTTTCTGAATTGTGTCTGCCCAGGCAAATCACCCTTAAAATGTACGTTCTTGTTTTTATGTATTTGAGATTAGTTGTTTTTTATACTTTGGTCCTTTTGATTTTTGATTTTGTTTTTTTGTATGGGTATTGCTTTTGAGTATAATTTCTAATGGTTGAGTTTTTTCCACCCCCAGTATATGAATGTGCTTCCTGTATTGTTTATTGTTTAGATTATTTCTTGGGGGGTGTGTGTGTGTGTGTGTGTGTGTGTGTGTGTGTGTGTGTGTGTGTGTGTTTTGTTTTATTTTGGTTTGGTTTTTTTTTTTTTTGCTTTTTTGGATCACACCCAGCAATGCGCAGGGGTTACTCCTGGCTCTGAACTCAGGAATCACTCCTGGCGGTGTTCAGGGGACCATATGGGATCCTGGGAATCGAACCTGGGTCAGGCGCCTGCAAGGCAAACACCCTACCCGCTGTGCTGTCGCTCCAGTCCTGTTTATATTGTTTCTAAAACTATTTATTTTTTGATGCTCTAATGATGTTAGGAAGTTTTGTGCGTAAATCTGTCTTCATTCAGGAATCGCTTTTAAAGCCTATTTTTAGCAAATGATTTGTTAGAGCAGAGCAGTGAGGCATCAGAGGCTTTGTGAATGAAATGGATTTGGATCCCAATGAGATGTATGTAAACTTGAGTTTAATGCCCCCCCCCCCCCTCCAGGTATATGTTCCTTGTCTGTAGAATGGATACAGTATCCCTCAAGGATTGGTGACCATGTGGATTTAAGTGACTATATACAATTAAATAGCTTTTGTACATTTCCTTTTCAAATGATTTCAGTATCTTCAGCCAGCTTGTAACCAGTGGAGTAATATACTGTGTTTTCCTCGGATCTGTTTAGAGCCACCCTATTTTCTTCTCCCTGTAGTCTAACCCTTAGCTTTTCATTTTTCATTTTCTTTCTTTCTTTTTTTTTAGAGGGAGTCTTGGGTCTTAAGTGTACTCAACTCTGAACTCCGAGCTTCTTCCTGGCTATGCTCAGGGCTCATGTGGGGCTAGGGCTGGACCCTGGGCCTCTGACATGTAAAGCATGTGCTCAGCTCCTTGAGCTACCTTGCTGGTCCCATTAATTTTGTCTGTTTATAAATAATTCATGTAATCTTGGGTTGTTTCTGTTTGGGGGCCACTGGGTGCTAGCACAATGCTCAAGGGACTATCCCAGTGATGCTTGGACGAATCACCTGGTGCCAGAATTTGAATCCAGGACTGCAAAACATGTGCATTAACCCTTTGCACTATCATCATGGCCCTTTTTTGCAATTCCTGAAAAAAAATGTTTCATTCTAAAAAGAAATGTAAAAATGTTAATTAAATTTTATGTGTTTGGGAGTTTATTTCTTTAAAACTTTCACGACTGTGTGGAAAACATTTAAAAAATCCTTTGAGTTTTATTCATCTGAACACTTTGTAAACGTTAAGCACTATGCATATCTTTTCCATTGTAATCTGTGGTCACTTGTGTCCTCTGGGGTGACCTTAGAGCATACCAGATGGCTCGGTCATCTGTCCCCTGTTGTCTTTCTCTGTCACTTCTGTCCAGATGGTTCCCCCAGAGACACTGCAGTGCTGCTCACAGACACTCGTGTGGCCTCCATGTGGGCAGTTCTGTGTACCCTCCCCTCCCCCTGCAAGCAGCATGCTCTGCGGTGCCCCAACTGAGCCTTGTCTTTGCAGAGGGGCGGGGCGGGGGGGGGTTGTGTACTAGATGTTTTTGTATGTTAGGACACAGGTTTAGATTATTTTTGTTCTGTTGTTGGTTTTGTTTTGGGGCCACACCTGGTGCCGCTCAGGGCTTCCTCCTGGCTCTGCACTCAGGGATCACTCCTGGTGGGTTCTGGGGACATCCAGGATGCAGGGGCTTGGACCTGGCTTGGCGTGTGCAAGGCAAGCAACCTACCGGCTGTGCTGTGCCTCCAGCCCCAAGAACTGTCATTATGGATCTGAGAATCCGCTTGCCATTATGTACCTCAGAACGTCTTTCACCTGCTTGTGACTGCAGGAGATGTTCCTTCACTGCTCTCTGCCGCCTACTCCCCTGGGCTGTACCTGGGTGTTGTTTTTTTCCTTCCCTGCGTGTGACTCATACCTCTACATACCCGTTGCTCTAAAGGATGTATTCTGTGGTCTGATCACATCTTTCTGTCCCTGTCCAGTGGCAGCATGAAGATCTCCTCATCAATCGACCACAAACCATGTCTGTCACACCCCCACCTCGGTCGGCCATCCTGACCAGCATGAAGAAGAAGCTCCACACTCTGGGCCAGATCGAGGCTTCCATCACCACCGTGCAGGTGTGTGGGGCCGGCCTCTGCTCCCGGGCGCCACTGCTTTGTGCCACGGGGCCAGAGTCTCCCCTTCCCCATGGAAAACTTTCAACTAACAGCTTTGCATTCCTCCTCTCCTCTTCCTCCCACTGGTGGTCAGTGCGTGTTATTGTTGGGTGGTGGAGGGGAATACCAATAAAGTTGAAACTTCTTTCTGCAAACTTTAAGGCTAATCTTGCCTCTCCATACCAGTGTACACCTCAGATATTCAAAGTGAAATCAATGTTCATTTCAAGAGTTAGTGTTAGGCATGTTTTCGGAATTCTGTTTGCCCTGTCCTGCGTGCTTGTTTTGACTGCCAAGTACCCTGTAAAATGCTGAACAGACAGGAAATTTGTCCTGATTCTCTGAAATTCTGCTGACTTCCATAGGAGAAGCTAGCAGCTCTTGAAGCAAGTATTGAACAGCGACTCAAGTGGGCAGGTGGTGCCAACCCTGCACTGGCACCTGTGCTACAAGATTTCGAAGCAACAATAGCCGACAGACGAAATCTGGTTCTTAAGGAGAGCCAAAGAGCAAGTCAGGTACTGTGTGCTGTCTTTGGTGTTGGTCTGGGGGCCCAGAGGTAGTTGGGCTGCTCTAGGCTCTGCTTGGTGGCCACCCAGTGTCAGAGATTGGACTTCCCGTTCCAGCTGGCCAGGCGAGCACCCAGCTCATTGTGCTGTTGCCCCTGCCCCATCTCCATCTGTGTTTTCAGTTGCAGGGTTATATAACTGCATGGAAGTTACGGGGGGCAGGAGTGGGGGATCTGGGAGCAGGGGTCAGGAGCCACCCTTTAGCTCCCTGAACTGGAAAGAAGGATCAGCTGACCTCAGGAGACATTCCTCTGGCTAAATCCACAGTTCCCTGCCTAGAGCATTATGCTTCCCAATCAAACACAAAAATCGGCACAAATTCAATCTCTGGAGTTTAACTCCATATTGCTCTAAGAGTCTCTATATACAGCAAGCTGATCCAGAGATTTGATATTAATTTTTTCCACATAGCAGTAAAATGTCTAAGTGACTTTGTGGTCTACCAGGGGTTTTGTATTGAAATATTGTTATGGGGGGGGGTAATAGGAAAAATAAAACCATGGTCACGGTCCTCCTGTTATTCATCAGTTTGCTCAAGCAGGCCCAGTAACATCTCCATTGTGAGACTTGTTACTGTATTTGGCATATCGAATACGTCATGGTAGCTTGCCAGGCTTTGCCGTGAGGGCGTGATACTCTCAGTAGCTTGCCGGGCTCTCCGAGAGGGGCGGGGGAATCAAACCCTCTTGGCCGGGCTGGCTAGGCGCAAGGCAAACGCCCTACCGCTGTGCCATGTAAATTTTCAGTTAAGTGCATAATTGGACCATTAGGATGATCCTCATACCCATTATATCTATTGATTACCAAAATTAGCCATTATTAAACTTCCATTGTCTTGTTCTTTCCATATTGACTGCATCACATAATTTCGTCTGTAAATATTTCAGTATGTATCTAAGAAAGAGCTAGTTAAGTACACAATCATGGTATTAGTAACACTCTCAGTTATTTGTTCTGTGATTGGGAGGGCATGAGGAGGAACATCATATGGTGCTCAGTGGCTGTTTTTAGCTTTGCATTTATGGATCACTCCTGGCGGTGCTCAGGGAGCCTGATAGGGTGTCAGGGACTGAATTGGGGTGGACATGCGCAAGTGAGGCTCCTTAACCACTGCATTGTGTCTCTGGTCTTGTTTTGTGATCTTTATACTTAGAGTTGGAGCAGAAGGAGAATAATTCAGTAACAATTTAAATAGTGAAAGTTGGGCATAGCATAAATTGCAGCAGAATATGACATAGTTCTGTTATGGAGTAAATTTTGTACAGACCAGTCACCTAGTATATATTTTGCCTGATTGTCTCAGGTGCCTCTCGCATACCCTTATGCATCTTCAGGACCAATTTTGGTGTTAAAGCCTAGAAATAAATAGCTGGTATTTTTCTCATGTTATTAATTGCAGCATCTTCATTGCCGTTATTTCCTTTTTCCTTTTGCTTCTTCACAGGTCACTTTCCTCTGCAGCAATATCATTCATTTTGAAAGTTTACGAACTAGAACTGCAGAAGCCTTAAACCTGGATGCTGCATTATTTGAACTGATCAAACGGTGTCAGCAAATGTGTTCATTTGCATCACAGTTTAACAGTTCCGTCTCTGATTTAGAGCTTCGTTTGTTACAGAGAGTGGTGAGTCATGAGTCTTGGTGGGAGTAGACACTTGATACAAGACAGGAAGGTCAGTAGTATACCCCCAGGTTTATGTCATAGAATCACTTAATTTGCATTCATTGAGCTTGTACTAGCTATACAAGTTTGCTCTGCTAGATACTGTGATGCCTGCCTCTTGTTCTCAGTCAAAAAGAACTCATTATTGACACAAACAGCACAATGATTGAAAAACTCAAAAAAGGATTCTGGAAACGCCCCCCGCAGGGTGTGAGGGTATGGAGGGGAGGGGAATGATTTCCTGGAAGATGACTTAGGCGGCACTGGAAATAGGCCAGAGAGCAGGGTGGTGGGAGTGAGGTTCTGACCGGGTAAGAGAAAGGGCTGAAATAGCAGTCAGCTAAATTGGCATTCATGGTTTATAGGAAGGTGTTAGGCTGTGTACTATTAAGTTTGGGTTTTTTAAATAATTGATGAATCTTGTTGGGGGGGGGGGTGCTCTTCTGTGGCGCTGGAACCAACAGGGCTCTGCCTGGCAGGGTTGGAGGGACCATATGGTGCCGGGGAGCAAACCTTGGCCCTGCAGATGCCAGGCATGGACTCCGTCCCTTTGAACTACTGTCCAGGTCTCTCTGATTGCTTTATTTATTGGGCCACACCTGGTGGTTCTCAGGACCCCTCCTGGCTCTGTGCTCATGGATTACTCCTGGTGGGGCTCAGGGGGACCTATGGGATGCTAGGCTTGAACCCAGGTCAGCCGCATGCAAGACAAGTGCCCTACCTGCTCTGCTGTCACTCTCGCCCCTCTGATTTTGTTTTATAGAGAGATTTATGGATGAGGGTGTAGTTAGGCAGCAGAGCACTTACCTTGCATGTGTAAGTTCTTGAGTTTGACCTCTGACACCACAGGGAAAAGTAAAAAATGATTGAGCATAGGTTTAGGATTCTGCTCGTGGATGATGTTTGTTACCCCTCTTCTGTAGTGCGTGTCTTAAACTTTCAGTTCCCTATTCCCTCTATGGTTTTTCAGAAAAAAGTGACCAGAGCAATAGTATAGTGGGGAGGGCACTTGCCTTGCATGCAGCTGATTTGGGTTCTGTCCCTGGCACCACATACGGTTCCCTGAGTCTTGCCAGGGATCATCCTTGAGTGCAGAGCCAGGAGTGTGACCCCAGAACAAAATCAAAATATAAATATAAATACATATATGCACACACACACATATATATGCACACACATATATATAAATATATGTATATATATTTATAAATATATATGTATATATGTATATATATATTTATAAATATATATGTATATATATATATTTCAGCCTTTATCCCTTGAAACCATGTCCTCAGTATTCAAAGATAGAGCATATTCTTTGTACACAGAAACTTGGTTCAGTTCCCAGCACCTACATAGTCACCTGAGCATCAAGCCAGGAGTAGCTTCCAGGTACTTCTGGGTGTGGCCCCAGAACAAGCAAAAAACATCAGTATATATTTCATAGATAGTTTAAATTGTTTTCATGTATTATTCTTGTTTGCTTATATTTCGGGGTCACATCTGGCTGACTATCCTCAGGGTTTACTCCTGGCTCTGCACTGTTTGGTTTTTTGTTTGTTTGTTTTGTTTGTTCGTTTGTTTTTGCTTTTTGGGTCACACCCGGCGATACTCAGGGGTTACTCCTGGCTTTGCACTCAGGAATTACTCGTGGCAGTACTCGGGGGACCATTTGAGATGCCAGGTCGGCCGCATGCAAGGCAAATGCCCTACCCACTGTGCTATCGCTCTGGCCCTGGCTCTGCACTCTGGAATTACTCCTGTTACTCCTGGTGGTGCTTGCGAGACTGTATGGGATGCTGAGTGCAAGGCAAACACACTACCTGCTGGACTATCTCTCCATCCCCTTGAGTGCTATTTTATAGGTAGCCAGTACAGTTCTCAACAACTAGATTACTCTTTGTCAGAGTTACAAGTATCTTTTTTTTTTTTTTGCTTTTTGGGTCACACCAAGTGATGCACAGGGGTTACTCCTGGCTCTGCACTCAGGAATTTCAGGAATTACTCCTGGCGATGCTCGGGGGACCATATGGGATGCTGGGAATCGAACCCGGGTTGGCCACATGCAAGGCAAACACCCTACTCGCTGTGCTGTCGCTCCAGCCCCCACAAGTATCTTTTTAAGATGAAGAAAATCTTAAAATGTTTGTTCCATATAACCAAATAAGTGTTTGTTCTATTTAGGATACTAATCTTGAACACCCAATTGGCAGTTCAGAATGGCTTTTGTCGGCACACAAACAGTTGACCCAGGATATGTCTACTCAGAGGACAGTTCAGACAGAGAAAGAGCAGCAGATCGAGATGGTCTGTGAAACAATCCAGAATCTGGTGGACAGTATCAAGGCTGTTCTCACGGGCCATAACCGGCAGCTCGGTGATGTCAAACATCTCCTAAAAGCCATGGCTAAGGTAGGGCCAGTGCTAACCCCTGATTCCTTTCTCCACTTTCATAAAAGTACAAGTAGCTTCATGTATGGGAAAGGGATGTTTTGTAAACAAAATGATTTCGGGTTACCTTTTTCAGTATCTTTGTAATTGGTTTGTGTTTCATCAGCTTGGGGTAGTAGTATTCTTATTTGTACACAGAAAACCTGAGGCTTAAAGAAATTAATTCACTCAAAGTTTTATAACTTGTACATACAGAGTTGAGACTTGAAAATAGACTCAGAGTTTTTAAACCTCCAGTCTCTCTTCTGTTAGACTTTTCTCTACCCTTCCTTACAAAGTCTTATAAGTTATCTAAAAAGTGAATGAAATCATTGTCTCTTTCTTCCAGGTCCTGCATAATCTCGTTGATAAACTGAGATCTCAGAAAAGGCTAACTTTGTCATTGCAGAATAGTAACATCTAGTTTTCGGGCTTATTTGTTTGTGGAGTTTTTATTGTGTGTTGAACGTAAGATTCCTATAGACAAGGAATTAAACTGAAAATAGCGAATCAAACATAGGACTGTTGGAAGACCATTTATGTTTTTATTTCAAGAAGTGACTGTCTCAAGTTTCATTATTGAATCTACAAATGATTTTTATTCTTGAATATATTGATTCTAGGATGAAGAAGCTGCTCTGGCAGATGGCGAAGATGTTCCCTATGAGAACAGTGTTAGGCAGTTCTTGGGTGAATATAAATCATGGCAGGACAACATTCAGACGGTGCTGTTTACATTGGTCCAAGCGATGGGTCAGGTTCGAAGTCAGGAGCATGTTGAAATGCTCCAGGAAATAACTCCCACCTTGAAAGAATTGAAAACACAAAGCCAGAGGTAAGAATGCCTTCTGGAAAAGTCAAACATTTCGCGGAACAAATTTTATTTAGTTTATAAGTACTTCGTTAAGCATTTATAAATAAGCTACTTTGTTTTGTGTTTCAGTATCTATAATAATTTAGTGAGTTTTGCATCACCCTTAGTCACCGATGCAACAAATGAATGTTCGAGTCCCACGTCATCTACTACCTATCAGCCATCCTTTGCTGCAGGTAAGAATTCCCTACTTCAGAATCTTCGTCTCTTAATTTGCACAGAAAGTTCAGATATTATCTCATAAATGTCTAATATGCTTCTACACCACTGTATTAAAGTGATACACACTAAGCTCTGTCACATCTCAAATGGTTTAACTTTAAAATACTTTCTTTTGGGGGCGGGGGGGGGCATACCTGGCTGTGCTCGGTGCTTACTCCAGGCTTTGCTCAGGGATCACTCCCTGAGACCATATGGGGTGCCGAGAACCTGACCAGGTTGGCCACATGACATGCAAGACAAACGTGCCCTACCTGCTTCGTCCCTGAACTTGAAAATACTTTTGAGAGGATTGCAGAGATAGCTCAAGGGTTGAAACATAAATTGCAGAGGTCTACTGGCCACTGTACCCCTTCCCCGGCACCACTGGATGTGGTCACCTGGGCTCTGGTTGGTAGATCTATCTGATCCTGGCCCGCCAAAAAGGAATTTTGTGAGACAGTAGAAATTCTTTGTGTTCAAGTACTCTTTAAAGGCCTACGTTGTGATTATAAAGTGTATGCCTACTAGATAAACTTAGAAAATAATAGAAGTATGTGCCGTGCTGCTGTGAATTTGTTGTTGATTCTGTGTACATGCAGACAGCTGACACTGAGCTCAAGAGCTTGTGAAATGCTTCTGTTGTCTTACCCCATTTTATGTAATGGAACGTCAGATTTCAAAAAAAATTATTTACCAAATATAGGGACATTTTATGACTTTTAACTGTATTGATCTTCTACTGTTGGACAGTTAGGATTTATAGAAGTATAATGTCACAATACAATGTCCTCATTGCCTAGACTTCTGTTTGTAGCGATGAAGACTTGGAGGTTGTAAAATGCAGTCCATTTTCAAGATTGTAAGTTTGTAGTCAGTGGGTTGAGAGCACCACTCTGCCCTTCCCTCTGGGTCGCCGTCCTAGTTTTGCTTTTCTTATTAACTGAGCTGCCAACTCTTCCTCCAGCTGTCCGAAGCAACACTGGCCAGAAAACTCAGCCAGACGTCATGTCACAGAATGCACGAAAGCTGATTCAGAAGAATCTCGCTACATCTGCTGATACTCCACCAAGCATCGTTCCAGGGACTGGCAAGAGTGTTGCCTGTAGCCCCAAAAAGGCTGTCAGGGACCCTAAAACTGGGAAAGGTAATAATCAGTTTGAACAAGGGTCCCTTGAAAATTTTAGCACATTTAAGCTTGACTTAAATATTTGTTTCCTTTGCTTCATAGCTGTGCAAGAAAGAAACTCCTATGCGGTCAGTGTGTGGAAGAGAGTGAAAGCCAAGTTGGAGGGCCGGGATGTTGATCCTAACAGGAGGATGTCAGTTGCTGAACAGGTGATGAATTTTTTTAAAACTTGAATTACACATTGAAATGCTCCCAACATGGTGTGGCTTTAGAGCTGGAGAGGTAGTACCGTGGGTGGGATGACTGCTTGGCATGTGTCTGGCCTGGAGTCGATCTCTGGCACTGTGTGTCCCCCTCACTAGGAGTGTCCTTGAGCAAACAAAACAAAAACAAAAAAATCGACTGCCCGAAAGTCTCAAGTGAAGGTGACATTTGATGAGGAATAGTATTTAATAAAAGTGCATATCAATCTGCCAGAAATATCACTCTGAATTTCTCTCTTTAATATATCTAGATGGGGGGAGGGATTTTCTCTTCCCACTCCTAGATGTTTGTTTAGAACTTTTTCAGCCTGCAGAAGAGTTGTGTTAATGCTTATATGCTCTGACCTAGCCTTGGTCAATCATTTATTTATGTTTTCCTCTAGAATTTCCTCTTCCTGTGTGGTGGTGTGCTCACGCTTGCTGCTGAGCAACTGCCTCACTCCTGCACAGTCTTGTTGGTCTCTAAGTGTCATCCTGGCTGTTTATCCCCCAAACAAGATCTAGTCAGGATGTAGCCTGCATTTTACTTATCGTCTTATTTTAGACTCTTGGTATTCAGACCAGCTCCCGGTTTTTTATTATGTGTTGATTATGTTGACATTTTTCCTTTTTTTTTTTTTTAAGTATGCTCAGATTGTGTTTGCAGAATGGGCTCCAGTTTCTATTTGTCTGATGTTTTGTTACTAGAGTCAACTTTTGGGGCAGGACTACTTTTTTTGTTTTGTTTTGTTTTGCTTTTTGGGTCACACCCGGCAATGCAGAGGGGTTACTCCTGGCTCTGCACTCAGGAATCACTCCTGATGGTGCTTAGGGGACCATGTGGGATGCTGCGTTGGCCACATGCAAGGCAAACGCCCTACCTGCTGTGCTATCGCTCCAGCCCCTAGGACAACTCTTGTCAGTGATGTGACTTCTGTTTTTGTGTGGTACCTGGTAGTGCTTGCGGGGATCATATCTGGGACACTCCCATACGAAGCATGAAGTTTAACAAGCTTTTGTCAAAAACTGGGAAAGTGTCTGATACAACTTATCTTTTTTTTTTTTAATTATTAAATTTTTTATTAGTGAATCATCGTGGGGTACAGGTACAGACTTACAAACTGTCATGCTTGCATTTCAGTCGTACAATGATCGAGTACCCATCCCTCTACCAGTGCCCATTCTCCACCACCAATGATCCCAATATCCCTCCCACCACCCCCATCCCATCTCCCCCACCCCACCTTGCCTCTGTGGCAGGGCAGTCCATTTTTTTCTCTTTCCTTTGAGTGAGACAGGTTATCTTTAGAAAATTTTTGGTAGGTAAATGGATTGTGTACTTTTATAACTATACAATCCTCTAATATCATTTATGAAAAGAGGCTTGACTTGTGTGCTTTTTATTCTCAGTAGTGATTAAAGTTTATATGAAAGAAACCTGGGGAGGGGTCAGGAAAATCCATCCTTGGCACCCCAGGATTCCAGTTCCCCCAGGAGCCACCTTCCAGCTCTGTTACTGGGTATAACCCATAGGCAGTGCTGTTTGGGGGCACAGGAGGGAGGGAGGGAGGGGAGGAGAGAAGAGAGGAGAGAGAGGGCTTTCAGGGGTGAAGTTAGGGTAGATCTCTTTGTTGGCGAGCAGTTTTCCACCTATAATTTAATGCAGTATATGTAGTGAGCATTTACCAATGGACGTGGGTGAATGCTCTGAATGTGAAGGGGATTGTCTTGGTATGAAAGAAGATATAGCTGAGCATGGCTGCATGGATCACGTCTCAGTAGGGTTTTCTCTTCATGCCGGGGCTTTATAAGGCTCAGTGAAGTTACGCTGTTCCCTAGATGCACGTCTTGTAGGCTCTGCAACCTTGTGGGAAGCGTCCTTCGGGTGATAAGTTTCTAGGATTCATGGGTGATGCGTGTCCATTGGAATATTGAATGACTCGAAACACTCTCCTGCCTATTTTCACAGGTTGACTATGTCATTAAGGAAGCAACTAATCTAGATAACTTGGCTCAGCTGTATGAAGGTTGGACAGCCTGGGTGTGAAGGGCAAGCAGTAGATGAGTCTGGTTAAGCGAGGTCAGACGTCCACCAGAATCAACTCAGCCTCAGGCATCCAAAGCCACACCACAGTCGGTGGTGATGCAACTGGGGCCTTACTCTGAGGAAACCTAGGAAATCTCGGTGCGCTCGGAAGTGAATCCTGCAGGGCAGCTGCACTCAGGGATACGCCCCACACCATGGCTTGCACCCCAGGGTCAAGGGTGAAGGAAAGCCAGCTCACCGCCTGAACACGGAGATTGTCTTTCTGCCGCGACAGAACAGCTGCACACGTGTCGGGAGGTTAGCTGCAGAAAGCGGCGGGGACACTGTGGAGCACAGAGTGACTCGGAGCTCCAATCCACCTGACCCTGCGTGTGCGCTCCAGGAAAACACCCCGCTCAGAAACAGAAAACTGGGGCCGCGAAGAAATCACAGCCAAGGAAGATTGGATGCATTCAGATTCTCGTGTAACACTTTGCTGCTTGGCAGCAATACTGGTTGGGTTGACCAGTGAGTACAAAAAAGCTACGCGATATGAATTTCAGAAATGGACTGAAAGCGGAGAGTTATGTAACAGATACACTACGTTGGAAGAACTTCTGAAATGAAGGGAAAACAACATCAGCCCACATCCTCCTCCCCCACCCCCCACCCCCTACCTGCCCGCCCGCCTTTTACTGGATCCTGTAGATTAGCCATCTTTCCAATTCCACTTTCATTTCCACCCTTTTCTTTCTCCCACTTCTGTCTCGACGCTGTTAACAGCCTACATTGGGAGCGATCAACAGCAGTTTCTCCAAAACCCACTGTTAACATGGAAAATTCAAGGATGGCCTAAAAGTCTGAAGATCACACACAAATCTAATTCTGGTTATTCTTTTCTGTGATTCTATCATGTACAGTTTCCAGAATTGTCACTGTGCATTCAAAAGTAACAACTCGAACAGATGTACAATTTGCTGCACACTTCCTGTGCTTACGGTGTGCATTTGGGAAGGTCATTCAAAATTTCCCTCTTCTGTGATAGCAGTAGTTTTTTTTTTTCCTTAGAAAATAGCTAATCTCCAGTGTAATCGTTTATCTTTTGAAAAACCAGGATAGAGGACCTACTTGAATTTACATTGTTGATGACAGATTAATAATAAAGTGATGTTCTGGTGGAGGTGGAGAGTGAAATGGTTTTATAGTTTGGTTTTTTCATTTGCTTGTTTACCTGGAATTTTAACACATGTGTGTGAAACAGCAGTGAGAACCACCACCATCTTTTTACTGAGTTCAGTGATTCGTCTGTGAACCATTTTACTTTTTTGCAAAATTTTACTACTTTGCTGTTCAGTAGTACGTAGTTGTGAATTCATGATCAAGGTTTCCTTAAATTGAGCATTGCATTTCAGTACTGGCTGTAAGTTTAATTGTTGATCCAAAATAAAAATCCAGACTAAGATTCTGCAAGTTCCATATCAACAATGAAAGTGAGTACGATGAAAATCTTGACCGAAGGCCGAAGAGACAGTACAGGGATAAGGCACTGGCCTTGCAATGCAGCCTACACCAGTTAGATCCCCGGCACCTAATGTTCCTCCCGAGCACCACCACAGGTCACTCCTGAGCAGAGAGCCAGGAATAGCTCCTGAGCACTGCCAGCTGTGGCCCCAAACAACACCCCCACTCCATACCCCAAGAAAGAAATTTTGAGTACATTTTTAGATTAGGACTATATGGTCTCTTTCTAGTTGCCAATTTAAGAGGTATTAAGGGAAAATTCTACATAGTTCTGGCCTTTTTTTGTATTCTCATTGCCACATTAATCTCTACCCTTCAGTGGAAGAGAATGCATCTCAGTATCAGTGCTTTTTTAAGAACCTGTTACAAGTATTGCAGGAAATGGTGGTCTTTCTGAATTCCTGGGTGTCCAGTTTTAATTTAAGAAGCCTAGAGCATCACAGTTTCTTTCCTTCATTCTAAGCCTTATTTCACAGTCCAAACAGCCTAGCTGGAATAATAATGCCATACTGTGCTTTGCACTCTGCTTTTTTTATTTCCTAGAGGCTGGGGGGCCATTGCGTTCATCACTTGATTACCTTTGCTCTCTCAAGAGTAAACAGCGCTTATTCCGCAAATGTTTTTATCGTCAGATGGAACAAACTTTTATTACAAATGAGGAAACCCATTCACACTAGTCTGTCCCTATAGGCGATGTTCAGAAATTGCTTCATCTTTGATAAACTAGATAAATAGGTGAATTTTATTGCCTATAAATTTCAGGCTTCAGAGGTACCTGGAACCTTATCCAAGCAAAAACAAAACAGCTTTATATCCAAACATGTGCCTCTGATGACTTCTCCACGCTTCCGATCAGAATGGCTCCAGTGTGGCATATCTGTGTCCGCCCTTGGGCCAGGCAGCACTTCTAAGATTGCTCTAGGCTGCACCCCTGATAGTAAGATGCGTGTCTGCCTGACTTCATCCGGGATGTCAGTTGGGCCGTTCTAACTTACTGTAAGTGAGCTAAACAAGTCGGATCACTGGTCAAGGGCCTGGTGATAGAGCAGAGAGAAGATTGAACTGGGTTGGAGAAATTATCATGTTAAATCGCAAGTGGGTAGCGTGACTCTAGCTAGGAGTAAGTCAGACACCTTTTTGATGATAAAAAATACCTGTGGAAAACCAGGGATTCTCCTCTCTTCCTTTCTCTAAGACTCATGGAGTACAGTCACCTACTCCCCACAGCCTCTCCATTCAAGTACCCTTAGAAATGGAAGTTATCCTGCTTTTTGCCTTTTATTTGCTAGAGTTGCCTGCTTTTTGTGTTGATTCCTCTGTCGGGCTTTGGAGGCAGAGTAGTTCCTCACTATCTTCGGTGTATCTTACGGTATCTCATTATTTCTGGCCATGAGTTCTTTAGGTTTTGCTAGATGATTTTAAGATTCTTTTGTGTCTGACACTCGTGAGTTATTTTTGAGATGAATGAGAGTTTTGTGTGAGAACTGATAATCAAGCTCTTGATCGGCTTTCTTAAATCGCCTCTTTTGTTTTTTAATCGCCCAAACCCAGTTTGGGGTGAGGGTTTCTAATACAAAGAAAAACTCACAACACTTCTGCCCTATACATTTGCCTCTATCACTGAAGCTTCGTAGTTTTCTTAGTATTGTTCAGTGTTTGGTGTTACCTGCATTGTTTTGGGTGTTTTTGTTTTTGTTTTTGTTTAAATTGTGGTTGTTCTGATGTGTGAAATTCAAGGAAAGAGCCATTAAAAAAATGTCGAGCCGGGCAATGCAAGTACAGCCAAATAATAGAGTTAATGTGCAATCTTAGGTCCTTTCAAATTGGGGGTATTATAGGCAGTCCTTCAAAGCAAAAAGTCTTCCTGGCCTATTTTCCTCCACATATTTGTAATTCCTCTGGGGCTTACTTGTTTTGGCAGTACTAAAATCAAAGGGGCTGGTTCTTCTTTTCTCCCAGTTCTTTTCATATAAAACAAGCACCTGCAGTTAGCCTGTTAGTCCTATTCAAATACATTTAAAAAATAAAATCAGTGAATGCTTTACTGTTAGCACATTTCAATCTTTGTTTCACACAAAAATAGAACGTTTAGTCTACAGCTTGTTGAGCTTTTAAAATGCCAGTGATTTAGAGCTAGGACTTCTCCCACTTAAATCAGAGGTATTCGAAGTGTATGTTAATATGAAGGTCACTGAAGAAGGTCATTGCTTGGGTTGTATTAGTTGCCGTGAGAGAAGGATCGAGCACTTCAAAAATGTCTGTTGCATTGTGGGAGGCAAAGTCACTGTCTTGAACACGCAGGGCTTGTTGCACTTCCCCTACTTTCCAGCTTGGGTAACCGTGTCGCCACCCCTGATTACAAAAGGGCCAAAGAGGTTCAAGGGGGAGTGAATGGTACATGAACCATTTGAGTCTCTTTGCTTTCAGTGGGAACTGGCTGGGCTCCTGTGGGACAAACTGTTGTGCTAATGTCAAAATGTCATACGACGAGCTGGACTTTCGGAGCTTGTACACTTCAGGAATTGTATGTTGTGAAATGCAGACCTTGTAGAATGTCTTTCAAAACAGGCTGATTTCCTTTGTTCTTTTTTGACAGCCTTGGTTTCGGCTCCTCTTTAAAATTCTTGTTTTACGGTCAGTTATTTCGCTGGTTTAAATTTTTCCTATATTTCTACTTGTAATGTCAGTGGCAATGACATCATATACTTGTTAATTTTCTCTACTCTTATTATTATAAGAGCAAATTGAGTTGAACAGACTCTTCGTTGTCCTAATAACACTGTATAGATAAAATGGCTTCTCTGTACAAAAAAGGTGGTAATGCCTCCTAATGGGAATAATTTTGTGATTGTATTTAAGGTTAAAAGTCGAATCACACCAGCTTGGGGGGGGGGGGGGACGTTCATAATGCATCTTTTGGAAAACAAAAGTACACGCCTACTTTATGCATATTTGCATTAACATGGCAAAGATGTATGAAATACCTGTTTTTCAAAAAATAAAGTCTTGAAATCTAAG
The DNA here is from genome assembly GCF_029834395.1 of Sorex fumeus. Lineage (NCBI taxonomy): Eukaryota > Metazoa > Chordata > Mammalia > Eulipotyphla > Soricidae > Sorex > Sorex fumeus. The sequence goes on from NW_026606187.1 coordinate 8,738,660, forward strand.
CACTTAAGCTCTTGATTTATTGGTCCAGTAGGTTATAGGAAATTTACTTTTAGTATATGGATAGCTATTTCAAAAGCATTAATGCTAAGCTATTGAAAACTTAAGAATTGTGTTACTGATACAGGTGTGGGGTGGTGGTGAGGGGTCACCTCCCCTGCAGCCCGGCTGTTGGGAGTCCAGAGCGGGTGGAGTCCAGGCCACTAGAATGCACGGTGTGAACACTAGACCTTTGAGCCCTAATCTCTGACTCCTTAGTCTTGCAGAACAGTAGGCTATGTTTAACAACTAAGAGAAAGGGCTCAGTAATAAGGCCCAATTATTCAGCTTAATTTTGATGATTTAAAAACTTATGTTCCTGGGGCTGGATCAGTAGCACAGCGGGTAGGGCGTTTGCCTTGCACATGGCCAACCCGGGTTCGATTCCCAGCATCCTATATGGTCCTCTGAGCACCACCAGGGGTAATTCCTGAGTGCAGAGCCAAGAGTAACCCCTGTGCATCGCCAGGTGTGACCCAAAAAGCCCCCCCCCCAAAAAAAAATAAAGCCCAAACTTCTGTTCCCAAAGTTCATGTTCCCTGGTGTATTTAGAAAAAAGAAAAAAGGCAAAAAAGAATCTAGTTTGTTTCAATAAGCATTGCATTTATTACTGCTAATGTTAGAGGGTTTATATCAACTGTCATCTTGGTGCCCTTCGAAAGATCACATCTGATGTGTACAAAGTTCAAATGAAAGCTGTAATCGGAATATATATATATATATATATATATACATACCTATATATGTCAGTCATTCCTGTCTTGTGTTGGGGTGCTACTCTTAAACTCGATTGCTATAAAATCTCCCCAGGACTGAAGAGAGAGTCCAGAGAGCAGGCAAGGGAACTTTCCTTGTGCACAGCCGACCGGGTTTTGTTCCTGGCACTGCAAATGGTCCCTGGAGTGCAGACAAGAATGATTCCTGGCAATTTTACCAACAGGCTGCCACTGCCAACCTAAATAACCTATTTTTTCCCCCCATCATTCTATTGGGTGGCCCTTACCTCATCACTTTCCCTTGCAACTCCTCAGAGAACGTATTTCTACCTGTTTCCCACCCAGCAATGTCCCTGTGACCCTGGCTCTCTTAAGTGCCAGGGTGTGGTCTGTCCCTTAAAAACCTGGTAATTACTTGAATTCAATGGCTTAAAACACTACTACAGAGGACAAAACGCTGAAACTTAAAAATGGTGTGATGGGGACTGGAGAGAAAGCACAGCGGGTAGGGCATTTCCCAGCATCCCATATGGTCCCCTGAGCACCGCCAGGAGTAACTCCTGAGTGCAGAGCCAGGAAGAACCCCAGTGCATCGCTGGGTGTGACCCAGAAAGCAAAAAAAAAAAAAAGATCATGGTATGAGTAGCAGCTAGCATCTGGCAGAAATTTTTATTAAAAGGATGAAGTGATAGTCTGGCAGGTAGAGTGCTTGCCTTGCACATGGCTGACCCACGTTCGATCCCTGGCATCCCATATGTTGGTCCCCTGAGCACTTCTAGGAGTAACCCCTGAGCATTGCCACATTGCCAGGTTTGCCCAACCCCCCAAACTATTAAAAAAGAAAAGCACTTGTTAATAATGTATTTTTGTAATCCTGAAGAGAAAATAAGAAAATGTAGAAATGCCTCAATCCTACTCTACTTCTAAATTAGGAACTTTGCTTTACAAGCTAATTTTCTGTCAGAACCAGTTCCTTTCTGGAGGAAAGTAACTTGTAAAATGTGCCTAAAGACTCTGACCAAACCAGACAACTCTAAGCCTCCGTTTTCACATTTGAACTACCCAGATTAAACCACACCCGAGCCTCTTTCAAACTGAGGATTTATTTTTGTTTTGGTTCGGGGTCACACCTGGCAGTGCTCAGGGATCACTCCCGACTGGCTGGAGGAAAAATACGGGATACCAGAAATCCAACCGGGTCAGCTGCGTGCAGGGCAAATAGTACAGTACCTGCTGTCCTATTTATTGCTCGGGCCCCTCAAGCTGAGAATTTATTCCTGATGGATATAAAAGGGAAGTCTGCAGAAATAACCGCTTGTTCTCGATCTCACAAGGTGGTCACGAGTCTCTTAAATCTCTTAAATCACAAAACCGAACCAACCCAACGGTTCAGTGGTCTGGCGTAGGGCAGCCAGAGCAGGAATTCGAAGGGTCCCCTAGGGGGTACAGCAAGGATTAGGAAACGGGATCTTTAAAAAATACATATTCACCATTATTAATCTTTACTATTTATTGAATCACCCTGAGATGCAGTTACAAAGCTATCTGTGATGAGTGGGGGTAAAACGCGGTCTTAGCCAGCCCGGTTAGTGACATCGCAGCTAGCAGGCTCCTCCGTGACCTCACGCGGACCCTCATCTCCCAGCAGCTTCAGCAGGCAGAACCAGGGGCGGCCCCACCACCTGGGGTCCGGGCCGTTCAACCGCTCCGTCCCTGTCTGGGCGGGGCAGCGGCCCTCTCCCGCGCGCGGATTGGCCGCCCCGGGGCCCCGCCCCCGCGGCCCGGGCGCGCCCGGGCTCGCCTTTGACCTCGATTTCAAGCCCTGCGCTGGGCAGCGATTGGCTCCGCGCCCCTCGAACGGGTGCCGGGGCGAGCCAATGAGGAGCGAGCGCCGCGGGGGCTGACGGGAAGGGGCGGCGGGGCTATATAAGCGGCGTGCGGGGCGCCCCCGGCGCTGGGGTCGCGGCGCGGGGCAACGTCTGTACTCGAGTGCGCGGCGACTCGGCGGGGGACCATGGCGGAGGGCGACAATCGCAGCACCAACCTGCTGGTGAGTGTCCAGCGGCGCGCGGCCCGGCCCGGTAGGGGTGGACGCCGCGGCCTTCCGGGGGCCGCTGGTCGGGGCGGCCGCTCGCCCCGCCGACCGTCCGCCTCCCGCGCGGCCGGGCTGGCCACGGGCCGCGCGCGGGCTTTGGCCCCGCGAGGGGTGGGAGCGAGCCCCGGCGTGGCCGGACCCCGCGTGAACCCCCGCGGCGCCACTCACGGCCGGGCGCTCACGGCGGGCGCAGACCCTGGCTGGGGCCCGGGCGTTGGCACACGCGGCGTCGCGGGGCGCCGGGCGCGGGGCGGGGACAGCGCTGGACGCCCGAGTGAAGGCGGTGGCCTGGTCGCCCCTCCCAGGCCAGGGCCGGCAGCCTCCACCGGGGCGGTTCTCGGGACTGTGCAGGTGCCGCCCCCACTGGACCAACCTGCACGGTGCATTCCCCCCTTCCCCCGCCCAGCTCCGCGGCCTGCACCCCCGCACGCAGATGCATAGTCGCCCTCTGTTGAAAACCACACGGACACACCTGTGCAGACACACACCCCTCGATTGAAGAGCACGCGAACACACCGACGCGCGTCCCCTTTAGCAGCCATACACTCACACTCAGATACGCCTCCGCAGACACACGCCCCTCTTTGACGAGTTCACGAACACACCATATCCCCCTACACGCAGACACACATCTGTTGGCAGGGACTGACACACACACCTACAGACACACCCCTCGTGGAAACTATGAATATACATTTGCAACCCCCCACACACACACCCTCTGTTGCAAACATACACCCGTATCCACACACCCCTCTTGTAGATACATTCCGCTGTTGGAAACAACATACAAACCACACACACACAAATGAAATCTCACATACCCACACACACTCTCTCCGAAGTTGACAGCTCACTGCCAGCCTATAAGTGCTCTTTTGGCTTTTGCACTTGTAATTGCATATTCCTGGGCGCAGATCTGGTGACTGCTGTTTACTAAGTATCTCAGAGTCCTCTTCTAGGAACAGAGGGCAATGGGCACATCCCTGTCCTTTGACAATCTCCTCTGGGTGGTTAATGAAGGTCGAAGCACATACCGTCCTTAGCCGAGTTTCTGCAACATGGTCCATTCCCTCCCATGTGTCAAGCAGGGCATATAAGGTCAGGAATTCTGAGGTGGCCAAAGTGGTACGCTTGCTGACAGCATTTTGGTTCGGGTGAAAATGCGCCCACCTCTGGCCTTCACCTATTTCATCCTGGTGCTGATATTTGCAGGAACACTGGGGTTTTTTGTTTCCATTTATTTTTTTCCTCTACCAAAATGGGCTTTTTGTTTTGGGGCACTTTGACTCATCTGTTATTTCAGCTGGTGGTCAGATTTAGATGGTCAAATTTGACGACTCCACTACATGCCCTGGTAGGTGTTGAGAAGCTGTGTATTGAGGCTATTTATTGATAGATTGAACTTAAAATATCTCAAGTAATTTGGCGAATGTAGTTTTCCTTGCATTGCAAATGCTGCGGACATCTTAACGATTCCATTACACAGAGCTGTTTTAGAAATGGAAGGCTGTTGGGAGAGGCTTTCCCAGGGGAGAGGGATTTAAAGCAATGAGATGACATCACAGCAGATCAGTTTCCACTGATCTGAAATGACATAATTTGGTAGACTGCAGCCCTGTCGCTGAGTAGAGCAGGGCTTTGGGGAAGTGAGTTCACCCAGCTGGGCTCACTTTTCTGTCACTGCAAAGTGGGCCTTTAGTGTTTGTTGGTGGGACTCAGGCCTAGGAGCTCAGGGGCTCCTCCTGGCCCTGCTCAGGGGACTGTGTGCTCCTCCACGGATCTGCCCAGGGCCAGTCAACTCAAGGCGAGAGCCTTAACCACAGTCCTCTCTCTCGGGGTCCTTGGGGTTCCTTCTTTGGAGAGATAAGGGGTTCTGTCTGATTAGATCACCAATGCCTGGGAGGCTGCCCTCTGGAGCCCCCACCACCAGTCCCCACCACCACATGGTCCCCGAAGCACTGTGCTGGGAGTAGCAGCTCCTGAGCGTTCACTGGCTTTGGCCTCCAAGCTGAAGAAGTCATAGATAAGGACTAGCCTGCTGCTTTGCGGAGTGGAATGAAATGTTCCGGATGAGACGACAGCATTTTCCTGCATCGGGTTCTCCCACACAAGGATTTTAGCCACCAGCTTGCTAGGCAGTGACTGGGTTAAGAGCAGTTGCACGCAGCGTGGTGACGGCTCTCCCTGTCCATCCCTGCAGGCCGCAGAGACCGCCAGCCTGGAAGAGCAGCTGCAGGGCTGGGGTGAAGTCATGCTGATGGCCGACAAGGTCCTGCGCTGGGAGCGAGCCTGGTTCCCGCCTGCTGTCATGGCCGGGGTGTCCCTACTGTTCCTGTGAGTGAGCGGTGGCGTTCCCTTCCCGCGGGGCTGGGGGCTGCCAGGCCTCTGTAACACGGGATCTCTCGAGAGTCCCTTTAACCAGAGCGACTCATCCAGTTTTCAGGATCTGGAGTCTTAAGAGCAACCCGGTCATGTGACATGGCCAAATAAACCGGCGGCCGGAGCTCTGCCACCCTTTCCTCTGGCACAGTAGCCGGGGCCAAGGGGGCGGCTGTGGGGTAGAAGTCCATGGTGAGGGCTGGAGCGTTAGTCAAGCAGGGAGGGCATTTGCCTTGCATGCGGCCCACCCAGGTTCTATCCCCGGCATCCCATAGGGTCCCCCGATGACTGCCAGGAGTAATTCCTGAGTGCAGAGCCAGGAGTAACCCCTGAGCATAGCCGGGTGTGACCAAAAAGCAAAAAAAAAAATAAAAGTACATGGTAAGATCCCCAGAAAGGAGTCTTTAGCCCCTTTCCTGGTTGCTGGGAAGTTCCCTGGGAATGATTTCTTTTTTTTTTTTTTTTTTTTTTTGCTTTTTTTCGGGGCGTCACACCCGGCGATGCACAGGGGTTCTTCCTGGCTCTGCGCTCAGAATTACTCCTGGAGGTGCTGGGGGACCATATGGGATGCTGGGAATCGAACTCGGGTTGGCGGCGTGCAAGGCAAATGCCCTCCCTGCTGTACTATTGCTCTGGCCCTCATCATGGACTTCTACCCCACAGCTGCCCCCTTGGCCCCGGCTACTGTGCCAGAGAATGAGGTTTCTGTGGGAGGGTGGGAGTGGGGATGGCAGGCGGCTCCCACCGGGCTCTCTCCAGCCTCGAGCGAGAGCACTGACCTGCCTTCCTGTGTCCCACCCCACAGGACTATCTACTATCTCGACCCATCCGTGCTGTCTGGCGTTTCCTGTTTCGTCATGTTTCTGTGCTTGGCCGACTACCTTGTCCCCATTCTTGCTCCCAGGATTTTTGGCTCAAATAAGTGGTAGGTGGCGGGGCGGCCTGATGTTCTGGCGGCGGGGGTTGGGGGGAATTGGTCTGCTGCGAGGGGTGGACTCCGAGCGGTTAGAGATGGTGCTCTTTGGGGGTTGGGGCCAGACCCTGTGGCAGCTGGGGACCAAGCTGTGCCAGCGGTCCAGTTCCACCTGCATCCCACCCCTGCAAATCGTTTCTCCAGCCTGTTCAAGGTGGTTGTTGGGGAGTGCAGGACAGAGAAACAGGTTTGCAGTTTACAGTTCCTGTGGTACTGTGGAGTGTAATTTCAGGAGTTTGTTCTTGGTTTGCTCTGTTGCAGGGCAGTTCCGGGGCTTGAACCCAGGGACTCACAGATGGGGCGTGGGCTTCTCCACCAGCCGAGTCCCCAGTCCCTCCCCCGTCATTTTTCAATGACTTAGCAAATTGGAAATTTTTGTTCATTTAGCAACTATTGATTGGAACCCTTCATATGTCAGGCACTGCTGTGTGTGCTGTAAAATCTTGCCTTTTTCTATATGTATTCAAGACTTGCAGTGTTGTTAGCTAAATGCATAGCAAGTCCTTGAGAATAGATAGAAATTAGTTGTTGATTTCATTTATAGCAATCTTGAGTTGATTACTTATGGACTCCTAAGTGTCCCAGTCACGGTCCTCCCGTTGTTCATCGATTTGCTCGAGCGGGCCCAGTAACGTCTCCATCGTGAGACTTTGTTGTTCCTGCGTTTGGCATATCGAATACATCACGGGTGGCTTGCCAGGCTCTGCCGTGCAGGCGAGATACTCTCGTAGCTTGCCGGGCTCTCCGAGGGGGGCGGAGGAATCGAACTCGGGTTGGCCATGTTGGCTGCGTGCAAGGCAGACGCCCTACCCCCTGTGCTATTGCTCCAGCCCAGTATTCAAGTATTTAAAAGAATTTTTTAAATTTTTATTTTTCGTGCCACACCTGGTTACTCCTGGTTCTGCACTCAGGAATCACTCCTGCCAGTAATTCATGGACCCTGTGGTATGCCAGGGATTGAACCTGGCTTGGCCACATGCAAGGCAAGCACCTTACCCATTGTACTATCTCGTGGGCCCCTAACTTATAATAATTTCTCTCTGGATCATGACATTTCTCAGGTGTCGGTCCCCCACCCCCCTTTTTTTGTTTTTCAATCTTTAAAAAATTTTTTTCTTTTCAGGCTACTCCTTGTGGTGGCTGGGAAGCACGTGGTGCCAGGGACCAAACGCAGAGCTTGTGTACGCAGAGCCTCAGCTCAGCCCTTTGAGCCTCTCCATGGCCAGTGTTTTCCCACTTCTGATCCATCCACAGTGAAGGGGCTGGAGCAATAGCACAGTGGGTAGAGCGTTCGCCTTGCACACAGCCAGCCCTTGCTCGATTCCCAACGTCCCCTAGGGTCCCCTGAGCACTGGCAGCAGCCATGAGTGCAGAGCCAGGAGGAACCCCTGTGCATCACCGGCTGTGACCCAGAAAGCAAAATAAAAAGGGGCTGGAGCGATAGCACAGCTGGTAAGGCGTTTGCCTGCTCGCAGCCGACCCGGGTTTGATTCCCAGCATCCCATATGTCCTCCGTGCATTGCTGGGTGTGACCCAAAAAGAAAAAAAAAAGGTAGAGGCCAGAATAAAGAAGAGGTCTACTGGTCTGTTTAGGGTGTGGTTGTTTGTTTGTTTGTTTGTTTTGTGCCCCCAGCAGTAGCAACTTACAAACTAATAATGTAAAATTAAGAATTTTAGGGCCGAAGAGATAGAACAGAGGTTAAGTTACAGTGCTTGTCTTGCATGTGGCCAATCCTGGTTCCATCCCCAGAACTCAGCATATGGCCTCGATTCCCTTCCTGGAGTGATCCCTGAGCACAGGCCTGAGCACCCCTGGGTGTGGACCCCAGACAAAAAGAAATTTAAATGCATCCTATATGGCTCTTTGGAAGCAAACTTACACGTTCTGAGGAAGTTTGCTCTGGGGCCTTCCCGGGCCACTCCTCAGTGGGGAGAGACCCTGGCAGGCCCCGGGCCTTGTTTCCCAACATCAGGAGGTCTTGAGCTTCGAGGCTTCCCGTGCACGGTGTCTGAACACACAGCCTGTTTGGGTGCGACGACCACCACAAACCAAGCAGCTCCCCCAGAAAGGGATCCAGCCTCTGCCCTTGTCTTTAGATGCGAGATGGGCTTTTGTTTTGTTTTGTTTTGTTGACTTTTTGGGTAAAAATGAGTAAGGGGCTTTGTTGGACCAGCGATGCACACCCAGCGATGCACAGGGGTTACTCCTGGCTCATGCACTCAGGAATTACTCCTGGTGGTACTCAGGGGACCATATGGGATGCTGGGAATTGAACCCGGGTTGGCCGCTTGCAAGGCTAAAGCCCTTCCCGCTGTGCTCTTGCTCTGGCCCCAACGTCCCAATGAGATGATTTTCTAATCTTCAGAGACCTAACTCCGGAGCAGTGTCTGCAGGGCTCTAGCAATCAGAAAGTGACTTCTTATCAACAGCAGTTTCATTGTTTGCAGCTCGGGAGGAAAGAAGGTCACCCACCGTTGTAGAGCTGCGGCCTGGCCTTGCCCTTGGCCACAGAGAAAGGCCGCATTGTTTCTCCGTGGCAGACTGTGGCTGGCTCCGTGAAACCCTCCTCCTCTTAGCTGGTTTTATAAGGATCAGGACTTGAGGAGAAATAGTAACACGTTTTGCTTCATCATAGCCGCCTTTCGCAGCTGTGGTACCGAGGCAGATTTTCACAATGAGAACTTCCGAGAGAGTGCTCAGGGTTTTGTTCTTGGAGACTCCTTCTGAATGTTCATGGTGACGTGTTTTCAGGTTATGTTTTCCATCTAAAAAGATGGCTTGGGACTCTCGATGCCTTGGCCTCCTCTGCCTGAGGCCCAGTCAGCGGGTGTCATGTTTTAAACGCCAAAAGCAAGAGAGCAGAGGATGGCCAGATGGAGTCGGTGGAAACAGCACCTCTCTCTCAGAATAGCGAAACTCTCACAGACTCCATCCCAGGATTTCTGAGGACCTGGCAAGTAGGAATAAAGGAATTGATTTAGACTGAGTTTTTCTCCCCCCTCCCCTAGAGGGGGTCGTTATGGGCCACTCCCAGCAGTGCTCAGAAGTGAGCCCGCCCGCAGAGTGAGTGCCTCAGCCCCTGGACTGCCTCTGGGGCTTTTTACCTGGTGGTCCCGAGTCTTATTACTGTACTGAATCACATGTGATTTGAGAACCTGGCTGTTGCCTTAGTGTAAGGGCGCCGTGCGTGTAGCTACCATCCACACCTCTCTGGAAAGCTGTGCTGTGCTTTAGACGGTGTTTCGTGAGAACCTGTCGCTTTGGGCTGGTTTAGTTTCATCTTGGGGCCACGCCCGGTGATGCTCTGGGCTTCCTCCTGGCCCTGAGCTCAGGGATCACTCCTGGAGGGCCCATTGGAACACGGGAAGCCAGGAACCCAGGTCGGCCGCATACAAGGCCAGCGCCCTCTGCTCTAACGGCCCCAGTGGTTTTACACTTCGCTTTTCTTCAGAAGATGGGGGCCAGTTTGAAACACTGGCATGTTTCTCCGCACTGTGGAGATGTGTGTGGAGCTCTAGGGAAACTTCCTTTTTTCCAGGACCACCGAGCAGCAACAGAGGTTCCATGAGATCTGCAGCAGCCTGGTGAAGACGCGCCGCAGAACCGTGGGCTGGTGGAAGCGCCTCTTCACGCTCAAGGAGGAAAAGCCAAAAATGGTACCTCCAGTGGGGGCTGGTTGGAGGCAAACAAAAGTTTAAGGTAGAGTGAAGGTTGGAATCATTGTCCTTTGTACAGTGCACATTGTGACCACTTCACAGAGGGAGCATTTCTCATCGGAGTGTTGGTGTTCGGCTGGGTCGATGAGAATTAAAGCGACTGCATTCTGCACACAACATTTTATTCTAGCAGAACAGAATCTTTCTGGCTCATTTTTGCTGGCAGAGAAAGTACAAGCCAGAGTCTTACTAGTCTCCCTTCACCTTCACTTGAGATGTTCTTATTAGAGCAGTGCAATTTATGTTCTAGCTGGCTCTCGCACTCATCACGGTCACTCTAGAACGTACCTGAATTCCGTAGAGTAGATCTCACAGCATTGCCTGTCCTGGCTGGAAACTGCAAAGGACAGTGGCAGTCGGTTATTTGGGTCGGTGCGTTTCGGAGTCTCGCCGAGAGCTGAGCATTCTTGTTTCGCCCTGCCAGTACTTCATGACCATGATCGTCTCCCTGGCTGCCGTGGCGTGGGTGGGACAGCAGGTGCACAACCTGCTGCTCACCTATCTGATCGGTAAGTCGCCACGGCCCCGGGCGGGTCCCCGGGAGGCCCCGTGGAGGAGTTGTGGGAGAGTCGCCGAGGGCGGGGTCCACGGCCAAGTCGAGGGTCCCCAACCCCGCCTGGCAGGAAGGGGCAACCCAGTTAAGCAGCGTTGCTGCCCTCTAGGCTCATCTTGTCCGTCTCCTACCTGGCTGAGATCCCAAGTTTCAGGAGCTAAATGGTGACGGAAGCTCCTTCGGCCCCCATCCCCCCCCCCCCGCCAACGCTGCCCCCCGCCAACGCTGACTGCTAACTGGGCCTCCTTCTTGGTGTCTCTTTGTTTGAAGTGACCTTCTTGCTGCTGCTTCCCGGACTAAACCAACACGGAATCATCTCGAAGTACATTGGGATGGCCAAACGGGAGATCAACAAGCTCCTCAAGCAAAAAGAAAAGAAAAACGAGTAAGGGGCTTCGTTGGACCAAAGCCCCCATGGCATGTGCACTGTCCTCGGGAAGCCTCTGCTCTGGCGTCTGGATGCTGGGGTCTTCCCGAAGCAGCTCCCCACGCCCCCTCCCCATCCCCTAGTTGGTAGAAATGCAAGCCCTATAGAGTGGGCCTTGGGGCTGTGTCTTCCTGTCCGGCCTCGGGGTGCCCTCTCCCCGCGGGCCATCCTTGGACCACTCCCCTGCTGTAGGACTTTTGTTTCTGAGTTTTCCCGTCCAGCGTTCAGCTGGGTCCCTCCTTTGAAGTCATCCCCTCTAAGGTAGCGTAGTAGTGAGTTTTGTCTGTGGTGCCGTGAACAATGATGCCGGGTACATGCCCCAGCTGGTCATTGCTTTAGTTAGGGATGGGGTGGGGGTCGCGGGTGCTACTGTCTGCCTGTGTGGGAAACGGTCCACTCCGGCCTCAGAAATGCAGAGACCGGGCTGACCGCCTCCGATGGCTAGACCAAGTGAGAGTCATTCCTGCTCCCATGGCTAAGGTGCGGCTCCTCTCTGGCCCCAGGGTTCCTCCTTCCTTCTTCCCCCCCCCCGCCCCCCCCTTGCGCTTGGACCTCAGGTCAGTCCATGCAGGCTTGTGAATCGCAAACTTCCAGAAGGGCGGCTTCCAGAGTCTCCGCCTACCCAGACAGAAGCACCACTGCTCACGACTCCTGTCCAGGCCCTTAACTTGAATACCAGCCATTAAAGAACAAAAGTCTTTGTCTGTTCAGCGGCAGACAGCCTTTCTGCTGCGGCTCAAGTCTCCCTGCTCCTTGTAGCTTTTCCAGGGAAGCGTCTAGGTCCTCCCTGAGTGACTGGTCATCCTGGGCAGCTTGGGCCTTCCGATTAGGAAGAGGGGGTGGCCTCCTCAGGGCCAGGGCAGTGACCTGGCTGCAGAGACCCGTGACTCCTTGGAAAGCTGTTCTAGAGCCCTACCCCGCCCCGCCCCGCCCCACCCCCGTTAGCAGCTAGACCCGTAGAGTAGGTGAAACTGTAGGAATGAGCCTCCGAGCTGACAATGTGAGGATTTGGGAACAATTCTTCGGCCCGGATTAACTGGCTGTAATATAGTTCTGTGAATTGGTTGCACTGAAGCTGTCAGGCCGGACCTTGTTGCTCCTCCCCTAAGCAAGGGCTGTTTCTGCTGTAAACAGGCACCCGGGTAGTCTAGGTTTCGGTGGTTGGTTGTTTGTTTCCTCTTTCATGTTTCCTGTGAAAATTACCAACTACCTTAAGGGTACATGTGTTTCTCGCCGTTGTAAATAAGCCTGTCTTCCTACTGGATTCTTGTGTGTGTGTGTGTGTGTGTGTGTGTGTGTACTTGTTTGACCAATGAACTACTTTTGCGGTTTGATCGCTGTTACTTCTACTTTGTTTCATGTAAAGGGGGAAAAATTAAAAAAGCTGGAATCCCTCCTGTGTCTCTCGTTGTTTCTGGTGCAGCAGATACAGGGTCTGCTGGTTGGGTTTCCGGGCCTTGTTTGGAGGTGCCTGTAGACACATGGCACAGCTCCAGGAGCAGAGGGAAGGGTTTACATGTGAGCAGAAACTTGGGGGCCGGAGTGATAGCACAGCGGGGAGGGCGTCTGCCTTGGACTCAGCCACCCGGGTTTCATCCCTGGCGTCCTGTGGGGTCCCCTGAGTACCACCAGGGGTAGTTCCTGAGTGCAGAGCCAGGAGTAACCCCTGAGCATCACCAGGTGTGACCCAAAGAGCAAAACTAAAAATCCGAAACAGAAACATGAACATGGGAGCAGAAACCATCCGAGCCCAGGACAGTGGGGAGAAAAACAGTCAAGGAGTAGGTGAAGGCTTCTAGTTCCTGCGGTGGGAGAAGACCAAGCCAGAACAGAGCAGGCAGAGGAGAGGGTCGCCAGCTGTGGGCCCCTGCGTGCCCCAGGGCTTGGCTTGGTTGGAGGCCTTTGTTTGCACATTAGGGTTTACATTAATATCTCAAATTGGATGTGTTTGTCATTGGGTGTCTCTATACTTGGTATTTCTTGGGAAAAGACTCAATATTGGACCAGAGCAATAGCACAGCATGTAGGGAGCTTGCCTGGGGTGACTGGGTTTAATCCCCAACGTTCCACATGGTCCCCTGAGCACTGCCAAGAATGATTCCTGAGCACTGCCAGGTGTGACCCAAAAACAAGTATTCCCTTTATCTCCCCTATCCCTCCTTTCCCTTCTCACCACAGACCCGGGCCCTGGAGGCTTATGAAGAGCTGCCCACTACCCCCCTCCATCGGGGCTCCCCTGGACCTGCCCTGGCTACAGCAGAAGTCCCCTTTTTACACTTAGGTTTTGGGGGACACATCATTCCTGGCGGGGCTTGGGGCATCCTATGTGGCGCTTAGGTTCGAACCTGGGTCTGCAGCGTGCAAGGCAAGTGCCCTACAGACTGCACTGCCTCTCCAGCCCGCTTGTTTGTTTTTGTTGGGCTACGCCTGACTGTGCTCAGGACTTAACTCCTGGCTCTATGCTCAGCGATCATTCCTGGCCTTCTTGGGGCACCAGATGGGGTGCCAGGATCAAACTTGGGTCAGCTGCGCTCAAGGCAAGCTCACTACCTGCTCTTCTATTTCCCTGGCCCGTGGGACTGGTATTTTTGATCCCTCAGCAGCTAATTACAGTAGCTAGACATGCAAGCATTTGGTGGATGAATGAAACGGACCAGGTGATAAAGGGTCTAAGATGGTGGTTTTATTTTTCCAAATGATGGAAGAAGAGGAAGTTAATTCTGGGAAGTCCCTGCTGTTGCAAAGACCTGCAAGCTGAGTTGCGTATTTAAAAAAAAAAAGAATTTATTTTTGAAATGCATACATTCAGTGAAGAGAATCAGTACAAGAGAATTTCCACCCAGAAAGCAAATGGTCCTTGTGTGACATAACCCTAAAGATGTTTCAGCTGGAGTGTGTTTTCCTTAAGGTTCACATAGGGTTTGAGAACTGGGCAGGTGGGCTGAGGGGTTAGCCCAGCTAGTGCTAACACAGCACCGGCCTTTGAAATGGTGACTTTGATGTCAGCAACTTCAAGTGGGAGGTCATTTCATTCCTATTTCACAGATGGAGAAACTGGTCTACCCATTCATTAATTCAGTGGGAGGGAGTGGGGGAGGAAGAGAAAAGGAGAGAGAGGAGGGGGGAGAGGGAGGGAGAGGGTGAGGAGAGGGAGGGAGAGAGAAGCAAGGAAGTAGAGTTACTTGGAAACACAGATGCAAAGGCAGTCCATTGTGGAGGGTTGATGGGGGACCCCTTCTTGGCTGACATGAGTGTGTGTGTGTGTGGGGAGGCTTTTACAGAGGGCAGTGGGAGTAGGATCTGGAAAGATCATTCTGGCTGCCTTGTGAGAAAGCACTGAGGAGGTCAGGGAGGGTGGAAGCAGGTGTTAGGTATCAGGGGAAACAGAGCAGGAAGTCTCTTCCGGGGACTTCTGCCAGGAAGCCACTCATGCAGCAGCTACAACTCCTTGTTCTGGAATTATCAAAACACCTGGGATATCAATTAAGGTGCTAGATTCCTTATCTGACCTTTGTTGTTGTTGGGTCTTTTTTCTACACCTAGCAGTGCTTATTACTCTTTATTCTGTGCTCAGGGATCACTCCTCACCAGGACTCAGTGACCATATGTGGTGCCAGGAATTGAACCCAGGTTGATGACAATGTAGGCTAGTGCTCCTGCAGCACTATCTGTCCAGTCCTTATTATTATTATTATTTTGTCCACAACCTGTGGTTATGAGGGTTACACTTGGCTCTGTTTTCAGGGGACCAGGAACTCAGCCAGCTGACTCAAGGCCTTTCCCCTGGTTTTATCTCTCTGGCCATAGATGCGGGGTGGGGATGAGGGGGCGGGGGTGGGGGTGGTGTGTGTGTGTGTGTTTCAGAGAGCATAAGAGACCTGGATACTAGGTTCAGAATTTGGGTGTTTATTTCAAAACATTCATGCCTTTCTTCCAAACTGTATCCCAGAACTCCAAAGGAATGTCTGATGCATCAATAAACGATTTTTTGGATTTAGGAAAGCATATAAGAAACCATACAAGAATTTAAAAAATAAATTTATTTTGAATCGCTTTGACCATAAACACATGCCTCAAACAAAATAAAAATTTATCTAAGGAGAAAAAATATATACATATACACATGTATACATATAGATATTAGAAGATATATCTATGTGTCTTCTAATGCACTCCCAGAAGCATTAGCACTCCCACCTGCTGGGGTCCTTCCAGAGACCATAAATACATGATTATTTTTCTCCTTAAATATGGGCATTATTGTGATGAATTGTGTGAGGAATGCCAAGAGAGAGACAACCACAAAAAACTGCCTTTCTTCGAACACTCTTGAACTTATTCGCCAATGTGGCTTGGCACATGCCTCAGGCAACAGCAAGCAAACATCTGAGCTGGCAAAACAATGCAGAGAAGCCATCAAGGATGACCTCAAAGACAGGAGAACAGCAGGAGGTGCTGGTAGATGCGGCAGAAGCTGGGAAAAGCATTTGTAATGCCTGCCTGTCCTTCGCCAACTACAAGACCAAGATGACTGCCCTCCGACATCCTGATGGATCTATCACATCTTCCAGAAGGGCAATGGAGAAGATTATTCATGACTTCTACTCAGATCTCTTCGATAGCCATGTCCATTTGCCGACATACCAAATTCCACAGGATGGATATGTCGTTCCCAACGTTCTCCCTTCCGAAATTCAACACACCATCTCGTCGGTAAAGAAACAAAGAGCACCTGGCCCAGACAAGATCAGACCTGAACACCTGAAGAACTTACCATCAGTACTCATCAATACACTGGCTTGGCTCTTCACAAGCTACCTGTCTGAATGCTAGGTTCCATCCCAGTGGAAAACCAGCAGGACTGTACTACTATACAAGAAGGGAGACATCCGTGACATTGGCAACTATCGCCCGATCTGTCTATTGTCTGTCATCTACAAACTGTTCACTCGAGTCATCCTGAATAGGATTAGCAGAACACTAGATGAAGGACAAACATGTGAACAAGCCGGGTTCCGAAAAGGATTCAGTACCATCGACCATATCCACACGATTACTAAGCTCATTGAGGTTTCTCAGGAGTTCAAGATGCCTTTCTGTCTAACGTTCATTGATTTAAAGAAGGCCTTTGATTCTGTTGAGACGGAAGCAGTCATGGAAGCCCTAGCCAATCAGGGCGTACAAACTCAATACATCAGGATCCTTCGTGAGCTCTATTACGGATTCACTACCAGGATCTCACCATTCTACAAAGAAGTAATCATCCATATCAAGAGAGGGGTTCGGCAGGGTGATACCATTTCACGAAAACTCTTCAGTGCCACCCTCGAGAACATCATGCGATGACTGGAATGGGAAGGAATGGGAGTGAAGATAGATGGTCGGCAACTACACCACCTCCACTTTGCTGATGACTTCGTTCTAATAACACCAAACATCAGAGAAACGACACAAATGGCTGGCCGATTTCGACCGTGAGTGTGGAAAGGTCGGACTACCGCTGAATCTTACGAAGACAATGTTAATGAGAAACAGCCTCGTTCCTGACGCTCCATTTGCTCTCAACAGAACCACCATCTCCGAATGCAACAGTTATATATACCTAGGTCGAGAAATCAACATGATGAATGACCTGGCACCTGAGTTGCGCAGGAGGAAGAGAGCGGCTTGGAATGCCTTCAAGAGCGTTGAAGAAATAACTAAGAGGACAAAGAACCTCCAGCTACGAGCACATCTCTTCGATTCCACTGTTCTTCCTGCATTAACATATGCCTCAGAGACCTGGGCCCTACGAAAACAGGATAAGAACACTATTCGGGTCTCTCAAAGAGGAATCGAAAGAGCTATGCTTGGAATATCACGCTTCACTCAAATGAGAGATAGAATCCGGAGTTCTGATCTCCGTCGACGATCAAGAATCAGGGACGCTGTCTCATTTGCCAAGGCATCAAAAATCAGATGGGCTGGACACGTAATGAGGTTTACAGACAACCGCTGAACTAGAGGCATTACTGACTGGATTCCACGGAAAGTCAAAAGATCGCGTGGATGCCCACCTACAAGATGGTCAGACTTCTTCGTCAAGACCCTGAATGATCGCATTGAGGCTCTGCATGTTCCTAGAATGAACAGATGCCATTGGGCTACGCTAGCACGCAACAGGGATGAATGGAGACGTTACTGGCACCCGGTCGAGTAAATCGATGAATAACGGGGATCAAGTGATTGCGACGAAAGCTAGCAGATAGAAAGATATATGGGGGATTAAGGCGTTTACCTTACAGGCCGCTGTCCCAAGTGTGATCCCTTGGAAACCTTACCAGCTTCGTAATAAGAGTTTAGTTTTTTCTGTTTGCGGGGTCCGCCCGAGTCGTGGTGCGGGGTGGAAGCGGGGCGAGCAGGAGCACGGGCGCCCTGCATGGAAGCAGTCCCGAGCCCGCCGAGCAAGCTTTTCCGGGTCCCAGTTCTGTTTTGTATTTTGCAAACCAAGAGCCGGGGAGGTCGATGCCTCGGCGCTCGGCTGCCAGGCCTGGGCAGGCTCCGCCCCGCGCCCGCCCCTTCCGCCGCCCCTCCCGTGGGCGGCCTCCCAGAGTCTCGCGAGAGCCGCCCGCTCCCCTTTCTGCGCGCGCTCCCCGGGCCCGGCCTCTTTCCGCCATCGTCCCGCGCCGGTGAGTGCGTGGCGCGGCTCCACCGCCCATCCGCCGGCCATCCGCGCCATCCTGCGTGCGGGGGCCCCGCTCCGGCTCCGGGCGACGCCCTCGTGGCCCGCCGGGGCCGGCCGCCGCGGCTTTCGGGGCCTCCTGGCCGGCGTGTCGGGCGGGCGGGCGGCCGGGCCGGGAGGAGGAGGAGGCGGCGCGGGGGGGGGGAGCAGCCCGGGCCGCTCGCGGGAGGCGGGTTGAGTGGCAGCCCGGGGGCGCGGGGGCGCGGGGGTCGGCGCGCGCGCCCCCAGCCCCCGCCCGTGCCCGTCCGCAGCCGCCATGGTGCGCATGAACGTGCTGGCCGACGCGCTCAAGAGCATCAACAACGCCGAGAAGCGCGGCAAGCGCCAGGTGCTCATCCGGCCGTGCTCCAAGGTCATCGTCAGGTTCCTCACCGTCATGATGAAGCACGGTGAGCGAGCGCGGGGCTGCTTGTGTGTCCCTGGGCCCCTGAGCCGTGTGCGTGGCCGGCCGCCCAGCAGCCACGGGGCTTTGCTTCTCGTCCGTTTGCTTTGCTTCTCGGGGCACACGTGTCCGCGCACAGGGGCTGCTCCTGGCTCCGCGCTCGGGACTTCCTCCCGGCGCTGCTCGGGGGCCCCGTGGGGTGCTGGGGTTCGGACGGGCCGGCCGCGTGCCCGGCAGGTGCCCTGCCCGCCGCGCTGTCGCTCCGGCCCTGGGGGACGGAATGGCTCTCCGTGGTGCAGCGGGGCGGCCGGGCCGGCATTGCTCCGGCGACGGGGGGTGGCGGCCGCCAGGGCCAGGTTGGCCGGCGGGCGAGTTTGGGCTTCCCGCTCACCGGCGCGGCTCCTCTCCAGGCTACATCGGCGAGTTTGAGATCATTGATGATCACCGCGCCGGGAAGATCGTCGTGAACCTTACAGGCAGGTTGAACAAGGTAAGAGCCGGTGGCGTCTGGCGCAGGACCCTGGAGCGCATGCTCGGTGGAGTGCCCCGACTGCCTAGGGCTGGTCTCCTGTGTGCGGGTTCAGGTCTGGGAGAGGCGTTGGCACCCCTCGCTGGCTGGTGCTTCCCCGTGCCCAGTGCTGCTGCTCTGTCTCTGCTGGTGTGGGCGTATCTCAGAGTGTCTGGCATGACCTCTGGGTCTCTCTGGTCCGTCAGTGGCTTAACTGCGTGTTTGCTGGCAGGTGTCCCTGGGCTGTTTGCTCCCCCTTTGCTCTTGGTAAGGATCCTGGGATCCCACTAGCCCAGGCCTAGAAAGGCTGGTCTGATCCGTCAGGTTCTTCCGAGCCTGGAAGCTCCTCCCACGAGTGAGCATCCTTTGCGTGTGGCTGGAGTATCCGATAAAAACTTGTTATAGGAAACCTTGAAAGAGTCGAAGAACCTTCGAGGGTAGTTTTGAGTTTGATCGTAGCCCTTGGATCCTGACCAGGAAGTGGGGTTTGGATTTGGCATTTCTTAGATGGTGTGTGTGAACCTCTGCCCCACTCCAGGAGTTGGATAACTGGTGAGACCTGCCCAGTGTCCCCTGGTTATTTGTCCCTAGAGCTGGTGCTTGGCCTCCGTCCATCCTGAGCTCTGTTAGTGATGACCCCAAGACTCGGAACGGCAGGGATTGAGTTGATGGGTAGGGGTGGAGGCATGCATGCTTGGGGTAGGGTGGGGGACATGGTTCCCCAGGAAGGCTGGGTGTGGCCCTTCCAAAAAGCTTGGGCTTATGGGGGTAAAGCTCTTGGTTGATGTGTAGCATCTAGGTCCCATCTGGGCTCCCGGCTCCCAGCTGCAAGGGGTTGACTGGTTCTGTCAGGGCCTGGTTGAGCATTCCTGCCGACACCCACCTCCATGTAGTTGGGACCAGCTTCACTGTGGATTATCTGAATGTCCTCTTCCTCCTCTCCTAAGAAAGTTCCCTCCTTGGGTGCAGGAGACTGCTGTTGGGGACTTAAGCCTCCAGGCTCTGCATGACTTTTCTGCCCTGACCAGGGAGGGCCTCGGGAGCTTGATGGGGAGCAGAGGCCACAGGAGCACCTGTGGTTGGAGAATGTTAGTTCCTCCAGTGTGGGAGTGCCCTGGACATCAGCCGACTGTCGGTCTACTCACTCTCAGTCACCATTGTCCCATCACCTGTTCACACTCAGAGCTCCTAAACAGATGTGGGCTGTGCCTCAGTGGTACCTGGCGCTGCTCCCAGCTTGCTGCCCAGGGGACCCTGCTGCACCGGGCTCCTGTGTGCAGAACATGCACGCTGAGCCCAGGTGGTTTTTGTCACAGACTTTGAGGTCTTTGTTGGGTGTCCTGGCACGTGTGTGACCCCCTGCTTACCCCCTGCTTTTGCTCTCAGCAGGGGGGTGGGAACTCAGACTAAACATTTGCTCTTGTGCCTTCTGTCCATACTTTCCCAGTGAGTGGAAGTTCCTGCCTGCACCCTAGGTTCGTGGCCTGGAGTGGGTTTGGGGCTCTTGGCCTGTGGTATGGAGGGCATCCTGGAGATGGCCCTTAGTAATTTCTGTCCTTTGCGTCTTTTGCTTATGGATGACAGTTGGTTTTGCTCAGTGAAGTCATACTCGGTCCCTTCCTTAGCTGTGCCATCTGCAGTGGGGCAGGCCCACCCTTCACGCAGCCCCTGACGGCACGATCTTGACTCCTCAGCCTAGCGTCTCCCCGGGGGTGGGAGGATGGCAGAGGTTGTGCGGAGCTTGTTCTGTGTCCTTCCTGTTCCAGTGCAGCGTCTGTTCTGCCTTCACAGTGTGGCGTGATCAGCCCCAGATTTGACGTGCAGCTCAAAGATCTAGAAAAGTGGCAGAACAACCTGCTCCCGTCCCGTCAGTTCGGGTAAGTTGGTTTTCTGAGAGAGTGGGGAGAGCGGAGTGCTGGTGTCTGGGTGCCGGGGCTGGAGCCGAGCTGGGCTGGCTCTTCCCTCTGCTGCTCCCACCCCGGGTTCATGTTACGTGGCCACATTCTGTCATCTTGGAGGCCTGCCTGGATGTTTCTGCACCTTCATGCTGCTTTTCTGCTGCGCGTGGCTTCTGATCAGTGTCTGCTGTACTTGCTAGAACCGCTCCTCAGCCCAAGGCCCCTTCACGCTTGGGGCCTGAGAGATGACAGACTGGAGTGCGGGGCCCTGGGTTCCGCGCCAGCATCCAGCCCTGAGCTCCGCTGGGGTATCGTGCAGTCCCCTGCCCCGTGCCCCCCCAACCACCCCGTCTTATTATAAGGTCTAGGTTCCAGTACTTACCACAGCTGTGGTTTCTTCCTCCAGAAAGATGACCTTACAGCACCCAATTCATTTGGGTAGGGCAGCTAAAGGTCTATTTGAACTGATTTTTGTTAAACTTTTTTTCTTTCGTTTTTGGCCCACATTTGCAGTGCTCAGGGATCACTCCTGTACTCAGTGCAGTGCTCAGGAAGGCCATAAGGTGCCGGGGATCAAGCCTGGGTCAGTGGTGTGCAGTGCTTGCTGCTCCAGGGCGGCCGGCTCCCCTGGGAAACAGGCGGAGGACGAGGGGCCTCCCTGGCTCCAGGGAGCGCACTCCCCGCTGCCGAGGTTCTGAAGGACTTCCGGTCAGCCACTCTTGAGTTGAACTATGTGGGCAAAACGCACTGGCATTCATTGTTTGTTTTTTTGTTTTGTTTCAACCCTCCGTAGTTTCATTGTACTGACAACCTCAGCTGGCATCATGGACCATGAAGAAGCAAGACGAAAACACACAGGAGGGAAAATCCTGGGATTCTTTTTCTAGAGATGTAAAACTATGAGCAAATAAAAAGCCTCACTGGACTCTGATCTTCTCGGTTGTTTCGAGCCCCGAGCTGAGGAGTGGGGCGCCTGTGTCTGCTCCTCCGGACGGACCACAGGCCCTCGCCCGATGCCCGTGGTGCAGCTTGAGTCTCCCCCAGCTGATGCGCGGGTGTGGGTTGGGCTCCAGGGCTGCCTTTCTCAGGAGTTGTGTGACCCCAAAGCAAGTGGTGCTTTTCTCTTGACTCTGCTGGGTATGCTGCTCGGCCCGAGCACTGGTATAGCTCCCTTTCCCTGAACCCCCTGTCCCCGGTCGTCGCTCCCGGCCCCCCACCATCTGGGCTGGGGGGAGCAGGCAGTCTATGGCACACAGATTTCTCAGCGATCCTGGAAGTTGCTGTGGCCTGACCCGGGGCCTTGTGAGATGCCTTTTGTCATTGTTGGTTTCTGGCCACCACAGCTGTGCTCGGGTCACTCCTGGTGGCACAGGGGGATCGCCCCTGAAGTGTCTTCCGAAAGAAAGACTTCAAAGTCATTTCACTGCAGGAAGCTGTCAGCATGTATGAGAGGAGGGGGGTTTGGTTAGGGTCCCTGTAGGAGCTGCCTATGGCCTGTGGGTGAGTGGCCTGTGGTCGTGGGTCCACAAGGAAAAACCACTGGCGTGTAGCTGAGGGGCTTTGTCACAGGCTGTCGAACTAATCGTTGTCTGCACGCGTGTTTTACTCTCAGCTCTGTGCTCAGAGAACACTCCTGGTTGGGCTCAGGACTGACATACCAGGTGCGGGGGGGTGGGACCTGGCCTGCCCTGTGCTCAGAAGTGCCCTGCCCTCCGTGCTCTGAAGACTGGCAGCTGTCCTGTGGGCGGCTCCGGCTCGGCGGGGCTCCTGGTGTGCCTCGGGGCGGGCAGAGCGAGCGGCAGCTGCCAGAGGGGGCCCCTGGGAGATAGCCTGTTGGGGCAGGGCTGGAAAGGTGGCGGGGACCACCAGGGACGCCATGTGTGCTGTTGCTGCCTCTTCTGGGCCTGTGGCCGGGCAACTGATGGAAACGTGTCTTTTTAGGCACTGGTTTCCAGTGCCGTCAGGAACCTGGCCCTGCAGGCCATCACAATTAGCCAAGAGTGGCCTGCTGATGCTGGAGGAAACCTGGGTCTGGAGAATGGAGGGACGGACCAGCAGGGGGCTAGGAGGAGGCCAGTGGGTTTCACCCACCCCCAGCTGGCTGGGCAACCTTTCGGGTTTAGCCCTGGGTCTCTGACCAGCACTTGGCAGTGGTGTGAGCCTGAACATGACTGCTGCAGCGGAGGTGGGACCCCAGGAACAATCTGGAAAGGGGCCTGGGAGAGCCTCTTGATAGAATCAGGGTTTTTAAAATTTGGGGTCACACTTGACAGTGCTTAGGGATTATTCCTGGCTCTGCTCAGGAGTCACTCTTGGGGTGCTTGGGCCCCGTCAGGACAGGCGAGGTGGCCCTTCCCAAGAGCTGAGTTCTTGAGTGCAGGCCACAGGCGCTGGGTCCTTGCTCTCCAGGGTGCAAGTGTGGCACTGTTCCTGGTCACCGTCAGGATTTTTACTTGGGGGAGAGGGCCTTGGGTTTGGGGGTCACCGGTAGGAACTTTAGGTTGTGTGGGGCATGGGACCAGTTTTGACTCCATGTATGGCCAGCACCTTCTTGCTGCCCCTCATTCCTGCTGGGAGGACCCTCTGTGGCCTCGGTGGCATGCCTGTCCCGTGCCCCCGTGTCCTAGTGGCCCTGGCCTTCCCCGCAGGTAAGCTGGTTGTGGGGAATCCTCCGCTCACACCAGGATAGTGGGGTTGGTACTGGGACAGGCCAGACGGGGACAGCGGCTTTTCCCTTGCATGTTTCGTATCCTCCAGGAGTGCCTTACCTGCACCCCCGCTGTCCCTGGGCTCGCCCACCCAGGGCAGCCTGCCGGAGAGACGCCCCGTTTGCCCAGGGCCTGTGCAGTGTGCAGGCGGGAGCGGGAGCCGGATGCCCCATCCCAAGTCGGCCCCGTGTCATGCTGCCATTTGCAAGACCCGTGGTTCAGGCGAGTGAGGAGTACGAGCTGGGAAGTCGTTGGGTCTCGGCCCTGCCGGACAGTCCTGGCCTGGCATGACGTGTCCTGCCATTCTCGTCCTCAAAGGGCAGTGGTTCACCATAGCCAGCACTTGGGGTGCAGGGGTGCACAGAGTGCCCTTCGCCCGAAATGTCTGTTTCTCATCTCTGCTGGTTGTTGGCTCGTTCCTAGACCCTCTTCCATGGGCCGGGCCCTGTGCTGGGCACTCCATGGAAACTGAGGAGGGAGGAGACCAGGGTGGGGCCGAGCAGAGGGGAGTCAGGCCTGCTGCCTGCCCTCAGGGTGCCAGGAGGCCATAGCAGCTCTTTGCCCATCTGCCCTTTCCCAGGACCAGCTCTGGCTGCGGAGGGAGCTGTGAGCTGATGTGGGCTGGAGCCTCGGCCTGCCTTGGGGCCTCCAGACCCCTCCTCTGCACCCAGGGCTCCAGGAGAGGGGACAGGGTAGGCCAGCCATGAGTTGGAATTCACCCTGGGCCGAGTAAGTGACAGAAAGGGAAGTGGAACAGCTGGGAAAGGGATTTGTTGCCTCTGGGCACATGTTGGCGACCCTGCTTGGGTCCATGGCCAGGACCCTCCTGCATGCCAGCTGAAGGCACCTTAGGGGGTTTGGCCCTGGGAGAGGGGCAGGTCAGCAGAATAGTCAACAGCCTCAGGAGAGAACAATGCTGGAGGAACTCCTGGTTCCAGATGGTATTGCAGAGCTCTAGTTACCAGTTGTATGGTGTTGAGACATGTCAGGGGATCAGACTAGAGAACTCAGAAGCCTGTGAATATGTGCTCATTTATTGGATGACAGGAAGCAAGATCATAAATGGTGGGGGGAGGGGAGCGGGGAAAGTCATTCTCCCATAAACATGCTGGGAGAACTGGACCTCTGTCTTCGACCACATACAAAAATAAACGGATTCCAGGCTAATGTAAGACCTGAAACAAATTCCTGGAAGAAAACCTGCGTGGTAAGCACCTTCGCATAATTTCTTGGTGGTTCTTTGAATTTGACGCTGAAAGCAAAAACCTCAAAAGCAGAAAGAAGTAAGTAGAATCTCATCAGACTGAAAAGCCACCTGCGTAGCAAAGCAAACCAGCAGCAGGAGGAAAAGGCAGCCCGGCAAGTGGGAGGACGCATTTGCAAATACGTAGCTACTGAAGGGTGCGTGTCTGAACATCCACAAAGGACTTCTACACGGGCAGGTACTAAAGAATCCAGTTCAAAACACAGCTGGTACCCTGAGATGGCTCTGTGGCAAAGTGCACGCTTTCCATGCGGGAGACAAGGGCTCCATCCCAGCCCTGCCTGCGAGGGAAGGAAGCGGAAGGGGCAGAGAGAAGACGCCATCCCTGAGCCACGTGGAGATGTAGGTGGCCCCAGTGCGGCGGCGTCTCGTGCCTGTTAGAACAGCTGCTGTTCAGAACTGAGCTGGGTGTGGGAGCGGGAATGTTGTGAGTGAGTGCTCTCAGAGGGATGGCCGGTGCGGAGGGGCTCAGAATAGGAAGGACCAAGGCTTGCACTGCGGGATGAGCCACACCGTCACCTTCTGGTACCCAAAGAAAGCGAAGATCCTTAACTGGAAGCCTCCGGACCCCGTCACTCATTGTGGTGTTGGGAAAAACCCATGATGGGGAAACAGACTAAGCGATGAATGGAAAAGGTAAAGGGACGTGCAGACACACGCAGACAGGAGTGTCAGGGTTGCCACACGTGTGCTGAGTGGGATTTGAGAGCATCGGGCTAAGTGGCATAGTCAAATATGACTTGGGTGAGTCCCTGTGAAGTTAGGAAAAGTGATGGTCACGTCATATGTAGACCCTTGAGTAGCAGCAGCAACCCTCTCCCCTTCTCCCCCCCGCCCCCAAACAAAAGTTCTAAGCCCCGAGACACAGAGGAACGCTCAAGATTGCAGAGGCAGTGGGTGGAGGATTGGAGGGTGGGGGAGAGGGGGCCAGAGGGTCAGAAGGCTCAGAACTTGTGATGAGGAAATGTCACAACGATAAGGAAATGTCACAACGCTTGTGTTGGACCCCCTGAAGCTAATCCTATTATGCCTCCATTAAAATTTGTATCTAAGAAAAGACAAACTTTGTTCATCTCCTGTGATCTATTGTGTTTTTTTTTAAGCTCCATCTTCAGTGTCAATCTAATTTCTAATAAAAAGAAGTGAAGATCACTCCTCACATTCTGTCTGGATTCTGTATAAACACTAAATTCGACAGCAGTTCAGATCGCAAGCTTTTCTGGGTAGGGGATGTGGCTCATTTGCAGAGCCCTGCTTTTGCCGGTGGGAGGGCCTGGGTTCCGCCCCTGGCGCTGAGCGGTGAGGGTGGGGGAGAGGGTATACGTGGGCGTTCATGAACTACGCCTGAGCTATGAGGAAGAACATGAAGAGGAAAATGGGAGCCCAGCACTGTGGGGAAATAATTGTCCTGCTGGAGTCTGTTGCATACACGCCACTTGAGAAGTTCATTAAGAAGTTAATCGACTTTTCCTCCCACTTAAGTGTTCGGTTCGTGTGGGGGTGGGTACAGGGGACTAAGCCGTGCCTCCTGCATGCAAAACATGCACCTGAGCCCTTAGAGGTTAGCCCTGCACGCAAGCCCTTAGAGCATAAGCGGGAGCCCTTAGTGGGCCCCCTCTAGCCCCTCATGTGTTTGAACACTCAGGGTGATGCAGTATGCAGCTTCCACAAGTCCCCGTGACCTTCAGATAGAGTTGCCTGAGTGTGCATGTGTGTGCATGTGTGTCCACGTGTGTGCATGTCAGCACATGCATGTCTGCCAGTGAGTGCATGCCTGTGTGCAGGTGTGAGTGCATGTCTTTGTGCCTCTGTGTGTGTGTGTGGTTTTGGCCTTGCCTGGTGGTGCTCGGGGCTCCGCGTGGTGCCCGGTTTGGACCCTGTGGGCTTCCTGCTGTACTGCCTGCACCCCGCCTCCTGAAGTCTCCACAGTCCTACAGCTGCCTTCGTCTTGAGCTTACTCTAGGCTCTTGCTCAGGGATGGATCACTCCAGGTGGGATTATGGAGACCATCCACGGTGCTGGGGATTGAGCCTGGGTCAGCCGTGTGTAAGGCGAGCACCTTCCGCCCTGTCTCTCCAGCCCAGCAAACCTTTTCCCCACCAAGTTTCCTGATGGTTATTAGTTATTACTAAAAGGCATCTCATATTCATAGTCAGACTCCAAGAGTCGGTCCATGATATTACTGACTCAACAGGGGCGAGACCTCTGATGGCAATCTCACCATGGCTCCACTGAGAGCCTCCAGATGTTTTCAGCTCATGATCGTGCCACCTGCAGTCTGCATAAAGCCTTTCTAATGGGGGGAGGGGAGCAGGTTGGCTCCAGACACGTAAAGTAACTGTCAAAATAAGCCAAAGGAAGCAGCATGGTTTTGAGTTCAATAAACAGACAAGGACCAGCACCTGCCGTGGGCAGGAAGACAGCGTGGGTAGGACGGAGGGTCTGGCTTGCTCGGGTACGCGGGATCCCTACTGAGCCCCCGGCGATGCACAGGGGTTACTCCTAGCTCTGCACTCAGGAATTACTCCTGGAGGTGCTTGGGGGACCATATGGGAGGCTGAGAT
Organism: Sorex fumeus; assembly: GCF_029834395.1. NCBI lineage: Eukaryota > Metazoa > Chordata > Mammalia > Eulipotyphla > Soricidae > Sorex > Sorex fumeus. The sequence continues at coordinate 8,765,604 of NW_026606187.1, forward strand.
TCAAATCTGTGTCAGCTCTGTGATGGAACCGGGGTCGGTTGCATGCAAGGCAAATGCCCTACCCACTGTGCTATTGCTCCAGCCCCCTGAAAGGTATATAATACCTTTGCAAATAATAACCAGAAGAGAATTGAGCTGGCTATTCAATATCCAAGTAGACTTTAAGTCAAAATTGGTACGAGACAAGGATTAGTGTATGCTGGCGAAAGGATCCCTTCATCAAGAAGATGCAGCTACTCTAAGCATGTTTATCTCTATCAGCAGGACCCCCTGATGAACAAAGCAACTCTGACAGAAATGGGAAATGGTTGGGAAGTGGTTCTTTCACAAAAGCTGGCCCTTCAGTGATCCACTCTTGGTAATGGAGAAGAGAAAATATCGATCAGGAAATAAAGGGCTTGACCCATATAGTGAACCAAGATGACCTATGGATCTGTCCAGACTCCAGACAGCCCTGGTTTCCTCAATTGCAGATGGAACACTCGCCTTGTTAGAACACCAGACCACAGATCTTTATAAGTTTTGTTTTGTCTTTCGGGGCCACATCCAGCTCGGGGCTTTCTCCGGCCTCTGTGCTCGGGGACCCCCCTAGCGGGGCTTAGAGAACCGTATGGGATGCTGAGGATGGAATCCGGTTGGCAGCATGCAAGGCAAGCGCCTTACCCGCTGTTCTGTCGCTCCAGCAAATCAAAAAGATCCAAACCATAAGAGTATCTTCTCTGGCCACAAGTCATTCACCTAGATGTCAGTAACAGAAGGAAAACAGAATTTGTCATCGTATACAAATCAAAGAACACAGTGGATCAGAGAAGAAATGACAAGTGAAAACACTTTGAGGTGAATAAAAGAGAGGCATGATAGACCAAAACCCCTGGGATGTAGTGAAAGGGAGTCTGTAGTCAGAAAAATGCTTAATAATAATTTATAAAAGGGTCCAAAATCAATATACAAACTTTATATCTCAAGGAATCAGAAAAGAGAAACCTGAAGCAAAAACTAGCGAAGGAAGAACATAAAAAGGTATTACAGCCAAGAACATAACAGATATAAGCAAAACAATAGGAAAAATGGAAGGGAATCAACAAAACCAAAGCTTGTTCTTCGGGAATAATGGACGGGCTATTAGCTAAACTTACCATGAAGTCTCCAATTACTAAAATCAGACATCAAAGTGGGAAACAGTGTAATAATCTTACAGAAATAGGCTTATAAAATTATGAGCAATGCCATGGCTCCCAATTCATTCAATCAATCACAAATCATCCTGTTATTCGTCGATTGCCTCGAGCAGGCCCCAGTAACGTCTCCTTCATCCTAGCCCTGAGATTATATTCAAGGCTCTTTAGGACAATGAGACTCATCATTGTTACTGGTATTTGGCATATTGGCTACGCCACGGGGAGTTTGCCAGACTCTGCCGTGTGGGCAGGCTACATTTGGTAGCCTGCCAATATGTCCAAAATGGACATATTGGCCCAATTCATTAACCTACAATAATCAAATTCCTGGTAATACTCAAATAACCAAAACTGACTCAAGAATTAAAACTGACTCAAGAAGAAAGAGAAAAGTAGAACAGACCTCTAACAAAGACACAGAGAAAACCCCAATAAGAAAAAACCCAGGATAAGATCACATCAATGGTGAATTCTTTCTAATGTTTAAAGAGGAATTGATACCAGTTTCTGTTTTGTTTTGGGGCCACACCCGGCAGTGCTCAGGGGTTACTCCTGGCTTTATACTCAGGAATTACTCTTGGTGGTGTTCAGGGGACCATAAGGGATGCTGGGAATCGAACCGGGGTCGGTTGCATGCAAGGCAAATACCCTACCTGCTGTGCTATTGTTCTGGCCCCCAACATAAATTTTTCTTAAACCTCTCTCCCACAAATGTAAGAGGTGTAATGACAACTAAGAAACTATGTAATGAGAACTATGGAACTATAATAACTAAGAAACTGATGAGAGCTGGGAAACTGAAACTAGCAAGAGAAGGGAGGAAGAAGCTTTCCTTTTTATGACCCTAATAAGCGGGATAAGGGCCCACCATATCTATGCGGGAGATGGCACATGGAGGCCACACCAAATGGGCAGGATATACTGACACCGGGACTGTTTCTTTTTTTGGGGGGTGCACTTGAAGGCATACCATGTGGGAAGAATGCGATTGCTTTTCTCTTATTACCCTTGTATCCCTGCTTCACTGATAAGGATTGTGTGTAGATTGCAGTGCACTCTTTGAGAATAAAAGAGAGACCCTCTCAGCAAACGGGGCTGCAAGTCTCTCACTTGACTTGGGATCCTTGGCGCTGAGCTTCTAATAAACTCACTGTCTTATCCTGAGTTTTCTCTCTCTCTCTCTCTCCCTCCCTCCCTCTCTCTCTCTCTCTCTCTCTCTCTCTCTCTCTCGAGAACAACGGAGGGAGCACCTGCTAATGCAGTACCTGACGTCAACCTTACACAGAGTATCACAGTCAGACAGAGGCATAACCAGACCAGGTAGCAGAGGATTTCAATTCTACAAAATGTGCAGAACCTGCAAATGCACAGACCGAAGCGAAGGGGCAGACAAGGAAGGGAGAGAGATGAGTGGGTGCCGGCTGTCTTTGGGTTTGGTTTTGACTGGGGGCCACACTCAGAGGTGCTCAGAGCCTACTCCTGGCTCTGTCAGGAATTACTCTTGATGGTGCTCATGGGACCATGTGTGGTGCTGGGGATCAAACTGGGGCTGGCCACATGCAAGGCACGGGTGCCTTCACCCTATACTATCTATTTAAAAAAATTTTTTATAAGGTAGTTCACAATATTTTATTACAGTTAATATTCAAGCACCAATCCCACCACCATGACACCTTCCCACCACCATATTTGGGATTTTCCATCCCAAGCCCCAATCCCTGTCCCAAAGCAGAACTGCAGATAAAGGCCCTCCCATTGATCGTCGATTTGCTCGAGCGGGCCCAGTAACGTCTCCTTTGGAGACTTTGTTGTTACTGTGTCTGGCATATCGAATACTCTCGGTAGCTTGCCGGGCTCTCCGAGAGGGGCGGAGGAATCGAACTCGGGTCGGCCATGTTGGCCGCTTGTAAGGCGAAGGCCCTACTGCTGTGCTTTATATTGTTTATTATGAAAAACTGCTGAAAATACTACAAAAAAAGTCTCCGTAGTGGGAAGTGTGAAGATTGTTCTATTTTGGCAGGGGCCATTAAGACCTTATTTAAGATATCACTAACATGTTAAAGGTTGAGCGTTGTGAACTTTCATCTATGTATATATATATTTAAATATATATATATATACACACACACACATATATATATTTCCCTCTGTGACTAGTTACCGACTATTTGAACCCCATCAGATGTGGTGTGGCACTCTTGGAGAATGGGTCAGGAGTGTCATATGATTTGTCCAGGAATAGGTTCACTCGAGCGTGTGGCTCGCCCGAGCATGTGGCCCCATACTATCTTTCCAGTCCTCCACCCTCCACCCCCACCCCGCCCCGACCATCTCTTAGGGATGAAGAGGCCCTAACGTTGGTTGTGGTGATGTCTGTGCAGTTTGGGGAATGCTGAGCAGGCCAGTGAGTTGTTCCTTGAAACGAGTGAACTGTAAATTGTAGCCTAACAAAACTTTGAGGGGACCAGGGCGATGCTCATGGCACCCAGGCTTTGCACATGGGAGCTCCAGGGTTTTTTTGTTTTGTTTTGTTTTCTTTTTGGTTATACCCGGTGATGCTCAGGGGTTACTCCTGGCTCTGCACTCAGGAATCACTCCTGGCGGTGCTTGGAGGATCATATGGGATGCTGGGAATCGAACCCAGGTTGGCCGCGTGCAAGGCCAACGTCCTACCTGCTGTGCTATTGCTCCAGCCCCATGGGAGCCCCAGGTTTTGATCCTGGCACCTCATGATTCCTCAGGATTACAGGAATAGTCCCCGGGCACTGCTGAAGGTGGCCACCCTCAAATCACAACAAAATCACTAGAACTATAGCAGTCTCTGCTTTATTTAAAAATAAAGCGGCTCTTAGGGGCCAGGGAGGTTCTGCGGCCTTTCTGCACTAGTTAGAGTTATTATGTTTGGACCACACCTGGCAGTACTCAGGGGCCACCCCCAGCTTGCTGCTGGCTGTCCCGGGGACAGTGCCAGGGGTCCAATACAGGGATTCCTGGATGCCTCCTGCGTGCAAAGCACGTGAGCCAGCCCGCTGAGCTTAGCGCTCAGGCCCCTGTGTGAGTTCCCGATCCCCGGGGTGGGCCAGCCTGGGCCAGCTGTGCACGGAGCTGGATGACAGTCATCGCCCTCCAGCCCCCAGCCCACATTTCTGGGGTCCCCGGCCAGCCGCGGGGGTGGGCTTGGCTCTTGATGGGCCAGTTCACAGTCCTGGGGGAGGACCTGCCTCTGAGTCTTCCCACCCTGCGGATCCAGGATCTAGCGATAGATAGCTCCCAAGCGCACGCCCAGCCAAAGGATCTCAGTTGTTCTCAGCTGGAACCGGCTCGGGGTTAAATGCAGCCAGCGGAGAAACTGCAGAATTCTGGCCTGGCGTCCCGGTTCCATGCAGTTCCCCAGATACCCGGTAGGTGGCAGCATTGACCAGCAGGTGTCCTACTCGGATGCTCTGAGCTCCCAGCGGGACTGCGGGGTCTGTGAGGTGCTCTGCAGCCAGCCAGCGAGTTGGTCTAAGGTTCAACAATCCCTGCTGATCTCTGCAGTTATGGGGGACTCAGCCCATCTACCCAGTCCCAGAAGGCTTTGAGGATATGAGGGATATGAGCTGACCGGCATCTACATGCGTGTACACGGGTGTACAGTGTACACACCGTGTGTCTCCATATGCCATAGCCATGCACACGTGTATGCAGTACATGCCCCTGGGCTGACACCTTGCCAACACACGTGCACAAGATGTACATTATACGTGTATGTCCCTGTATCCCTTCAGGCCAACATACAGAAACAGGCATGCACGTGGGTGTATAGAACACGCCTACATATCTGTACACTTGTGTGTTGACATGCACCAGAGACACACATGTGCCCAAGATGTATGTCATGCATGTGTGCCCCTGTACCTGCGGGCTCACATACAGACCCATGCATGCACACAGGAGTACAGGTCACACGCCGTATCTGTAGACGTGTATCACAGGCACAGACGTGTATCACAGGCCTGCAGACGTGTATGACAGGCACACACACGTATACATGTTACACGTGCTGACGTGTCAAGGTGGTGTTGCTCTTGATAGCTGATGGTGAAAGAACTTTGGGCTTGCCAGGGTACCCCATTCCGGATGCCCCATGTCTGGTATCGATCACCACCTCCTGGCCCTTCTGAACACAAGCCCTTGCCGCTCACCCTGCGGCCTTTTGTGCCCCCAGCTCTTCTCAGGCCCTCACCTCTTTCTCCTTGCCGAGGGCTCTGGATTCCCCTTAACTCTGGGCTTTTTCTCCCCAAGGCTATGTCTCCTGGTGGGGTGCCTCTGACGCTCTGTAGCACAGTCTGTGTGTGTGTGTGTGTGTGTGTGTGTGTGTGTGTGTGTGTGTGTGTCCATACCATCCACACTGTGGGGCTCTGGGCACTAATAAACCTGCAGGAGAGACGGGAGAGCCAACCTCTCACTGAGCCCACCAGTTCCCGCCTCCTTTGATTTGGCCACTCCAGGCCCTGCCCCCAGGCCCTTTGTGCCCTTCCCCATCCTGGGGATTCCTGGGGGACACAAGCCCCTGGAAAGCTCACCTCCTCAGTTTTGTAAGTTAGACCAGCCTCGGGCAAAGGTGGGTGGGAGAGGGGCGAGAAGTGTGTCAGGAAGTTATCTGGGAGCTCTTGGAGTCTTCAGGAGCCTTTCAGAGCTTGAGCAGTGTTGGGGGAGGCTGTGTGTGTGTGTGTGTGTGTGTGTGTGTGTGTGTGTGTGTGTGTGTGTGTGTGTGTCCATCAATGCCCAGCAGGGCCTGTTGGAGGGCCCTGCCCTCCTTGCTTGGTGCACCCCAGCCCTCTGCATCCAGGGACCCTGATGACTCACAGGATATGGAAACCTCAGGCTTCATGTTCTGTTGTTTGGGGGAGCTGGTGGTCAGGAGCTGCCCCTGGAGTAGCTCGGCTTGGGAGACCCCAGGGGTCAATTCCGGGCACTCCACATGCATGCAGGGCATGCACTCAGCCCTTTGAGCCTCTCCTGGCCTTGGGGCTCTGTTTGGTTTTATTTAATTTGTTGGTTTTTGCATTATAGCCAGCAGTATTCACTGCTTACTCCTGGTGGTTCTTGGAGGCACCATATCGGATGCCTGGGTTCAAACCCGAGTTGGCCCTGTGCAAGGCAAGTTCCCTCCCCGCTGCACCATCGCTGCTTTGTGCCTCTGTGGGAGTTGCTGTGGGCCCAGAGTCCTGGACTTGGCCAGCAAGGAGCTCCCTTCGCAGCAAGGCAGAAAAGGCCCCACAAGGACTCCCCAGTATGGGGCACCCCGACTGCCTGTCTCAGAGGGCAGGAAACGGGGAGAAGGGAAGTGACACTTAGCTGTTCCCACAGGAAGTTCCAGATCTTGATCAGAAGTTGGAAAGTACCAGCAGTTTCCATTTCATCTACACCCAGATGGGAATGAGGTTTTTTTGTTTAGAATAGAGACGGACTCTGCAAAGGAAGCAGTGACTGCAGCCAAAGACTCTCCATCCAGGGTCTCTTTTTAATGAACTATTATTAAGTCTCTTGATTTCCTCCCCTCAGGCGCTGATGTTGCCGTGATGGGGCCGGGGTCGCCTCCATCTGACTAGCACAGCTGGAGGTGGTGCTTCCTCCCTCTGGGCTGTGGTGCTCACAGGGATTTGTGCTGCTTTGTTTCTTTTTTAATTTTTTTTTTTTTAAGTGGCAAGGAACTGGGGGCATGCCAGGGAGTGCTCAGGGCTTACTCCTGACCATGCTGGGGCCCGTATGTGTTGCTGGGGATGGAAGCCAGGATGGCTTTGTTTTTTGTTGTTGTTGTTGTTGTTTTTTTTTGGGGGGGGGTCACACCTGGTGATGCTTAGGGCTTATAGCTGGCTCTGTGCTCGAGGATCACTCCTGATGGTGCTCGGGGGCCCCTATGTGTTGCTGGGGATGGAACCTGGGGTGGGTTTGTTTTTGTGGGGTTTTTGCTTTTTTGGGTCATACCTGATGATTCTCAGGGGTTATTCCTGGCGCTTAACTCAGGAATTACTTCTGGGAGTGCTCAGGGACTATATGGGATGCCAGGGATCGAACTTGAGTTGCCGTTGTGCAGGGCAAAGCCCTCCCCACTGTGCTGTCACTCCACCTGCCACCCTCCAAGTGGCTTTGTGCCCAGTTCTGCCCATTGTACTCTGGAGCAGCAGATCCTGGGGGTGGAGCCTGGGCCTGACTGTCCCCCCTAAGTACCCCTTCTCCTACACTCCTAACCGTTTCTGCAATGCTGGGGAGGCCATTTAATTAAAATAGAGTGAGAACAGTTGAGTTGTTTTGTTTTGTTTTGGGTTTTTGGGTCACACCCAGCGATGCTCCGGGGGTTACTCCTGGCTCTGCAATCAGGAATTACTCCTGGCAGGGCTCGGGGGACCCTGTGGCTTGCCAGGGATTGAACCCTGGTCAGCCATGTGTAAGGAAAATGTCCTATCTGCTGTACTATCGCTCTGGCCCATGGGTTGGTTTTTCAACCCATCTCTTATCATTTGCTGTGAACTTGGCCAAACTGAGAGAACTGACTGGCTAATGTCGGGGTTTAGGGTGAGGATTTGGCACTGGCTCGCCTGAGAGGTCTGGAATTGAACATGGGAAGCTGAGCGGCCTGGCTCGGGTCTGTCCCTTGGCTTCTCTGTCGAGAACTGGGGACACAGGTGATCCGTTTATGGGATTCTGTGCGGATGAGGCTGAGTGAGGGTGGATTTATCCGGGGGTGGGGTGAGTGCCTCTCTTTCATCATTTTATCTGATGGAAACCCAGAACCTTAGTGACGAGTGTAACACCCAGCGAGAGGTTGGATTCTCTTCTCCCGCAATATAACCACAAGAACAGGTAACAAGGCACTTCCAGAAGCTTCCATAGCTGCAGTCGGCCAGGCCCTCCCAGGCCCCATTCCACTTAACACCACAAAAGAATTTTTCCTTCCCAAAAGAAAAAGAAATTCACACTGAAGTCTCCACATTCATCAGCTTAGATATACAGAACATCGGACTCCCTTCTGCCACACTATTGCCAAATGATTTTGAAAATCTTGCAGTTATGGGGTAGTTTCTTTCCTTTCCCTTTCTTTCTTTCTTTTTTTTTTTTCTGGGTAGGGTTTGGGTCTGGGATCACTTCTGGGATGCCGGGGATCAAACCTGGGCTGGTCATGGAAATCTGTCAGGGGCTGGAGCATTTGCTTTGCAGTACAGTGGGTAGGACATTTGCTTTGCACACGACCGACTGACCCAAGTTCAATCCCTGGCATCCCATATGGTCCCCCAATGACGAGGAACACCTGAGTATTGCTGGGTGTGACTCATAAAGCCAAAAAAAAAGAGTGAATGTGCCAACACCACTACCCAGGGCATCCTCAGTCACTGCAGCGACAGTGACAACAGAGAGAAGAGGAACTGTAAAATAAGACAGAAATCAAAATAAAATGAAAACAAAGTTTCTCCCAACACACCTGCTCCACCGTCTCTGCACGCCCTGGCACATGTGTCACGACGAATCCCTTGCAATGGCTTAAGTGAAACTATCTTTAGTATTATTTGAGCCACACCTTGTGGTGCTCAGGGATCACTCCTGATGGTGCTAAGAAGACCATGTGGGGTGTTGGGGGGGTCGAACTCTGGTGGGCCGCGTGCATGACTAGTGTCCTCCCCACTCTCTGTCCTGTCGCTCCGGCCCCTCTGCAAAGCTCTTTCATGCTGACACTGTCCAGGTGCATAGAACACAGTCACAACCAGGCCGCGGGGGCAACTCTTTCCTGCCATGAAGCTGAAGAAATGGAACCCTGGGTGCTGGAGAAAGAGGGCAGGGGGGTAAGGCCTGCGTATGGCTCACCCCAATTCCAGCCCCTGCACCCCTTGCAGTTCCCTGAGCACTACCAGAGAGCCAGGAATAGCCCTGAGCACCACTGGATGTGCTCTCCCTGTGCCCCCCGAAAGGACATGTCACCTCATAAGCACAGTCTGGCATGGTGGGTCCCGCCTGTCTGACCCTCCTCCTCCCAGCTCTTCCCTGCAGGGCCCTCGGTGCGCAGGGGTTACTCCTGGCTCTGCACTCGGGAATTACCCCTGGCAGTGCTCAGGGACCATATGGGATGCTGGGAATCGAACCCGGCTTGGCCACGTGCAAGGCAAACGCACTCCCTACTGTGCTATTGCTCCAGCCCCGGGCCCTCTGTCGTGAGTCGTGTACCCCCTTGATTTGTGGTAGTTGTGATAGTGGTTGGGCTGCCTTATCCCCTTTCCCTTGCAGTGTTTGGTGGTAATCACACTCTTTTGGATGGCACCACCAGGGACCCCTGAGGACCATGCCGCCAGCTGGGCCTACACATGGCCCTCAGGTGGTGCCGGGGGTCAGACTCATGACCCCACACCCACAGGGCCCGGGCTCTCCCCGAGGGTCAGTCCCAGGCCTCTCTCAGTGGGCTTCACTTCCCTGCCTATTCCAGACAGCCATTGGCTCACAACGCCCCTGTTTTCAGCCTCTCGGATTGTGCTGTGTGTTTTAGAACTTAAAATAGAATCCCGCCGCACACATCATAGCAGGACTTGCTTGTTTTTGCTCATCATTATTTTTCCAATTCATCAAAGCCGCGTCTCCCAGATCTTCCGCCGCAGTTAGTGTTAATAAGCTCGGGCGGCATTCTACCGCACCACTCGGATTTATTTATCCATTCTCTTGTAAATGGCCATTTAGGTAGTTTGTGTTTTTCCGTTATTACAAACGGAGCTGTCAGAAATATCCCCCAACATTTCTCTTTGTGAGAGCCAGTGGAGTTTCTCTGGGCTTGGAGTGTGCACTAGAGGCTCTGCTTCACGGCTCCTGGGCTCCAGGGTCACTGGGGGGGGGGTCACCTGAGTCCCCCAGTCTCTCAGCGTTGTGCACTGCCCTGCCTGCTCTGCCACATGTTCCTTTCCTTTTTTTTTTTTTTTTTTGGCTTTTTGGGTCACACCCAGCGACGCACAGGGGTTCCTCCTGGCTCTGCACTCAGGAATTACTCCTAGCGGTGCTCGGGGGACCATATGGGATGCTGGGGATTGAACCCAGGTTGGCCATGTGCAAAGCAAATGCCCTTCCTGCTCGTCCCCACCAGATGTTCCTTTATACCAGCCGGCTCCTCTGAGCCCACCTGATGAGTGAAGAAAGCAGAAGGGTCTGACCAGCAGTGTTTGCTCCTGGGCAGCCGGCACCCAGCTCCTCCCCATGGCTCACGGACCTGAACAGCGCCTGAAACAGAAGCAGGCACTTGCCGCGCACGCAGCTGCTCTGGGTTTGATTCCCAGCACTGCATGTGGTCCCTGAGCACTGCCAGGGAGCACTCCTGAGCACAGAACCAGGAGCCGGGAAAAGCATCATCAGATGTGGCTCCAAACTCTCTTCGGGGGATGGGGAGGCTCAGTACTCAAGAGCTTTCAACAGGCCGTCTGCAGTCAGAGAGCTTTGTCCTTAACTTACAGAAATGTGCATGTATTTGCAGGGGCACGTGTGTGCGCACACACGCATGGTTGCACACATGCACACACTCCCTTAGAAAGTTTCTGTTCATTGGTTCAAGTCGTGAATGGAGGGTAGAGGCTAAAGAGATAGTAAGGAGGGAGAAAGTGTTTTGTTGTTTGGGGGCCACACCTGGCAGTGCTTGAGGGACCATCTAGACTGCCAGGGATGAAACCCCCTGTCCTAGCCTGCTGGCCCGTTGGGCTTCTTTTGTTGGCCAAACAACATAGCTTTCTTTTCTTTTCTTTTCTTTTCTTTTCTTTTCTTTTTTTTTTGCAATTTTTATGTATTTTAGTTTCATAAAGTAGTTCACAATAGTTCATTGCAGATGATCTTCAAACACCAACCCCACCATCAAGTACCTTCTCACCACAATCAGAGGGAAGTGTGCGAAGTTTGCTGTGTTTCATTCTGGAGCAATTTGAGCCCGTATATAGGAGCAAGTGTGTTAAAACCAAAGAAATGTGTGCTACCAGGAAGTTCTGTGGCGCTCTCTGCCGGGAGCTTTGGTTTACAGTCCCTGGGTCTTGGCCATTGATGAGATTACATGGCGCTGGGGGCAGTTTGTGAGTGTGACTGCCAAGCTACTGGAAAACTGGGGAGCTGGGGAGAGAGGCCCAGTCCTGATCCGAGCGGGCTTGGAGATCTCAGCCACGGGTCTCGCATACCTGGTTCCTCTGCCGATTCCTTCCTGGGTGAGGCTCCTCAGAGCGTATGGAGAGTGGCCTTGAGCGTGGCTGCATGGTTGGATTCTGGAGGTTTTCAGCTGACGAGGTTCTGCTTGGGGCAGGGAGGGAGGGAGACTCAACCCTTCCCCCTTCTAGGGGTGAAGACAGCCTGGCACGGGGGCAGGACATTCTGCTTTGCTCTCCAGTTTTCTAGGTTCTTGCAGGCCCGCTCCTTCGAGTGGTTCTCTGGGAGAGCACACCCATTCTCAGGGGGTCTTCGTTTCTTCTCACTAATAATCAGTCTTCTTGGGAGCAGGGGAGAGGGAGAAGGGAAGGGAGCGAAGACTGGATGGTTCGATCCTCAACACCCCTTATGGTCCCCAGCCCCACCAGGAATGATCCCTGAGCACTGCTGGGTATGCCCCCAACTCTCCCCCAAAAGGGCAGGTGCGCACTTGAGCTAAGTTCCCTTTTCTTGGCCTCAGCTGGCAAGAGGGTTTTTTGCTCTCCTTTGCCTCGCTGCCCTCTGATTTCTTGCCGTCCTAACCAGGATCTCAGACTGCAGGTGTTTCCGCAGACCCAGATCACGAGGCAGAGCGTTGGGGAAGCTTATTTTCCTTCTTCTTCTCTCTCTTTGTTTCTATTTTCTTTTGGCATTTTGGGTCACATCCAACGATGCACAGAGGTTACTTCTGAGTCTTCATTCAGGAATTGCTCCTGGTGGTGTTTGGGGATGTGGGGGATGGAACCCAGGCCTGCTGCATGCCAGGAAAACGCCCTCTCTGTTGTACTACCGCTCCACCATAGACCAGTAAGGGGGCGCTGTGGACCCCAGGCATTTAGGGGGTAAGGAGAAGAGAAGTGGGAAGGCTTCACCCCCCGCAGTGAGGGAGGAAGAAGGCACCGCTGTCTGGCTGTCTGCTCAGGCGTGTTTTTTTTGTTTTTTCCCTCAAGCATCAGGAGTGCTGGAGAACCTGGAGAGGAGAAAGCTACATGTCCTGTTTGTGGCATTTTCATCTTTAAGGCCTTACTCCAGCTCCTTTTATTTATTTATTTATTTATTTATTTTATAACCATGCACCTCTTTTTACATAATGAAAATGCAAAATTTCTTGTAGCTGTTTTTTAAGAGGGGAGCATGTGGCACCGAAAGCAACCAAGCTGCATGTTCTTGAAGTACAAGTGTGTGTCATACTGATGTCGGTGGGCCCCCCGGGTGGCTCATGTGAAGTGGGGAGGAGAAAGACGGTCACTTTCTCCCACTCTGCCTCTGTCACTCGGAACCCAGGGTACTGGGTTCTTGTCTCACCTCGCAGAAAGGAATTTCAGGAACAGACAGGCAGTGAAATTACACAGATTTTATTTGGAGGTTTTGAAGGGAAGGAGGGAAAGTAAGAGAGTGGAGAGTGATGTACTCAAGGGAGAACCCGGGCTTCTCCAAGGGCAGAGAGACCCCCACACACATCCCAGCATTAGACAGGAAAGCATGAAAGTGCACATCTCAAGAGGGGAATTGTGGGCGACACATGTGCTCGGGCACCACTTGTACTTGGTCGGCCACATGGGTGCAAGCAGCACATGGGCTCAGGGCAGCGGATGTGCCTCCAGCTCCCTTTTTTTTTCTTTTTGGGTCACAGGGGTTCCTCCTGGCTCTGTACTCAGGAACTACTCCTGGTGGTGCTCAGGTGTAGGATAACACTGTTCTGTCCTTCCTGCATAGCCTCAGGAATAGTTGATAGTTGATAGTTTATTGGACAGAGGAAAAGAGAAAAACACCTTAAGGAGATATTTTGCCTGGAGCAGTCAGGAAGGGCTTTCTTATGTTGATTTGGCTACCTGACTGGGTGGAGTGTGATCCCAGACTGCAAGGGAGTTGGAGAGACAAGGGAACTGGAGAAAGAGAGAGCTGGGCTGCAAGATGGACCACAGAGAGACTAGCAAGGGGAACATGTGCTTGAGAGAACCTAGGCCCTCCATAACAAATTTCTTCTATGGGATAAACTTCCTTGTAATAAACTGCTACTAAGAACAACCGACCTGGCCCTCGTCTCTTCCTTCGTCTGCCCTTGGTCAACAGCTGTCCCGATCCAGGCCACACACAGTAGCTCTAGGGCACCGAATGCAGACGGTGAGATAGAGCCTTCCAGAGAGCCCACAAACACACAACCTTCTGCGTGTTTAGTTTTTTACACTCAGGGGACCATATGGGATGCTGGGAATCGAACCTGGGTTGGCTGTGTGCAAGGCAAACATCCTACCCGCTGTGCTATCGCTCCAGTCTCCAGCTTCCTTTAATGGCTTCCTTTTTCTTGTCCCTCTCCCCAGGAAGAGGGCTGAGATGTCCATCAGCATCAGTGTTGCTCCAGCCCAAATGGGAGAGGGCTGTCACTGCAGACACAGCAGCTGAGGAGGGAAGTGTCGCTGGCAGATGGAACAGTCCCCGAGCTCGACTTTGTGGAACCACACTGGATTCCAGCCTCAGCGTGCCTGTAAGTGGCCTTTGAACTCTCCCAGGGGCACTTGTGCTCCTGGCCAACCTCTGACTGGCCAGGATCCCCCTCTCCAGTCCGGTAGTCCGTTTTCTTCCCTGGGGAGAGAGGATCGTGAGCCGAAGTCCTGCGGCCGTGGGTGCGGAAGGAGGGAATGAAATTCACTTTGGAAACTGTCAGCATGGGATCTGGCGCATGTTTGCATGATCTAATTAAGAGCAGACATTTCTCTTGTTTGGGGGCCAGACTCTGTGGTAGGCGGGGAGGGTTGGGGGGAGATAGACTGTTCTTGACGGTGTGCTCAGGAGTCACTTCTGGCAGTGCTTGGAGGAGACTCTGCATTTCTTGGGATCGAGTCCTGGGTCTTGACATGTCAAGCATTAGCATTCCGCCTGTAGAGCCTATTCTTCACCCCAAGAGCAAGCATTTTTTAAAAATTTATTTTATTTAATTATTTATTTTTAAAAATGGAATCACCTTTGAGTTACAAGCTTTCATGTTTGTTTTTTTTTTCTTTTTGGGTCACACCCAGCGATGCACAGGGGTTACTTCTGGCTCTGCACTCAGGAATCACTCCTGGCGGTACTCAGGGGACCATATGGAACACTGGGAATTGAACCCGGGTCAGCCACGTGCAAGGCAAATGCCCTACCCGCTGAGCTATCTCTCCAGCCCCACAAGCTTTCATGTTTGAGTTTCAATCATACAATGATTGAACACCCATCCCTCCACCAGTGCACATTCTTCACCACCAATGTCCCCAGTATACCCCCCCTTTCCAACCTCCCCCACCTCCATGGCAGACAGTTTCCCCCATACTCTCTCTCTACTTTTGGGCATTAGGGTTTGCAGTACAGATACTGAGAGGCTATCTCGTTTGGTCCTTCATCTCCCATCCTGACCTGTCCCTCCAACCATCATTGACTTAGTGATCCCTTCTCTATCCCAGCTGCCTTCTACCCCAGCTCATGAGACAGGCTTCCAACTATGGGCAATATTCCTGGCCCTTGTGTCTACTGTCCTTGGGTGTCAGTCTCATGTTATTTTATATTCCACAAATGAGTGCAGTCCTTCTATGTCTGTCCCTCTCTTTCTGATACACTTCACTCAGCATGATACTCTCCATGTCTGTCCCCTTACAAGCAAATTTCATGACTTCATCTCTCCTAACAGCTGCATAGTATTCCATTGTGTAGATGTACCAGAGTTTCTTTAACCAGTCGTCTGTTCTCGTGCACTTGGGTTGTTTCCAGATTTTGGCTATTGTGAACAGGAGCAAACCTTTCTTACAGTCTGAACTGACTTTGAAGGCCAGTGAGATAGTGCCGTGGGCTTGCCTTGCATGCAGCAGACTCGGGTTCAACCCGTGGCACCCTGAGCATTACCAGGAATGATCCTTGAGCACAGAGCCAGGAGTAAGCCCTGAGCTCTGCTGGGTGTCACCCTGAAACCAACCAACCAGACCAACACCTGTGTTTGGAAAGGGTGTGAGGCTGCCCGGCAAGTGGGAGGAGCAGAATCCCCCAACTCCTGCCCGTCAGTTTTTGGAGTTTGGGAAAAACATTTTCCTCTTTGACATGGCTTTCTCCGAATTTTTCACGCATGGGAGATGAACCGGACAGACCAAAGAGTTAGACTGATAACTAATATATAATGTATGAGAAATAGGATCTGTAGCATATGGCTTGTATGACACACTCAACCACCATATCACATGTAGCACTGCAGTATGCATTCTACACTGTGTGTTACTATGTGTTGACTCCGGCTCATCCACCTTATCACATGCAGCACTGCAGTGTGCTTTATACACTGTGTGTTATTATGTGTCGGTTCCGTCTCATCTGCCCCATCCCAGCAGTGCCCGGGAGTCTGCCTTAATTCAGGGGAAAAGGGCGCTCGGGCACCCCATGGTTGGTGAGTTCAGGCAGTGGTGAGCGATGAAGGAAAGCAGCCGAGGCCCCCACTGACACCTTCTGGAGCCCCGTGGGGGAGCAGGGTGGGCACTTTGGGAGGGGAGTCCCCTCATCTGCTTCTTTGAGGCTGATGCCTCAGCCATGGTTGCTTCTAGACCACCACGTACTAATCCACTATGTCCGGAGGCCTTTCCTCAGCACAGATCCAGGGCACCCCTGCCGCACCATCACCTCACCCTGGCACCCGCCATGCCCCCGCCTGTCCTGGCGCTGGGGATGGCTCTGGGACTCAACCCAAGCCTGGGCCCTGCATGCGGATCCCAGTGTGTGGACTCCGGCCCACTCCTTCCCCGTACTCAGACCCCTGGCATCTTCCTCTGTCACGCTGGGCACTGGCACCCATGTGCGTCATATATATATATATATATTTATATATATTTTATATTTTATATTTATATATCTCACAGTCCTCCCATTGTTCATCAATTTGCTCGAGTGGGCCCAGTAACGTCTCCATCGTGAAACTTGATGTTACTGTGTTTGGCATATCAAATACGTCATGGGTAGCTTGCCAGGCTCTGCCGTGCGGGTGAGGTACTCTCGGTAGCTTGCTGAGCTCTCCAAGAGGGGCGGAGGAATCGAACTTGGGTCGGCCATGTTGGCTGCGTGCAAGGCAGCCTACCGCTGTGCTATCGCTCCAGCCATATACCATATATGTATATATATATATATATATATATATATATAAATATATATTTTAATGAATCACTGTGGGGTACAGTTACAGACTTACAAACTTTCATGCCTTCATTTCAGTCATACAACGATCGAGTACTCATCCCTCCACCAGTGCCCATTCACCACCCCCAATGTTCCCGGTATCCCTCCCCCCACCCCCACCCCTTCCCACCCCCTGCCTCTGTGGCAGGCACATTCCCTCTTTCTCTCTCTCTCCTTTTGGGTGTTATGGTTTGCAATACAGGCACTAAGTGGCAATTATGTTTGGTCCATAGTCTACTTCCAGCACGCATCCCGAGCAAGCCCTCCAACCATCATTGACTTAGTGGTCCCTTCTCTATCCCAGCTGCCTTTCCCTCCAGAATGTGAGGCCTGCTTCCAAGCCGTGGCGTCATCCTCCTGGCCCTTATCTCTACTATCCTTAGGTGCTAATCTCCTATTATATTACTTTATATTCCACAAATGAGTGCAGTCCTTCTATGTCTGTCCCTCTCTCTGTGACTCATTTCACTTAGCATGATACTCACCATGCCCATTGACTTATATGCAAATTTCATGATTTCATCATTTCTAACAGCTGCGTAGTATTCCATTGTGTAGCTATACCATGTGCGCCTTTAGGTAAAGGTAAAAGGTAAAGGCCCTCCCGTTGATCGTCGATTTGCTCGAGTGGGCCCAGTAATGTCTCCATTGGAGACTTTGTTGTTACTGTGTCTGGCATATCGAATACTCTCGGTAGCTTGCCGGGCTCTCTGAGAGGGGCAGAGGAATCGAACTCGGGTTGGCCATGTTGCCGCTTGTAAGGTGAACGCCCTACCCGCTGTGCTATCGCTCCTGACTATTGTTTTGTGGCCACCTCCTGCATTGCTCAGAACTTACTCCTCACTTTGAGCTCAGGGGTCAGATAAGGGATTTCATGGGGGATCTTGTGGGATGCCTCAGATGGAACCTTGGTGGCCGCGTGCAAGGTAGGCACTCTCCCCACCCTGTTCTCACTCCAGCTCCCTGGGTGCCACCCCACTCCCCACCACAGACTCCGCAGAGGTTCAGGGCAGGGGCTGGAGGGTTCCCCCACCTCCAGGAGGTTTCCTTTCCCACGGGAAGAAAGCCACGTGCAGAAAGAGGCTCTGGAAGCACGGGCGTGCGCTCCCCCAACCCTGGGACACGCTTTGCAGCGATTTTCCTGGTTTCTGGTGCAGATCTTGGCTGAGGCTTGAGGTTGGCCCTCAGCCCTGGGACCTGGGCGACTTTCTCCAGGGGCGTGGGATTCTGGCGAGCTCAGGTCAGTCCCCTGCTCAGCCCTAGATCTGCCCACAGCTCTCTTCCTTTTATCCCTGTTTCCCAGAGGGCAGCAGTGGGCAGACCGGAACTGAGTCACCATCTGCCTGACACCAGCTCACTTGGAGGGTGAACTGCACCGGAGCCGGGATGTCAACCCAGGAGCCTCTTTCAATTCTGTGAAAACTCATTTATTGTCATGCATGTTTTAAAGAGGAAAAAGAAAATTTAGGTCATCCTCAGAGGGGATTGATGGGGGATTGCTTCCAGCTCAGGGGGTCATGCGGTGTCAGGGATTGGGGGGGCTCCAGCATGCAGAGTCTGCCCTGCCAGCCCTTTGAGGGTTCCCCCCACTCCCCACCCCCGTTTCTAAGATGTTGTAGGAAATGTGGTAAGTGAAGGAAGCCGTTCCAGGATCTCTATGCTCATCTGAATTCACGCTCCTGCCTAGCCCCAGGCAAACCTGCGGATCTAGGGATGTCTTGATGAAGTACAGCAATGCCACCCCCCCCCCCCCCAGGCATTTCACATAAATAGAATCATGCAGGATAGGGGCTTTTCATCTGCTTCATCTGAGCAGCTTGGATGAGGAGTTAGTTCATCAGAAATCATTGGAATCACCACTACAGAATGTTCCATTCATTCACTGCGAATCTGGAATTCATCTGAATCTGTACTCCAGGCAGGCTTCGTTATACCACTGGTGAATGTCCAACTAACGCAATGCTGGTTTTCAGCAGTCTGTTCACACTGACAGTCGTACTTTTAAGTGGCTATCCACTAAACACTGGTCAGCTTTTCACTTTCATGTCCACAAAATCCAGACTTCAGAAATCATTGGAATCTCCACTACAGAATGTTCCATTCATTCACTGCAAATCTGGAATTTTTCTGAATCTGCACTCCAGGCAGGCTTTCGTTAAACCACTGGTGAATGTCCAAGTAACCCAATGCTGGTTTTCAGCGCCCTGTTCAAACTCTCAGCTGTTCTGTTCAATGGCTATCCACTCCACCCTGGTCAGCTCTTCCTGTCAACTCTTTCCTGTCCGCACAAACCAGCTTTCAGAAATCATTGGAATCTCCACTGAAGAATGTTCCATACATTTACTGTGAATCCTGAATTCATCTGAATCTGAACTCCAGGCAAGCTTTCATTACACCACTGGTGAATATCCAAGTAATCCAATGGTGGTTTTCAGTGGCATGTTCATTCTAGTATTCGTGCTGTTCATTTGGCTATCCACTCAAACCTGGTCAGCACTTCATTTTCCTGTCCACACAACCCAGGCTTCAGAAATCATTGGAATCTCCACTACAGCATGTTCCATTCATTCACTGCAAAACTGGAAGTCATCTGAATCTGCACTCCAGGCAGATTTTCTTTACACCATTGGTGAATGCTCAAGTAAGCCAATGCTGGTATTCAGCGGCCTGTTCACACTCGCAGCCGTGCTCTTCAATTGGTTATCCACACAAACCAGGTCAGCTCTTCATTTTCCTGTCTACAAAATCCTGACTTCAGAAATCATTGGAATCTCCATTACAGAATGTGCCATTCATTGACTGCAAATCTGGCATTCATCTGAATCTCCATTCCAGGGAGGCATTCGTTACACCACTGGTGATTGTCCAAGTAAACAAATGCTGGTTTTCAGCAGGCTGTTCACAATCGCAGCCGTGCTCTTCAATTGGCTATCCACTCACCCCTGGTCAGCTCTTCATTTTCCAGTCCACACAACCCAGACTACAGAAATCATTGGAATCTCCAGTACAGAATGTTTCATTCATTCTCTGCGAATCTGGAAATCATCTGAATCTGTACTCCAGGCAGGCTTTTGTTACACCACTGGTGAATGTCCAACTAACGCAATGCTGGTTTTCAGCGGTCTGTTCACACTCGCAGGCATGCTTTTTAGTGGCTATCCACTAAACACTGGTCAACTCTTCATTTTCCTGTCCACACAATCCAGACTTCAGAAATCATTGGAATCTCCACTACAGAATGTTCAATTCTTACACTGCGAATCTGGAATTTATGTGAATCTGCACTCCAGGCAAGCTGTCGTTACACCAGTGGTGAATATCCTAGTAACCAAATGCTGGTTTTTAGCGCCTTGTTCACACTCTCAGCCGTGCTGTTTACTGGCTATCCACTCAACCCTGGTCAGCTCTTCATTTTCCTGTCCACACAACCCAGACTTCAGAAATCTTTGGAATCTCCAATGCAGAATGTTCCATACATTCACTGCGAATCTGGAATTCATCTGACTCTCCACTCCAAGCAGGTTTTCGTTACACCACTGGTGAATGACCAAGTAAGAAAATGCTGGTTTTCAGCAGCCTGTTCACACTCGCAGCCATGCTGTTGAATTAGCTATCCACTAAACCCTGGTCAGCTCTTCATTTTCCTGTCGACACAATCCTGACTTCAGAAATCATTGGAATCTCCACTACAGAATGTTCCATTCATTCACTGTGAATCTGGAATTCTTCTGAATCTCCACTCCAGGCAGGTTTTCGTTACACCACTAGTGAATGTCCAAGTAACCCAATGCTGGTTGTCAGCGGCCTTTTCACACTTGCAGCCGTGCTGTTCAATTGGCTATCCACTCAACACTTGTCAGCTCTTCATTTTCCTGTCCACACAATCCAGCCTTCAGAAATCATTGGAATCTCCACTACAGAATGTTGCATTCATTCACTGCGAATCTGGAAGTCATCTGAATCTGCACTCCAGGCAGACTTTCGTTACACCACTGGTGAGTGTCCAAGTAACGCAATGCTGGTTTTCAGCGGTTTGTTCAAACTCGCTGCCGAGCTTTTCACTGGCTATCCACTAAATACTGGTCAACTCGTCATTTTCCTGTCCACAAAAACCAAGCTTCAGAAATCATTGGAATGTTCACTACAGAATGTTCCATTAATTCACTGCGAATCTGGAATTCATGTGAATCTCCACTCCAGACAGGTTTTCGTTATAACACTGGTGAATGTCCAAGTAACCCAATGCTCATTTTCAGCGGCCTGATCACACTTGTAGCCGTGCTGTTCATTTGGCTATCCACTCAAACCTGGTCAGCACTTCATTTTCCTGTCCACACAACCCAGGCTTCAGAAATCATTGGAATCTCCACTACAGCATGTTCCATTCATTCACTGCGAAACTGGAAGTCATCTGAATCTGCACTCCAGGCAGATTTTCTTTACACCATTGGTGAATGCTCAAGTAAGCCAATGCTGGTATTCAGCGGCCTGTTCACACTCGCAGCCGTGCTCTTCAATTGGTTATCCACACAACCTTGGTCAGCTCTTCATTTTCCTTTCCACAAAATCCTGACTTCAGAAATCATTGGAATCAACATTACAGAATATTCCATTCATTGACCGCGAATCTGGAATTTTTCTGAATCTCCACTACATGCAGTTTTTCGTCACACCGCTGGTGAATGTCCAATTAAACCAATGCTGGTTTTCAGCGGCCTGATCACACTTGCGCCATGCTGCTCAATTGGCTATCCACTCAACACTGGTCAGCATTTCATTTTCCTGTCCACACAACCCAGCCTTCAGAAATCTTTGGAATCTCCAGTACAGAATGTTACATTCTTTCACTGCGATTCTGGTAGTCTTCTGAATCTGCACTTCAGGCAGGATTTCATTACACCACTGGTGAATGTTCAAAAACTAAATGCTGGTTTTCAGCGGTTTGTTCACACTCACAGCTGTGCTTTTCACTGTCTATCCACTGTCAGCTCTTCATTTTCCTGTCCACAAAATCCAGACTTCAGAAAACCTTGGAATCTCCACTACAGAATGTTCCATTCATTCTCTGCGAATCTGGAATTCATCTGAATCTACACGCCAGGCAGGTTTTCATTACACCACTGGTGAATGTCCACGTAACCCAATTCTTGTTTTCAGCAGCCTCTTCACACTCGCAGCCATGCTGATCAATTGGCTATCCACTCAACCCTGGTCAGCTCTTCATTTTCCTGTCCACACAACCCAGACTTCAGAAATCATTGGAATCACCACTAGAGAATTCCAGAATCATTCACTGTGATTCTGGAATTCATCTGAATCTGCACTCCAGGCAGGCTTTCGTTACACCACTGGTGAATGTCCAATTAACGCTATGTTGGTTTTCAGCGGTCTGTTCACCCAAGCAAACGTGCTGTTCACTGGCTATCCTCTCAACACTGGTCAGCTCTTATTTTTCCTGTCCACACAATCCAGTCTTCAGAAAACATTGGAATCTCCTAAACAGAATGTTCCATACATTCACTGAGAATCTGGAAGTCATCTGAATCTGCACTCAAGGCAGGTTTTCGTTACACCACTGGTGAATGTTCAAGTAACTCAATGTTGGTTTTCAGCGGCCTGTTCACATTCGCAGCCGTTCTGCTCAATTGGTTATCCACTCAACACTGGTCAGCTCTTCATTTTGATGTCCACACAACCCAGCCTTCAGAAATCATTGGAATCTACACTACAGAATGTACCATTCATTCACTGCGAATCTGGAATTCATCTGAATCTGCACTCCAGGCATGCTTTCATTACACCACTTGTGAATGTCCAAGTAATCAAATGCTGTTTTTCAGCGGCATTTTCACTCTCGTATCCGTGCTGTTCAATTGGCTATCCACTGACCCCTAGTCAGCTCTTCATTTTCCTTTCCAAACAAGCCAGACTTCAGAAATCATTGGAGTCTCGACTACAGAATGTTTCATTCATTCTGAATCTGGAAGTCCTCTGAATCTGCACTTCAGGCAGGTCTTCTTTACACCACTGGTAAGTCCAAGTAAGCCAATGCTGGTTTTCAGAGGCCTGTTCACACGGGCAGCGGTGCTGATCAATTAGCTATGCACACAACACAGGTCAGCTCTTGATTTTCTTGTCCACAAAATCCAGAATTCAGAAATCATTGGAATCTCCACTACAGAATGTACCATTCATTCACGGTGAATCTGGAATTCATTTGAATCTGCACTCCAGGGAGGCTATTGTTACACCAGTGTTGAATGTCCAAGTAACCCAATGCTGGTTTTCAGCGGCCTCTTCACATTCGCAGCCATGCTGCTCAATTGACAATCCACTCAACAGTGGTCAGCTCTATATTTTCCTGTCCACACAACCCAGCCTTCAGAAATCATTGGAATCTCCATTACAGAATGTTCCATTCATTCACTGCGAATCTGGAATTTATCTGAAACTGCAATCCAGGCAGGCTTTTGTTACACCACTGATGAATGTCCAACTAACGCAATGCTGGTTTTCAGTGGTCTGTTCACACTTGCAACCGTGCTTTTCAGTGGCTATACACTAAACACTGGTCAGCTCTTTATTTTCCTGTCCATACAATCCAGACTTCAGAAATCATTGGAACCTCCACTACAAATGTTCCATTCATTCACTGTGAATCTGGAATTCATCTGAATCTGCACTCCAAGCAGTCTATCATTACACCACTGGTGAATGTCCAAGAAACGCCATGCTGGTTTTCAGCGTTCTGTTCACACACGCAGACGTGCTTTTCACTGGCAATACTCTCAACACTGGTCAGCTCTTTGTTTTCCGGTCCACACAATCCAGACTTCAGAGATCATTGTCATATCCACTACAGAATGTTCCATTCACTCACTTTGAATCTGGAATATATCTGAATCTGCACTTCAGGCAGGCTTTTGTTACACCACTGGTGAATGTCCAAGTAACACAATGCTGATTTTCAGCGCCCTGTTCACACTTGCAGCCGTGATGTTGTATTAGCTGTCCACTTAACCCTTCTCAGCTCTTCATTTTCCTGTACACACAATCCTGACTTCAGAAATCATTGGAAACTCCACTACAGAATGTTCCATTCATTCTCTGTGAATCTGGAATTCATCTGAATTTCCACTCCAGGCTGCTTTTCTTGAAACCACTGGTGAATGTCCAAGAAGGCAATGCTGGTTTTCAGCAGCCTGTTCACACTTGCAGCCGTTCTGTTCAATTGGCTATCCACTCAACACTGGTGAGCTCTTCATTTTCCTGTCTACACAACCCAGTGTTCAGAAATCATTGGAATCTCCACTACAGAATGCTCCATTCATTCACTGTGAATCTGGAATTCATCTAAATCTGCACTCCAAGCAGGATACCGTTACACCACTGGTGAATGTCCAAGAAACGTAATGCTGGTTTTCAGCGTTCTGTTCACACATGCAACGTGCTGTTCACTGGCGATACTCTCAACACTGGTCAGCTCTTCATTTTCCTGTCCTCACAATCCAGACTTCAAATACCATTGGAATCTCCACTACAGAATGTTCCTTTCATTCACTACGATTCTGAAATTCTTCTGAAAATACCCTCCAGGCAGGCTATCGTTTCACCACTGATAAATTTCCAAGTAAGCCAATGCTGGTTTTCAGCGGCCTATTCCCACTTGAGGCCGTGCTGTTCCCTAGCTCTCCACTCCACACAGGTTAGCTTTTCATTTTCCTGTCCACACAACCCAGAATTCAGAAATCATTAAAATCTCTACTACAGAATGTTCCATACATTCACTGCGTATCTGGAATTCATTCGAATCTCCACTCCAGGCAGGTTTTCGTTTCAACACTGGTGAATGTCCAAGTAACACAAAGCTGGTTTTCAGCGCCCTGTTCACACTCTAAGGCGTGCTGTTCACTGGCTATCCACTCAAACCTGGTCAGCTCTTCATTTTCCTGTCAACACAACCCAGCCTTCAGAAATTATAGGAATCTCAACTGCAGAATGTTCCATACATTCACAGCAAATCTGGAATTCATCTGACTCTACACTTCAGGCAGGTTTTTGAATGTCCAAGTAAGCCAATGCTGGTTTTCAGCGGCCTGTTCACACTAGCAGCCGTGGTTTTCAATTGGCTATCCACTCAACCCTGATCAGCTCTTCATTTTTCTGTCCACACAAATCTGACTTCAGAAATCATTGGAATCTCCGCTACAGAATGTTCTATTCATTCACTGTGAATCTGGAATTCATCTGAATCTCCACTCCAGGCAGGTTTTTGTTACACCACTGGGGAATATCCAAGTAAGCCAATGCTGGTTTTCAGCGGCCTGTTCATACTTGCAGCCGTGCTGTTCAATTGGCTATCCACTCAACCCTGGTCAGCTCTTCATTTACCTTTCCACACAACCCAGCCTTCAGAAATCATTGGAATCTCCACTACAGAATGTTCCATTCATTCACTGCGAGTCTGGATATCATCTGAATCTGCAATCAAGGCAGACTTTCCTTACCCCACTGGTGAATGTCCAACTAACGCTTGCTGATATTCAGCGGTCTGTTCACACTCGCAGCCATGCTTTTCACTGGCTATCCATTAAACACTTGTCAGCTCTTCATTTTCATGTCCGCACAACGCAGCCTTCAGAAATCATTGGAATCTCCACTACAGAATGTTCCGTTCATTCATTGCGAATCCGGAAGTCATCTGATTCTGCACTCCAGGCAGGCTTTCGTTACACCAATGATGAATGTCCAACTAACGCAATGCTGGTTTTCAGTGGTCTGTTCACACTTGCAGCCGTACTTTTCAGTGGCTATCCACTACACACTGGTCAGCTTTTCATTTTCCTGTCCACACATCCCAGCCTTCATATATCACTGGAATCTCCATTACAGAATGTTCCCTTCATTTACTGCGAATATGGAATTTATCTGAATCTGCACTCTAGGCAGGCTTGCGCTACACCACTGGTGAATGTCCATTTAACGCAATGATGGTTTTCAGCGGTCTGTTCATACTTGCATCACTGCTTTCAGTGGCTATCCACTAAACACTGTTCAGCTCTTCATTTTCCGGTCCACACAATCCAGACTTCAAAATTATTGGAATCTCCACTACAGAATTTTCCATTCATTCACTGCGAATCTGGAATTTATCTGAATCTGTACTTCAGGCAGACTTTTATTACACCACTGGTGACTGTCCAAGTACCACATTTCTGGGTTTCAGCGTCCTGTTCACACTTGCAGCCGTGATGTTGTATTAGCTGTCCACTCAACCCTGGTCAGCTCTTCCTTTTCCTGTATACACAATCCTGACTTCAGAAATCATTGGAAACTCCACTACAGAATGTTCCATTCATTCACTGTGAATCTGGAATTCATCTGAATTTCGACTCCAGGCTGCTGTTCTTGACACCACTGGTGAATGTCCAAGAAGGCAATGCTGGTTTTCAGCGGCCTGTTCACACTTGCAGCCGGTCTGTTCCATTGGTTATCCGCTCAACACTGGTCAGCTCTTCAATTTCCTGTCTACACAACCCAGCGTTCAGATATCATTGGAATCTCCACTACAGAATGTTCCGTTCATTCACTGCGAATCTGGAAGTCATCTGAATCTGCACTCCAGGCAGGCTTTCATTACACCACTGGTGAATATCCAACTAACGCTATGCTGGGTTTTAGCGCCCTGTTCACACTCTCAGCCGTGCTCTTCACTGGCTATCCACTCAACCATGTTCAGTTCCTCGTTTTCATGCCAACACCACCCAGCTTACAGAACTAATTGGAATCTCCACTACTGACTGTTCCATACATTCACTGTGAATTCGGAATTTATTGACTCTACACTCTAGACAGGTTTTCGAATGTCCAAGTAACACAATGCTGGTTTTCAGCGGCCTGTTTCACTTGCAGCCGTGCTGTTCAATAAGCTATCCACTCAACACTGGTCAGCTCTTCATTTTTCTGTCCACACAATCCTGATTTCAGAAATCATTGCAATCTCCACAACAGAATGTTCCATTCATTCACTGTGAATCTGGAATTCATCTGAATCTTCACTCGAAGCAGCTATTGTTACACCACTGGTGAATGTCTAACTAACGCAATGCTGGTTTTCAGCGTTCTGTTCACACACGCAGACATGCTGTTCACTGGCGATACTCCCAACACTGGTCAGCTCTTTATTTTCCTGTCCACACAATCCAGACTTCAGAAACCATTGGAATCTCCACTACAGAATGTTCCATTCATTTACTGAGAATCTGAAATTCATCTGAAACTGCACTCCAGGCAGGCTATAGTTACACCACTGATGAATGTCCAAGTAAGCCAATGCTGGTTTTCAGCGGCCTTTTCCCACTTGAGGCCGTGCTGTTCACTAGCTATCCACTCCACTCAGGTTAGCTTTTCATTTTCCTGTTCACAAAACCCAGAATTCAGTAATCATTGAAATCTCCACTACAGAATGTTCCATACATTCACTGCGTATCTGGAATTCATCTGAATCTCCAGTCCAGGCAAGTTTTCATTACAAAACTGGTGAATGTCCAAGTAACCCAATGCTGGTTTTCAGCGGCCTTTTCACACTTGCAACCATGCTGCACAATTCGCTGTCCACACAACAGTTGTCAGCTTTTCATTTTCCTGTCCACAAAACACAGCCTTCAGAAATCATTGGAATCTCCACTACAACATGTTCCATTCATTCACTACGAATCTGGTAGTCATCTGATTCTGCACTCCAGGCATGCTTTCATTACACCACTGGTGAATGTCCAAGCAACCCAATGCTGGTTTTCAGAGGCCTGTTCACACTCGCAGCCATGCTGCACAATTCGCTATCCACTCAATCCTGGTCAGCTCTTTACATTTTCTTGTCCACACAATCCTGACTTCAGAAATCATTGGAATTTCCACTACAGAATGTTCCATTCATTCACTGCGAATCTGGAATTCATCTAAATCTCCACTCCAGGCAGGTTTACATTACACCACTGGTGAATGTCCAAGTAATCCAATGCTGGTTTTCAGCAGGCTGTTCACACTTGCAGCCATGCTGTTCAATTGGCTATCCACTCAACACTGCCCGTCTCTTTATTTTCCGTACACATAACCCAGTTTTCAGAAATCATTGGAATCTCCATTACAGAATGTTCCATTCATTCACGGCGAATATGGAATTCATCTGAATCTGCACTCCAGGCAGGCTTTTATTACACCACTTGTGAATGTCCAAGTAAACCAATGCTGGTTTTCAGTGGCATATTCACTCTCGTATCTGTGCTGTTCAACTGGCTATCCACTCAACCCTGTTCAGCTCTTCATTTTCCATCCACACAACCGAGCCTTCAGATATCATTGGAATCTCCACTACAGAATGTTCCATTCATTCACTGTGAATCTGGAATTCATCTGAATCTGCACTCCAAGCAGGCTTTCGTTACACCACTAGTGAATGTCCAAATAACACAATGCTGGTTTTCAGTGTTCTGTTGACAGTCGCAGCCATGCTTTTCACTGGCGATATTCTCAACACAGGTCATCTCTTCATTTTCCTGTCCACACAATCCGGAATACAGAAATCATTGGAATCTCCACTACAGAATGTTCCATTCATTCACGGTGATTCTGGAATTCATCTGAATCTGCACTCCAGGCAGGCTATCGTTACACCACTGATGAATGTCCAAGTAACCCAATGCTGGTCTTCGGCGGCCTGTTCACACATGCAGCCGTGCTGTTGAATTAGCTATCCACTCAACCCTGGATCAGGTCTTCATTTTTCTGTCCACACAAATCTGACTTCAGAAACCATTGGAATCTCCACTGCAGAATATTCCATTCAGATCACAGATCAGATCACAGATCATCCTGTTATTCGTCGATTGCCTCGAGCAGGCCCCAGTAACGTCTCCTTCATCCTAGCCCTGAGATTATATTCAAGGCTCTTTAGGAGAATGAGACCCATCATTGTTACTGGTATTTGGCATATTGGGTACACCACAGGGAGTTTGCCAGACTCTGCCATGTGTGCAGGCTACATTCGGTAGCCTGCCAGTTTGTCAAAGTAGGAATGAGATGTCATAATAAGATGTCGTGCGGCCGCGAATGTGGCTGTGCAGTTCCGGGAGCTGGTTCTTACAGTCTCAGAGTCTTGGCCGCTGATGGGATTACACGGCGCCAGGGGGCCAGTTGGTGGGTGTGACCCCCGCCTACTGGAATTTGGAGGATCTGGGTGGAGGATGCTCGACTCCAATCCGAGTAGGCTTGGAGATCTCGGCCCCGGAACCCGCGTGGCTTTGTCCCTCTGCCGGTACCTTCAGGTGTGCGGAGAGTGGTCTCAGCATGGTGGTGGCTGGTCCTGGAGGTCTTCGGCTGCCGGGGCCCTGGCCAAGGCGGGAAGGAAAGCTCAACCTGCTCCCCTCCAAGGGCCCCGGCGAGGAATAGCCAGGCACGGGGGCAGGAGACTGCGCTCTTTTCTTCCGGGAGCTGGTTTTTATAGTCTCAGAGTCTTGGCTGCTGATGGGATTACACGGCGCCAGGGGGCCAGTTAGTGGGTGTGACCCCCGCCTACTGGAATTTGGAGGATCTGGGTGGAGGATGCTTGACTCCAATCCGAGTAGGCTTGGAGATCTCGGCCCCGGAACCCATGTAACCCATGTGGCTTTGTCCCTCTGCCGGTACCTTCAGGTGTGCGGAGAGTGGTCTCAGCATGGTGGTGGCTGGTCCTGTCCACACAATCCGGAATACAGAAATCATTGGAATCTCCACTACAGAATGTTCCATTCATTCACTGTGAATCTGGAATTCATCTGAATCTCCACTCCAGGCAGGTTTTTGTTACACCACTGGGGAATATCCAAGTAAGCCAATGCTGGTTTTCAGCGGCCTCTTCACACTTGCAGCAGTGCTATTCAATTGGCTATCCACTCAACACTGGTCAGCTCTTCATTTTCCTGTCCACACAACCCAGCCTTCAGAAATCATTGGAATCTCCACTACACAATGTTCCATTCATTCACTGCGAATCTGCAAATCATCTGAATCTGCAATCAAGGCAGGCTTTCCTTACACCACTGGGGAATGTCCAACTAACGCCATGGTGGTATTCAGCGGTCTGTAAAAAAGCCCAACATGGGCCAGAAAGATAGTTATGGGGTTAAGCTGCTTATGTTGTGTCCTGAACTTGCTTCCAATCCCTCTGTACATAATAATTGCTAAGTTTTGTATAACAAACAGTGGGGGCTGGAGCAATAGCACAGGGGGTAGGGCATTTGCCTTAAACCCGGGTTCCGATTCCCTGCATCTCATATGGTCCCCTGACCACTGCCAGGAGTAATTCCTGAGTGCATTGAGCCAGGAGTAACTCCTGTGCATTGCTGGGTGTGACCCAAAAAGCAAAAATAAATAAATAAAAATAAAAAAATAAACAATGGAATTGGAATCCGGGTAATAATAGACTCCAGCATCTTCGTACTCAACCTCTGCATTCCAAATGTCTCTGGCACTTTGGACCTAGTAAATTATATTGGGGTTTTATTAAAAGAGAACTGTCTTAGCTCCTGCTAAGCCACCTCCAAAAGCAGGACTTATCTAGTTCATTTTCATTCCAAAATCTGAACATGTATTGATTACGAGGCTTGGATAACATTTTCATCAGAAACTTATCAAGCTCTCTAAAAAGCAGATGTCTTTGCCCTTTAAAAGTCTTCAGTCACAGGCCAGAGTGAGAGTATAGTGCGTAGGGCTGATGTAGACAGGTAGACAGGAAAAGGCCCTCGGCAATGGCAGTGAAAATTAGGTCAACAAAACTTCTGAGAAGGAAACTTTTAAGACTGATCCACTCTGTGGTTACAGAAAACAAAAAACCTGATAAGACCTTCAGCAGAGCCTGAGGAGATTGGACCCCTCCCCCATGAAGTTCTCCTTTAATCTGATTAACTTTAGTGATTCAACCTGGAGAAGACTCCAGAACTTCTGGATCAAGACAACCCCGCAAAGAGCCTATAAAAGCCACCTTGAGCAGGCCCGGTACATGCGGTGCCTGAGCACATGCGTTGCTCGCATCTCCCCTCTTGAGATGTGTACATTAGATGCTTTCCTATCTAATGCTGGAAGTGTGTAGGGGCTCTCTCTCCACCCTTGGAGAAACCTGCATTCTCTCTTGAGCACGTCTCTCTCCGCCTTGTTCTCTCTCCCTCCACACTTTCAAAAAACCCTCCAAATAAAACCCGTTTTGCTTCACTGCTTGTCTACTCCAGAAATTCTTTTCTGCGAGCCAGACAAGAACCCAGTAACCCTAGGTCCCGGGTGGCAGAGGCAGATCAGGAGAGAGTGATCGTCTTTCTCCTCCTGACTCATATGAGCCACCCATGGGGTCCACCTACATCGGGGCACTTGTCTTGCATGCAGCCAACCTGAGTTTGATCCTGGCATCCCATATAGTCCTCTGATCACTGCCAGGAATAATTCCTGAGTGCAGATCCAGGACTTACCTCTGAACATTATTGGGTGTTTCCCAAAAACCTAAATTAAAAAAAAAAGTCTTCAGTCTCAGGTTGAAGAGATAGCACAGCATTTGCCTTGCATGCCAACAACTCGGGTTCAATCCCCAGAACCCCATGTGGTCCCCTGACTCCTGCCAGGTGTAATTCCTGAACACAGAGCCAGGAGTAAGTTCTGATTACTCTACCAAGTTTGACCCAAAAAAGAAACAGATTGAAGTCTTTAGACCAGAAAGATATACAGGGGTTAAGGTGCTTGCCTTACACACAGCTGTCCCTGGTTCAATCCCCAGCGTCACAAATGGTCTTCCAAGTGACTCCAGATTACAGAGCCAGGAGTAGCCCCTGAATGCTCGTTCTGGCCCCTTCTCCCCCCGCCCCCCCCCCAAAAAAAAACAACAAAGCAAAAAGTTGTTAGTCCAAAGCTTGAAAAAGCCTTTCTCAGTCTTGGGATTTCAAGTGAAAATTAACCCCTCAAGACAACAGTTGTTAATCATATTCATTTTTCAGCTCTGACTCCAGAATGATGCTGCTCCTGCCCAATCCTGAGAAGATGAAGAAAAAGTTATACAAATAATAATTTTTGCCCCTGTACCTGTGGTTTTATTTATTTACTTATTGGCTTTTGGACCATATTTGAAGATACTCATGGGTTATTCCTGGCTCTTCACTCAGGAATTACTCCTGTCGGTGCTCTGAGCATCAAATGGGAAGCCAAGGATCAAATCCGGGCTGGCCTCATGCAAGGCAAGCTTACCACCTTCTGTACTGTCTCTCTGGACCCGCTGTCCTGTGTTTTTATTTGGGACATTCCTCAACACACCTCTTTCTTCCTTGGAATTTTGGGCCACACCTCGAGTGCCTGGGGGCTACTCTTACATCACTGCTGAGGATCATGCCTGGCAGAGAGGAGGGTCTCCTGTGGTGCCAGGGATAGAACTGTGCCTTAGCTTGCTTTCCAGTCTTCTGAGCTATTCCCAGGCTATTGTCCATTGAGCACACATAATTTCAAATCAATATGACAACAGTTATAATAGAAATGTGCTGGGAGGAACAAGAATAAGAATAGCGTAAGAGTGACAGCTCTGAAGTCACTCGTTTGTATATAAGCCCAGCCAATGCAGGAAGTAACCTCAGGAAGAATATGTAGCCTTTTTTTTTGTGGGGGTTGGGAGGGGAGTGGGAGAGGCACACCCAACTGTGTTTGGAACTTACTTCAAGCATCACTCCTGGCAGGGTTCAGGGGACCATATATGGTACCAGGAATTGAATCCATATCAGACAAGTACAAAGTAAATTTCTTATCCCCTATACTATCTCTATGGCCCATATGTCAAAGTTATAATCTAAATCTCAAAGTTATAAGGAATAAGATTATATACGGATTATTTGACTACAGTTCTGACACATAGTAGATGTGTGTGTGTGTGTGTGTGTGTGTGTGTGTGTGTGTGTTTGGGGGGGGCGGTGGTCAGGCCTCATTTGGCAATGCTCAGGGCTTACTCCTGGCTCTGTGTTCAGGAATCACTCCTGACAGAGCTCAGGGAACCATATAGGATGTCAAGGATCCAACATATACATATATGTATATTTAATTGTAGAACATAAATGATAGAAGATGAAACAACACTAAGAACCTGTTCAAATACAGCAAATTTTACTGAATAATTATTGGTGTAAAAACCAAAAGTAAATTAAAAGAGTGGTCATCTCTGGGGAGGGAATGAAGGTATAGAAGAATTCGGCTTTTTCTTTTCTTTTTTTTTCTTTTTTGGGTTACTCTTGGTAATGCTCATGGGTTACTCCTGGCTCTGCACTCAGGAATTAACTCCTGCTTGGGGGACCATATGGGATGCTAGAGATTAAACTTGGGTAGGGTGCGTGCAAGGCAAAGACCTTACCCACTGTACTATCATTCCAGCCTCAAAGAATGTGGCTTTTTATACTAAATTCTTTTTAAAATTTGTAACTTAGAAAATGTGAAGTATCAGAGAAAGGAAATATTTTAAAGTTCATACTGCATGTGTTGGGCTGGAGCTTTAGCATAGCGGGTAGGGCATTTGCCTTGCGTGCGGCCTACCTGGGTTGGATTCTTCCGCCCCTCTCGGAGAGCCTGGCAAGCTACCGAGAGTATTCGGCCCGCACGGCAAAGCCTGGCAAGCTACCCGTGATGTATTCAATATGCCAAAAACAGTAACAAGTCTCACCATGGAGACATTACTGGTGCCTGCTCAAGAAAATCTATGAACAAGGGGAGGACAGTGACAGTAACAGTGACTGAATGTCTTAGTAAAGAGATGACTCACTACTCAGTTTGCAGGGACTGCATCATTGGTGATTTTCTTGAGCACTGACATGAAACATACTTTTCTGAGAGGTTGTATATTTCCTTTTTTTTTCAGATGGGGGGAGTCTATACCCACAGAGCCTAGGGCTTACCCTGGTTCTATACTCAGGGATCACTCCTGGTGGTGCTCAGGGAACCATATGGGGTGCTGGGGTTTGAACCTGGGTTAGACGCGTGCAAGGCAAGCACACTACCCACTGTACTATTGCACTATCCCCAGATTGCCCATTTATGTTCCTTCTACCTATTCTTTCCAAATGGCTTTGCATAGCTAACTCCTTATTATTCGTGGTTCATCTGAAACATTGCTCTCCCTAAAGAGGCTGTCTTTATCCAGTGACTGAAGTTTGCTCTCTTTTTTTGTCCCCAACCCGTGTTTCTATTTTTGCTTTTTTTGGTAATACTTAACACTAAAATTACCTTGTTTATTTGTTTATGCTATCTTCTCCACCATCATGTAAGCTTATGAGACAGGGACCTCATCTTTTATTCACCATTAGAAATTGCTCTGATACATGGTAGGCATTCAGTAAATATTGTCCAGTGAATTAAGTCTTGTAGGTTTGTTAATCACCTTAGCATCTAATGGCCTCCTTCAGGGCAGTGATGGTAACTTATTTTCTGATCAGTACCCAGCACAGATCTTATTTCAAAATGTCAGTTAAATATAACTGTATTTTATTAGATATTCATTGTAAGTTTGTTACTTGAGTAAATGAGCAATAGAAGAGATTTTTTTCCACACGTGGTTGTGCTCAGGTTTTACTCCTGGGTCTGGCTCAGGGATCACTCCTGGAGGTGGGGACAATATGTGTTACTAGGAGCTGAATCTGGGTCGGTCACATTCAAGGCAAGCACCTTACTCATTGTTCTCTCATTGTACTCTTTCTGGCCACGTTTAAACAAATTGAGTGCATTATTACTGTTCACTTTTTTATATGCAATCTCATTTAATCTTTTAAATTATTTATTTATTTATTTATTTTTGCTTTTGGGGCTGGAGCGATAGCACAGTGGGTAGGACGTTTGCCTTGCATGTGGCCGACCTGGGTTCAATTTCTCCATCTCTCTTGGAGAGCCCGGCAAGCTACCGAGCGAATCCCGCCCGCACAGCAGAGCCTGGCAAGCTGCTCCCCGGAGCATATTCGATATGCCAAAAACAGTAACAACAAATCTCACAATGGAGATGTTACTAGTGCCCGCTCAAGCAAATCGATGAACAATAGGAGGACAGTGCTACAGTGCTTTTTGGGTCACACCCAGTGATGCACAGGGGTTACTCCTGACTCTGCACTCAGGAATTACTCCTGGCGGTGCGTGAAGGGACCATATGGAATGCTGCGAGTCAAACCCGGATCGGCTGGGTGCAAGGCAAATGCTCTACCCGCTATACTATAGCTCCAGCCCCTTAAATATTTTCTGAATAAATATTTAGTAGAAATTCTGTGGCGTGGGGCAGGGAGATAGTACAGAGGTAGGGCACTTGTCCTGCCCGTGAATT
Organism: Sorex fumeus; assembly: GCF_029834395.1. Taxonomy (NCBI): domain Eukaryota; kingdom Metazoa; phylum Chordata; class Mammalia; order Eulipotyphla; family Soricidae; genus Sorex; species Sorex fumeus. Next base: position 8,800,488 of record NW_026606187.1, read on the forward strand.
GGGTTCTGACATGGGTTCTATCAGGGATAGAACACGGGTTCCATCCCTGACATCACATAGTCCCTGAAGCTTGACAGGAGTGATCCCTGAGCACAAGGCAGGAGTAAGTACTGAGCACTGCTTGTTGTGGTCCTCAAACAAAAAACAAACAAAAAAGAAGCCCCGAGACTGAGGACAGCCTGATGTGCCCCCCAAAACACAACAAAATTATAAAGAAGTGCCTAGTATTTCATGTGTGTGTGTGTATGTGTGTGTATGTGTGTGTCTGTGTGTGTGTCTTTTTCTTTGGGTGTGGGGTGGGATCAAGCGCTGCTGTATTTGGGGGATATTCCTGGTTCTGTGCTTAGGAGTGACTCCTGGTGACTCAAAGATCCAGATGTTGTGTAGGGACCTGTACCAGGGCCAACAGGTTGCAAGACAAGCTACCTATGTCCTGTACTATCTTTCTGATATGTATTTACTCACTCTAGGAATGTGTTTTCTACAGTCCAGACCTTTCCAGTGCCATGGCCACTACTTCATCATTGCTTCTACTTCACATTTGATCTTCTCTGGTGGTGAAGGAACTTCAGTTTTTTTTAAGGTGTTTTGAAGGTCCTGTTGATAATGGTTAAATTCTCAGAGAGCGTGGGCTGGAGTGATAGACAGAACAGCAGATAGGGCACTTTCCTTGTACATGGCCGACGGGGCTTCCATCCCTAGCACCCCATATTGTGCCCTGTGCCCTCCAGGGGTAATTCCTGAGCACTGAGCCAAGAGTAAGACCTGAGAACCACTGGGTATGCCCCCCCAAATAATTCAGAGAGAGGGGTTGGACCTGTACCATGACAGGTAGGATGTTTGCCTTGCACACGGCCAATCTGGATTCGATCCCAGGCATCCTGTATGGTCTCCTGAGCACCGCCAGGAGTTATTTCATGCATGGGGAGCCAGGAGTAACCCCTGAGCATTGCCAGGTGTGGTCCTCCCCCAACATAAATTTACAGAGAGCAGTCCAAGCTCAAGTGGCAAAATCTCAAGACACTTATAGTTGTCCTTCACCTGGGCGATCCCTGCGGCTGAGTACATGTGCTGCCATGGTCTAACAGCAGTGAGAGAGGACCCGGGCTCCTTTACACAAGTCTGTTTCCTCAATGGTGGCAGTGGTCTGCAGGCACTAACCTTTCTTCCAAATAACCCTCTGGTGCTGGCCACCAACCATCTCTTCACCCGGGTTTTCTCACCACCTCTACCTTTTTGGTTTTTAAAAGGTAAGTAAAGTAAAGTAAAGGCCCTCCCGTTGATCGTCGATTTGCTCGAGCGGGCCCAGTAACGTCTCCATTGGAGACTTTGTTGTTACTGTGTCTGGCATATCGAATACTCTCGGTAGCTTGCCGGGCTCTCTGAGAGGGGCGGAGGAATCAAACTCGGGTCGGCCATGTTGGCCGCTTGTAAGGCGAACGCCCTACCCGCTGTGCTATCTTATTTATTTATTTATTTTGCTTTTTGGGTCACACCTGGCGATGCACAGGGGTTACTCCTGGCTCTGCACTCAAGAGTTACTCCTGGCGGTGCTCAGGGGACCATATGGGATACTGGGAATCAAACCCGGTTCGGTCGCGTGCAAGGCAAATGCCCTAACCACTGTGCTACCTCTCCAGCCTCTTTTTGTTTTTTTAGTAGTAATTAGAGGTTAGTAATTAGCGGTCCCCATGCTTATTTAACCCATTACTCACTCCCAGAAAAAAAAAATCACCCAGATTGTCCCTTGGAAATCTATCTTCCTCAAATGAAGAAGCATAAAATGCTCCTCTGTTTGAAGGTGTGTGTGTGTGTGTGTGTGTGTGTATGTGTGTATGTGTGTGTCTCTGTGTGTGTCTTTTTCTTTGGGTGTGGGGTGGGATCATGCGCTGCTGTGTTTGGGGGATATTCCAACAGAGGCTACGTCGGCTCCCCTGCACCTTTCCAGGGTGCTCTCCCACTAGGGGGCAGTATCGCCAGTTTTGGGAAACCGATGAGACAATGTATGAACTATTTCTTTTTGTATTCCTGCTTTACCAACCTCTATTCTGCACAAATCAGTATCTTACTTTACCAAAGTTTAGGACAAGGAAGAAGAGCACAGCACTAACATTCCAATACATTTTATGGTTCATTGCATAGCAAATGTAAAAAACCACAACATTCCATTGTCAAAATAAAATGATTTCAAACCAAAAAGGCACTCTGAGTAGACTCTGCCCTCCACTGTTATGAAACTACACAAGGTGGCGCTCGCGGACCTCATCTAGTTATGCCTCAAGGACAATCTCAGGCTTTCTTGGTGACTATCCAAAGGGTTTTTATTAATTTTAATCGACTTGCTTGAGCGGACCCAGTAACGTCTCCATCGTGAGACTTGTTGTTACTGTGTTTGGCATATCGAATATGTCATGGGTAGCTTGCCAGGCTTTGCCCTGCGGGCGAGACACTCTCTGTAGCTTGCTGGGTTCTCCGAGAGGGGCAGAAGAATCGAACCCAGCTCGGCCGGGCAGGCTGTGTGCAAGGCAAACGCCCTACCACTGTGCTATCGCTCCAGCCCATTAATTTTAATATTTTTGTTAAATTTATATTTAGGTCATATGTTTACAATAGTATCAATAGAGGGTTTTTATCATTTTGATATACTATTTCAAGATTTTTGGCTTCCTCCAAAAGAAGAAGTCAGATCACGTTAATGGCATTTTTTTTTCTTTCTGGACCACACTCAGGTGTTCAGGATTTATTGCTGGCTCTGCGCTCAGGGATCGCTTCTGGCAGGGCTGGGGGACCATATGGGGTGCCCGGGATTGAGGAGATTGAATCTAGGTCAGCCCGTGTGCAAGGCAAATGTACTATTTCTCCGGCCCTTAATATGCTCTTTCAATTTTTGAAAATATTCCTTATTTTGTGCTTCCAGGTCTTAATTACTGCTTTTCTCTTTGGTCCTGTCGGCGCTCGGGATGTACTCTTTGGCTGGCTGGCTTCTCTCTCTCTCTCTCTCTCTCTCTCTCTCTCTCTCTCTCTCTCTCTCATAAATCTATTTTTTTAATAAATCTTTTTTATATATATATATAATTTTCTTTTTGGTCCTGTCGGTACCTCCTCAGGATGTACTCTTTTCCTTGCCAGCTTGCTGGCTGGCCAGCTGGCTTTACTCTTTTTTTTTAAATAATTTTTTTTAATAAATTTTTTTCACGATGGATCACCGGGAGGCACAAGGACAGACAGACAAACTTTCGTGCTCCCGGGTTTGTCAGACCATGACCCCGGGAGTGAATGAGTGAGTGAGTACCCGTCCGTCCACCCGTGCCCATGCTCCACCAGCAAGATCCAGGCCCTCCCTGCTTTCCTCTTTGGTCCTGTCGGCGCTCGGGATGTACTCTTTGGCTGGCTGGCCGGCTGGCTGGCTTCTCTCTGTCTCTCTCTCTCGTAAATCTATTTTTTTAATAAATCTTTTAAATATATATATATAATTTTCTTTTTGGTCCTGTCGGTACCTCCTCAGGATGTACTCTTTTCCTTGCTGGCTTGCTGGCTGGCCGGCTGGCTGGTTGACTGGCTGGCTTTCCTCTTTTTTTTTTTTAATTTTTTCACGAAGGGACAAGCTTGAGGGACAGGGACAGACTGACAAACTTTCGTGCTCACGTGTCTGTTTTACCATGATCGTCGACATACCAACATCCAGTACCCATCTCTCCACCCGTGCCCATGCTCTACCGCCCCTATCCAGGCCCTGCTTCTCTATTTGGTTCTGTCAGTGTTCAGGGTGGACTCTGTCGCTCGCTTGCTTGTTGCCTCCTTGTCAGCTAGCTTGCTAGCTTTTCCTTGCTTGTTTTTGCTTGCTTGCTTGCTTGCTTGCTCGCTCTGCTGGTTTTGCTGGCTTGCTTATTGACATGAACTCACTTTTTTTTTTTTAAATGTAGTCATTATTTTTAGGACAAACCGGCAGGCTACCGAATGTCATCTGCCCACACCGCAGAGTCTGGCAAACTCCCCGAGGCGTACCCAATATGCCAAATACCAGTCACAAGGATGGGTCTCATTCTCCTAAGCCTGACACAGCCTTGAATATGGCACTTTTTAAAAATCTCAGGCTGGGGCCTGCTCAAGGCAAGTGAGCTTTCTTTCTTTCTTTCTTTCTTTCTTTCTTTCTTTCTTTCTTTCTTTTCTTTCTTTCTTTCTTTCCTTCTTTCTTTCTTTCTTTTTTGATTGTCGAATTATTTTATCTCATTTGATTTTTTTCGAAGGACATGCCAATGGACTCATAGAAACAAACTTCAGGCAAAGGTTGGGGAGAAAAATCAGTCACACTCATACTCTAAGTCTTGGAATCAAAGGGCGCATGCTTTTGCTTTCTTTGGCTTGCTTTTGCTGCAAGTGTGTGTTGGGGGCGGGGGGGGGGGGCGGGGGGGAATGAAAGCCAGTGCCGGCGATAAAGCTGAAGCCTCTCTTTTAAATCTACCTGAGCTGCTTGCAGGACTTTCCTAGGAAACCCCCGCCCGAATTCTCTAGCCGGAGGGTGGCGGGGGGGGGGCGCTTTTCGGGTGGGGGTGGCAGTGGGGGAGAGAAGGAGAATGAGAACGGACACGAACGAATGGACACGGCGGGGAGGGGAGGGAAGGGGAGGGGAGGGGAGGGGACGTGAGGGGAAGGCGGCAGGAACCATCTCGGTGGGCGGTGCCCGTGGCCATGGCGGCCCCAGAGCTTCCCGGGAGTTGTGGTCCTTGAACCAGGGTCTTCTTTCTTTCTTTCTTTCTTTCTTTCTTTCTTTCTTTCTTTCTTTCTTTTTTGATTGTCGAATTATTTTATCTCATTTGATTTTTTTCGAAGGACATGCCAATGGACTCATAGAAACAAACTTCAGGCAAAGGTTGGGGAGAAAAATCAGTCACACTCATACTCTAAGTCTTGGAATCAAAGGGCGCATGCTTTTGCTTTCTTTGGCTTGCTTTTGCTGCAAGTGTGTGTTGGGGGCAAGGGGGGGCATGGGCGGGGGGGGGGGTGAATGAAAGCCAGTGCCGGCGATCAAGCTGAAAACTCTCTTTTAAATATACCTGAGCTGCTTGCAGAACTTTCCTAGGAAACCCCCGCCTGAATTCTCTAGCCGTAGGGTGGAGGGGGGCGCTTTTCGGGTGGGGGTGGCGGTGGGGTGGGTGAGAGGAGAACGAATGGAAACGAACGGACGGACACAGCAGGGAGGGGAGGGGAGTGGAGGGGAGGGGAAGGCGGCAGGAACCATCTCGGCGGGCGGTTACCGTGGCCGTGGCGGCCCCAGAGCTTCCCGGGAGTTGTGGTCCTTGAACCAGGGTTTTGGTTTCATTTTCCCTCAAAAAAAATCAATCAATCAATCAATCACAAAGATTGGTGTCCTCAGAGGCCAGAGGGAACCTGACTCCAAGCCAGCGGGCCCCGTCGCCTCTTTTTGCAGGATAATTGCCGTCCAGGGCTCCGGGGTTCCGGGGCTCATGGGCTCCAGCTGTTTCGCCCTGCCCCGCCCCGCCCCCTCCCGCCCCCCCACGACCGTCCAGCCTGCCCAGAGGGTGAGGGCGGGGGAGGAGGAAGAGATGCCACTCTCTGTCGGTATCTTACTTGGAGATAAGATCTGCTAAGCGCTCTTGGGTGGGTGTAGGCTTTGGACATGCACCTCAGAGGTGGGGTTGGAATGGGAGGTGGTAGGGTGGGTGACCTCTTTCAGCTTGTCCTGGCAGGTGGGGGAGGGGAGCAGGAGAAAGGGGAGCAAGAGAAAGGGAAAACCGCGGCTCGGGAGAAAACTCCTCGCTCCTTCCTGGGCACTTCAAGAAACAGCCTTCCTGGAGGCCAAATCAATCCTCCTTGACTCTGCGGCCCTGGTTTTCTCAATGTAAAGATCCGACCCCTCTGCCGCCTTCCGCCCCCCCCCCCCCGCCTCCCCCTCCCCCGTGGGCTGATCAAGTGACACAAAGCCTGGGGAGAGGTGGGGCATGGGGGGAGGGGGAGGATGGGGGGCGAGGACGATGGTGGTGGTGGTGGTGGTATGGCACTTTTTAAAAATCTCAGGCTGGGGCCAGCTCAAGGGAAGCAAGCAAGCTTGCTTGCTTTTCTTTCTTTCTTTCTTTCTTTCTTTCTTTCTTTCTTTCTTTCTTTTTTCATTGTCGAATTATTTTATCTCATTTGATTTTTTTCGAAGGACATGCCAATATGGACTCATAGAAACAAACTTCAGGCAAAGGTTGGGGAGAAAAATCAGTCACACTCATACTCTAACTCTTGGAATCAAAGGGCGCATGCTTTTGCTTTCTTTGGCTTGCTTTTGCTGCAAGTGTGTGTTGGGGGCGGGGGGGGCGGGGGGGGGGAATGAAAGCCAGTGCCGGCGATAAAGCTGAAGCCTCTCTTTTAAATCTACCTGAGCTGCTTGCAGGACTTTCCTAGGAAACCCCCGCCCGAGTTCTCTAGCCGGAGGGTGGCGGGGGGGGGGGTGCTTTTCGGGTGGGGGTGGCGGTGGGGGAGAGAAGGAGAATGAGAACGGACACGAACGAACGGACACGGCGGGGAGGGGAGGGGAGGGGAGGGGAGGGGAAGGCGGCGGGAACCATCTCGGTTGTCGGTGCCCATGGCCGTGGCGGCCCCAGAGCTTCCCGGGAGTTGTGGTCCTTGAACCAGGGTTTTGGTTTCATTTTCCTTCAAAAAAAAATCAATCAATCAATCACAAAGATGGTATCTTACTTGGAGATAAGATCTGCTAAGCGCTCTTGGGTGGGTGTAGGCTTTGGACACGCACCTCAGAGGTGGGGTTGGAATGGGAGGTGGTAGGGTGGGTGACCTCTTTCAGCTTGTCGCTGGCGGGCGGGGGAGGGGAGCAGGAGAAAGGGGAGCAAGAGAAAGGGAAAACCGCGGCTCGGAGAAAACTCCTCGCTCCTTCCTGGGCACTTCAAGAAACAGCCTTCCTGGAGGCCAAATCAATCCTCCTTGACTCTGCGGCCCTGGTTTTCTCGATGTAAAGACCCGACCCCTCCGCCCCTTCCCCCCCCCCCCCCGCCCCGCCTCCCCCTCCCCCGTGGGCTGATCAAGTGACACAAAGCCTGGGGAGAGGTGGGGCGGGGGGGGGGGGGAGGGGGGGCGAGGGCGATGGTGGTGGTGGTGGTGAAGGAACTTTGGTGAAGATGCAGTAGCTTCAAAGTACTGTGAACAGAAAACACGAATCATTGATAAAATTCCCCGGGGGGTGGGGGGGGAAGGAAATCATGGCACTTTTTTTTTAAATTTTATTGACTCACCTGTGAGATCTTTACAAGCTTTCATGTTTGGGGGACAGTCACACAATGATCAAACACCCATCCCTCCACCAGTGCACATTTCCCACCACCAATATCCCGGGCATTATAACCCCGCCTACACACACACACACACACACACACACACACACACACACACACACAGACACACACAGGCACACACCCTCCCCCTGCCTCCCTGCCTCTGTGGCAGACACATATTCCCCATTCTCTCTCCCTCACCTTCTCCCCTCTTTTCGGGGTTTATGCTTTGCAATACAGACACTGAGAGGTCATCATGTTTGGCCCTTTTTCTACTTTCAGCACATATCTCCCATCCTGACCGGTTCCTTGAGCCATCATTTTCTTCGGGATCAAAGATCCTTCGTACCCAATAGGCCAAATACCAGTCACAAGGATGGGTCTCATTCTCCACCGCCCCTATCCAGGCCCTGCTTGCTCCTCTATTTGGTTCTGTCGGTGGTCAGGGTGGACTCTGTCGCTCGCTTGCTTGTTGCCTGCTTGCTTGTCGGCTAGCTTGCTTGCTTGCTTGCTTGCTTGCTTGCTTGCTTGCTGGCTTGCTCTGCTGGCTTTACTGGCTTGCTTATTGACATGAACTCACTTTTTTTTAAAATGTAGTCATTTTTTTGTAGTCTCATTCTCCTAAGCCTGAAACAGCCTTGAATAGGGCACTGTTTCAAAATCTCAGGGTGGGGCCAGCTCCAGGCAAGCGACGAACAACAGGATGGTCGTGGTCGTGGTCGTATTCATTATTTATTTAAATAAATACTTACTCTTTTTGCTGAATGAGTGATTTCCATGACCCCTTGGAGTGCCAGGGACCGAACCTGGGTCCACAGCCACCCAAGGCCAGCCATACTCAGGCCAAGCAGCTCGCCTTTCCATGGACTGAGAAGTCTCCATACTGGCTCCACCAGGCTGAAACGGACATCATTCGGACCAGCAGCGAATTCTCCAAATCCTTTTCGTGTCCCTATTCCCTATTCACGGCCGTGAAGGAGGGAATAGGGACACGAAAAGGATTTGGAGGGTTTGCGGGATTTGGAGGCTGGAGCGCTAGCAAAGCGGCAGGGCGTTTCCCTGCCACTCAAGCCGCCGCAGCGGGGGCCCGCCTGCCTTGCCAGCTTCAACTCCTCCGCCCCTCCCCCCAGGGCGAATGTGCCACCTCGACAGGCACCCCTGTCAAGAGAAACTTCCCTTCTCTCTTCCAGCTGCCTTCTCCCCTTGGCTCATGAGGCAGGCTTCCAGCTAGGGAGCAATCTTCTCGTGCCGGCCGGCTGGCCGGCCGGCCGTGTATCTACTCTCCTTAGGTGTGAGCCTCATGGGATGTGGTTGGACACTCCACCCACGAGTGCAGTCCTTCTCCGGCTGTCCCTCTCTTTCTGACTCATTTCACTTAGCATGAGACGCGCTGCGCGTCTATCCATGGACTCGTACTCTTTTTGCTGGCTGGCTCGCTTGCATGCTTGCTTGCTTCCTTCTTTGCTTTTGCTTGCTTGCTTGCTTGCTCACTTACGGTTGCTTGTTTTTCTTTTTATACATACGTACACATGTACGTACGTACATATGTATGCGTGTATATTATATATATGTGTACATATATATGTATTTTTTTTTTAATAAATGTCTTGAATGAATCGCCGTGAGGTACAGGGACAAACTGACAAAACTTTCTTCCCTCCCCCCGTCCCTCCCCATCCCTCCGTCTTCCCTCCGTGTCCATCTCCAGAGATTCCAACCGGGGTCACGGGGTGCAAGCTGCCCAGAGTTCACGTGTGGCACAGGTGCCTGACTTGACTCCCGTTCTATTTTTTTTTCTGCCATCCGGACCCGGACCCCTCGGCTATGTCCCCAGCCTCACGTGTCCCTTAGGTTCGTGGTGTCACGTCTCCATCTCGAGGTCGTTTTAAAACGCGTTAAGCCACGTGAAACACGCACTCGCGCACGCACCCACCCACCCACTCACTCACGCCCGCCCGCCCCGCAACACCACCGCTTCACAGTGACCGATTCGGGAAATGTTGAAGAGAAACGAGCGGGTGGTCGTGCGCTCTCTCGATGTGGGTGCCGCCGCGCCACACTGCACAACGTCCTGCATTTAGTTTCGCGAGTGGCTACGACTAGGGTGTGCTCGTTCCCGAGGGTGCCCAGTTGCCCGAGAGGGCCACGGTGCCGGTTCCTTGGTGGAAATCTCCACGAAACTCCGCCGGGGCGAACCCAAACCGCTCCTTTCTGTGGACCCAGCTCGGATGATTTCCTAGAGCCGCTTCATGTCTCACGCCACCGCCACCGCCGCTGCCGCATCTTCTTGGTGTCCCCAGGGAGGGAGCCGGGGAACAACGAACTGGAACGCTCTCTCTCTCTCTGTCTCTCTCTCTGTCTCTCTCTCTCTGTCTCTCTCTCTCTCTCTCTCTCTCTCTCGGGTTGCGTCACCTATTCCTCCGGGGAGGTTGGCCCCTGACAGATGGACGGGTCCTTCCCGGTCTTTTCGTCAAGTTCATCGGGCTTGGGTGGATCTTCTGAGCTCTGGGTGCCTTGTCCATCCAGTCCGCTGTGAACCCCAAACAGGCACGCAGAGGCCGAGAGGGAGACGGAGATGGACACGGACGCACGCACAGAGACACAGAACAGGCAGGCGGCCCGCGCGCTCAAACACACACACTGAGTGGTGGGGGGTGGTTTTAGTTTGTGGGGGTGGGGGGAATTGTCCTCCTCCCCATCCCCAAGGCCCTGCCTGTTTCTCGAGGGGAGGGAGGGGCGGTGGGATTTAGTTTCCCTCCACAGGAGTCGCGCAGGGCGGGGTGGCGATCGCTCTGAGGTTGCTCGGGCGCCACCTGCCGTCCGCTTTTCTATGGCGCCGGAGCTCCTCTGGGCTGACGGGAGCGATTCACTCGCACTACCCGAGGCGGCTTCCAGGATGTCGGCGTCCGAGTCAACTTCGGTCCCGCTGTCAAGGCGCCACCTCGCGAGGAGCGACGGTGGAGATTGGAACTGCAGGTTCTTGAGGGAGGCCATGTTGCATTCGCAGCCGGGTGCCGGCGCCAGGGCTGGCTGCCCGGGCGGGTCGACCAGCACACCGGCGGTGGGTGGCGCCGTAGCTCCAGGGTCGGCAAGCAGCCCGGAGAGGGGCCGAGGGCCGGGACGGGCGCAGGACGACCCGGGAGCACGGCCCAGCCCTCGGCCGGCAGGTGCCCTGGAGCTAAGCCCCGGGGTCGGGAGTGGCCCGGAGCGGGGCGAGGGCCGGGCCTGGCCGGGCGCGGGGCGGCCCGGGCGCGTGTCCCGGCCCTAAGCCGGCCCCCTCCGGGCCGCTGCCGACCCCGGGGCTTAGCTCCGCGGCACCCGCCGTCCGAGGGCCGGGCGGCGCGCCCGGGCACCCCCGCGCCCAGCCTGGCCCTCGGCCCCACTCCGGGCCGCTGCCGACCCCGGGGCTTAGCTCCGCAGCACGCGCCGGCCGAGGGCCGGGCCGCGCGCCCGGGCCGCCCCGCGCCCGGGCCGGCCCTTGGCCCCACTCTGGGCACCTGCCGACCCCGGGGTTTAGCTCCGCGGCACCCAACAGCCGAGGGCCAGGCCACGGGCCCGGGTCGCCCCGCGCCCGGCCCGGCCCTCGGTCGCGCTCTGGGCTGCTGCCGACCCCGGGGCTTAGCTCCGCGGCACCCGCCAGCGGAGGGCCGGGTTGCGCGCCTGGGCCGCCCCGCGCCAGGCCCGGCCCTCGGCCCCGCTCTGGGCCGCTGCCGATCGCGGAGCTTAGCTCCACGGCACCCGCAGGCGGAGGGCCAGGCCGCGTGCCCGGGCTGCCCTGCGCCCGGCCCGGCCCTCGACCCCGCTCTGGGCCGCTGCTGACCCTGGAGCTTAGCTCCGCGGCACCTGCCGGTGGAAGGCTGGGCCACGCACCCGGGCTGCCCCGCACCCGGCCCGGCCCTCGGCCCCGCTCCGGGCAGCAGCCGACCCCGGGGCTTAGCTCCATGGCACCCGCCTCCGAAGGGCCGTGCCGCGCGCCCGGAACGCCCCGCGTCTGTCTCGGCCCTCGGCCCCTATCCGGACCGCTGCTGACCCCGGGGCTTATCTCCGCGGTGCCCGCCGGCGGAGGGGCGGGCCGCGCGCCCGGGCCGCCCCGCGCCATGCCAGGCCCTCGGGCCCGCACCGGACCGCTGCCAACCCAGGGACTTAGCTCCGCGGCATCCGCCGGCGGAGGGCCGGGCCACGCGCCACGGCCGCCTCGCGCCCGGCCCGGCCCTTGGCCCCGCTCCGGGCCACAGCCGACCCCCGGGGCTTAGCTCCGCGGCACCCGCCTCCAAAGTGCCGGGCCACGCGCACGGACCGCCCCGCTCCCGTCCCGAACCTCGGCTGCGCTCCGGGCCGCTGCCGACTCCGGGGCTTAGCTCCGCAGCACCCGCCGGCGGAGGGCCGGGCCGCCCCGCGTCCGGCCCGGCCCTCGGCCCCGCTACTGGCTGCTGCCGACCCCGGGCCTTAGCTCCGCGGCACCCACCGGCCGAAGGTCGGGCCGCGAGCCCAGGACGCCCCGCGCCTGGCCCGGCCCTCGGCCCCTCTTCGGGCCGCTGCCGACCCCGGGGCTTAGCTCCGTGGCACCCGCCGGTGGAGGGCCGGGTCGCGCGCCCGGGCCGCCCCGCGCATGGCCCTGCCCTCAGCCCCATTCCGGGCCGCTGCCGACCCCGGGGCTTAGCTCCGCGGGACTCGCCGGCGGAGGGCAGGGCCGCGTGCCCGGGCCGCCCCGTGCCCGGCCCGGCCTTCTGCCCCGCTCTGGGCCGCAGCCGACACCGGGGCTTAGCTCTGAGGCACCCGCCATCCGACGGACGGGCCGCGCGCACGGGCCGCCCTGCGACCACGCTCCTGGCCGCTGCCGACCCCGGGGCTTAGCACCGCGGCACCCGCGGGACGAGAGCCGGGCCGCGCGCCCGGGCCACCCCGCGCCCGGGCTGGCCCTTGGCCCAGCTCCGGGCCCCTGCTGACCCCGGAGCTTAGCTCCGCGGCACCCGCAGGCGGAGGGCCGGGCCGCGCGCCCGGGCTGCCCTGCGCCCGGCCCGGCACTCGGCCCCGCTCTGGGCCGCTGCCGACCCTGGAGCTTAGCTCCGCGTCACCCGGCGGCGGAGGGCAGGGCCGCGCGCCCGGGCCACCCTGTGCCCGGCCCGGCCCTCGGCCCCATTCCGGGCCGCTGCCGACCCCGGGCTTAGCTCCGTGGTACCCGCCGGTGGAGGGCCCCGTCGCGCGCCCGGGCCCCCACGTGGCAGGTCCGGCCCTCGTCCCCGCTCCGGGCCGCTGCCGACCCTGGAGCTTAACTCCCCGGCACCCGCAGGCTGAGGGCCGGGTTGCGCGCCTGGGCCGCCCCGCGCACGGCCCTGCCCTCAGCCCCGCTCCGGGCCGCTGCCGACCCTGGGGCTTAGCTCCGCGGCACCCGCCGGCGGAGGGCAGGGCCGCACGCCCGGGCTGTCCCGCGCCCGGCCCTGCCCTTGGCCCCGCTCCGGGCCGCTGCCGACCCCGGAGCTTAGCTCCGCAACACCCCCTCCGGAGGACCGGGCCACGCGCCCGGACCGCCCCGCGTCCGGCCCGGCCCTCGGCCCCGCTCCTGGCCGCAGCCGACCCCGGGGCTTAGCTCCGTGGCACCCGCTTCCGAAGGGTCAGGCCGCGCGCCCGGAACGCCCCGCGTCCATCTCGGCCCTCGGCCCCTGTCCGGACCGCTGCCGACACCAGGGCTTAGCTCCGCAGCATCCACCGGCGGAAGGCCGGGCCGCGCGCCCGGGCTGCCTCGCGCCCAGCCTGGCCCTCGGCCCCTGTCCGGACCGCTGCTGACCCCGGGGCTTAGCTCCACGGTACCCACCGGAGGAGGGGCGGGCCGCGCGCCCAAGCCGCCCCGCGCCATGCCCGGCCCTCGGGCCCGCACCGGACCGCTGCCGACCCCGGGGCTTAGCTCCGTGGCACCCGCCTCCAAAGTGCCGGGCCACGCGCATGGACCGTCCCGCTCCCGTCCCGACCCTCGGCTGCGCTCCGGGCCACTGCTGACCCCGGGGCTTAGCTCCGCGGAACCCGCCTCCAAAGTGCCGGGCCACGTGCATGAACCTCCCCGCGTCCGGCCCGGCCCTCGGCCCCGCTCCTGGCCGCTGCCGACCCCGGGCCTTAACTCCGCGGCACCCAACGGCCTAAGGTCGGGCCGCGTGCCCGGGACGCCCCGCGCCTGTCCCAGCCCTCGGCCCCTCTTCGGGCCGCTGCCGACCCCGGGGCTTAGCTCCGCGGCACCCGCCAGCGGAGACCCGGGTCGCGTGCCTGGGCCGCCCCGCGCCAGGCCCAGCCCTCGTCCCCGCTCCGGGCCACTGCCGACCCCGGGGCTTAGCTCCGTGGCACCCGCCAGCGGAGGCCCGGGTCGCGTGCCCGGGCCGCCCCGCGCCTGGCCCAGCCCTCGGCCCCTCTCCGGGCCGCTGCTGACCCTGGGGCTTAGCTCCACGGCACCCGCCAGCGGAGGGCCAGGTTGCGCGCCTGGGCCGCCCCGCGTCAGGCCCGGCCCTCGGCCCCGCTTTGGGCCGCTGCCGATCCCGGAGCTTAGCTCTGCGGCACCCGCAGGCAGAGGGCCGGGCCGCGTGCCCGGGCTGCCCTGCGCCCGGCCCGGCCCTCGACCCCGCTCTGGGCCACTGCCGACCCCGGGGATAAGCTCCGCGGCAGCGCTGGGAGAGGGCCGGGCCGCGCGCCGGGGCAGCCCCGCGCCAGGCCTGGCCCTCGAACCCCCTTCGGGCCGCTGCCGAGCCCGGGGCTTAGCTCCGTGGCACCCCCTGCGGATGACCGTGCCAAGCGCCTGGACCGTCCCACGTCCGGCCCTGCCCTCGGCCCTGCTCCAGGCCGCAGCCAACCCCGGGGCTTAGCTCCGTGGCACCCGTCTCCGAAGGGCCGGGCCGCGCGCACGGACCGCCCCGTGTCTGGCCCGGCCCTCGGCCCCTGTCCGGACCGCTGCCGACACTGGGGCTTAGCTCCGCGGCACCCACCGGCCGAAGGTCGGGGCGCGTACCCAGGCCGCCCCGCGCCTGGTCCGGCCCTCTGCCCCGCTCCGGGCCGCTGCCGACCCCGGGGCTTAGCTGCACGGCACCCGCCAGCGGAGGGCCGGGTCGAGCGCCTGGGCCGCCCCGCGCCTGGCACGGCCCTCGTCCCCGCTCCTTGCCGCTGCCGATCCCGGAGCTTAGCTCCGCGGCACCCACAGGCGGAGGGCCGCGCCGCGCGCCCGGGCTGCCCCACGCCCGGCCCCGCCCTCGGCCCCGCTCCGGGCCGCTGCCCACTCCGGGGGTTAGCTCCGCGGCACCCGCCGGCGGAGGGCCGGTCTGCGCGCCCTGGCCGGCCGCGCCCGGCCCGGCCGTCTGTCCCGCTCCGGGCCACTACCGACCCCGGGCTTAGCTTCACGGCCCCCCGTGCGGAGGACCGGGCCGCTCGCCCGGGCCGCCCTGCGCCCGGCCCGGCCTTCGGGCTCGCTCCGGGCCACTGCCGACCCCGGGGATAAGCTCCGCGGCACCGCCGGGAGAGGGCCGGGCCGCGCGCCGGGGCAGCCCCGTACCCGGCCAGGCCCTCGACCCCCCTTCGGGTCGCTGTCGAGCCCGGGGCCTAGCTCCGTGGCACCCCCTGCGGAGGACCGTGCCAAGCGCCCGGACCGCCCCGCGTCCGGCCCTGCCCTCGGCCCTGCTCCGGGCTGCAGCCGACCCCGGGGCTTAGCTCCGTGGCACCCGTCTCCGAAGGGCTGGGCCGCGCGCCCGGACCGCCCCGTGTCTGACCCGGCCCTCGTCCCCTGTCCAGACCGCTGCTGACACCGGGGCTTAGATCCGCGGCACCGCCAGCCGAGGGCTGGGCCGCGCGCCAGTGCCGCCCCGCACTCGGCCGGGCCCGCAGAACCGC
Organism: Sorex fumeus; assembly: GCF_029834395.1. NCBI lineage: Eukaryota > Metazoa > Chordata > Mammalia > Eulipotyphla > Soricidae > Sorex > Sorex fumeus. The sequence goes on from NW_026606187.1 coordinate 8,815,640, forward strand.
TCCGGGCCGCTGCCGACCCCGGGGTTTAGCTCTGCGGCACACACCGGCGGAGGGCCGGTCCTCGCGCCCGGGCCGGCTGCGCCCTTCACTGCCCTTGGCCCCGCTCCAGACCGCTGCCGACCCCGGGGCTTAGCTCCGCGGCACCCGTGAGCCGAAGGCCGGGCCGCGTGCCTGGGCCGCACTGCGCCCGGGCCGGCCCTCGGCCCCTGTTCCGGCCGCTGCTGACACCAGGGCTTAGCTCCGCGGCACCCGCCCGCTCCGGGCCGCTGCCGACCCAGGGGCTTAGCTCCGCGGCACCCGCGAGCCGAAGGCCGGGCCGCGTGCCTGGGCCGCACTGCGCCCGGGCCGGCCCTCGGCCCCTGTTCCGGCCGCTGCCGACACCAAGGCTTAGCTCCGCGGCACCCGCCGACGGAGGGCCGGGCCGCGCGCCCGGGCCGGCCGTGCCCTACCCGGCCCTCGGCCCAGCTCCGGACCGCTGCCGACCCCGGTGCTCAGCTCCACGGCACCCGCGGGCCGAGGGCCGCGCCGCGAGCCAGGGCCGCCCCATGCCTGGTCCGGCCATCGGCACCTCTCCGGGCCGCTGCCGACCCCGGGGCTTAGCTCCGCGGCACCCCCCGCCGGAGGGCCGGGCCAAGCGTCCGGGCCGACCAGGGCCCGGTACGGCCCTTGTCCCCGATTCGGGCCGCTGCCGACGCCATGGCTTATATCCGCGGCACCCGCCGTCGGAGGACCGGTCCGCGCGCCCAGGCTGCCCCGCGCCTGGCCCGGCCCTCGGCCCCTCTCCGGGTCGCTGCCGACTCCTGGTCTTAGCTCCGCGGCACCCGTCAGCGAAGGGGCGTGCCGCGCGCCCGGACCACACCGTGCCCGGCCGGGCCCTTGCCCCTGCTCCGTGCTGGTCCCTACCCCGGGGCTTAGCTCCGGGGCACCCGCGGTGGAGGGCCAGGACGGGCGCGGGGCGGCAAGGGCGCCCTTGCCGCCCCGCGCCCGTCCTGGCCCTCGGCCCCACTCCGGGCCACAGCCGACCCCGGGGCTTAGCTCCGCGGAACCCGCGGGCCGTGGCCCGGACCGCGCGCCCGGGCCAATCCGGGCCCAGCACGGCCCTCGTTCCCGCTTCGGGCTGCTGCCGACCCCGGATCTTAGCTCCGCGGCACCCGCGGACCGAGTGCCGGGCCGCGTGCCCGGGCCGCTCCGCGCCCGGCCCGTCACATGGCCGTGCTCCGGGCTGCTACTGACCCCGGGACTTAGCTCCGCGGCACACGCGGTCCCAGGGCTGGGCCACGAGCTCGGGCCGCCTGCGCCCGGCCTGGCCCTCGGCCCCCTCCCAGCCACTGCTGACCCCGGGGCTTTGCTCCGCGGCACCCGCCGGCGGAGGGCGGGTCCGTGCGACTGGGACGTCCACTCCCGGATCGGCCCTCTGCCCCGATCCGGGCCGCTGCTGACCCTGGATCTTAGCTCCGCGGCACCCGCCGACTGAGGGCCGGGCTGCGCGCCCGAGCTGCCCCGCGCCCGGCCCGGCCCACGGCCCCGCTCCAGGCCGCTGCCGACACTGGGGCTTAGCTCTGCGGAACCCGCGTGCCGAGGGCCGGGTCGCACCACCAGGCCGCCCTGGGACCTTACAGACCCTTGGTCGCGCTCCGGGCTGCTGCCGACCCCGGGACTTAGCTCCGCGGCACTCGCGGGCCGAGCCCCGGGCCGCGCGCCCGGGCCACCCTGCGACTGGCCCGGCCCTCGGCCCCGCTCTGGGCCGCTGGCGACCCTGGGGCTTAGCTCCACGGCACTCGCGGGCCGAGGGCCGGGCCGCGCGCCCGGGCCGCCCCGCGCCCAGCCCGCCCCACGCCCCCGCTCCGGGCCGCTGCCGACCCTGGGGCTTAGCTACGCGGAACTCGAGGGCATAGGGCCGGGCCGCGCCACAGGGCCGACCCGCGCCCTTACCGACCCTCGATCGCGCGCCAGGCTGCTGCAGATCCCGGGACATAGCTCTGCGGCACCCGCCGGCGGAGGGCCGGGCCACATGCGGGGGCTGCCCCGCTCCCGGCATGGACCTCGAACCCGCTCCGGGCCGCTGCCCACCCCGGATCTTAGATCCACGGCACCCGCAGACCGAGGGCAGACCGCGCGCCCGGGCCGCCCCGTGCCCTGCCCGACCCTTGGCCCCGCTCCAGGCCGCTGCCGTCCCAGGGGATTAGCTCCGCGGCAACCGCCGGCGGAGGACAGGGCCGCGTGCCCGGGCCACCCTGCGCCCAGCCCGGCCCTTGGCCCCGCTCCAGGCCGCTGCTGACCCCGGGGCTTAGCTCTGCGGCGCCCGGGGGGCCGAGGGCCCAGCCGCACGCCCGGGCCGACCCACGCCCAGCACGGCCCACGGCCCCGCTCCTGTCCGCTGCTGACCCAAGGGCTTAGCTCTGCGGAAACCTCGGGCCAAGGGCAGGACCGGGCCACTGGGCTGCCCCACGCCCTTACCGACCCGCGGCCGAGCTCCAGGCCGCTGCCGACCCCTGGGCTTAGATCCGCGGCACGCGCCAGCGGAGGGACGGGCCGCGAGCCAGGCTGCCCCGTGCCCGGACAGGCCCTCGGCCCCGCTCCGGGCCTCTGCCGACCCCGGGGCTTAGATCTGCGGCTCCCGCAGGCGAAGGTTTGGTCCACGCGCCCGGTCCGGCCGCACTCTGCCTGGCCCTCGGCCCCAGTCCTGGCCACTGCCGACCACTGAGCTTAGCTGCGCGGCACTCGCCGGCAGAGGGCCGGTCCGCGCGCCAGAGCCGGTCGCGCCCGTCCCGGCCCTCGGCCCCGCACAGGACCGCTGCTGACCCCGGATCATAGCTCCGCGGCACCCGCGGACTGAGGGCCGGGCCACGCACCCGGGCCGCCCCGTGCCCTGCCCGGCCCTCGGCCCCGCTCCGGGCCACTGCCGACCCTGGGGCTTAGCTCCGCGGCACCCACGGGCCGAAGGCCGGTCCGCGCTCCCGAACTGCCCCGTGCCCTTCCCAACACTCGGCCACGCTCCGGGCCACTGCCGACCCCGGGGCTTAGCTCCGCGGGACCCACCGGCGGAGGGGAGGGCCGTGTGCCCGGGCCGAGCCGTGACCGGCCGGGCCCTCGGCCACGCTCCGGGCCGGGGCTGACCCCGGGGCTTAGCTCCGCGGCACCCGCCGGCGGAGGGGAGGGCCGTGTGCCCGGGCCGAGCCGTGCCCGACCGGGCCCTCGGCCGCGTTCTGGGCCGCTGCCGACCCCGTGGCTTAGCACCGTGGCTCCCGTCGGCAGAGGACCGGGCCGCGCGCCCCAGCTACCCCGCGCCCGTCCCGTCCCTCGGCCCCGCTAAGGGCCACTGCCGACACCTTGGCTTAGCTCTGCAGCACCCGCCGGCGGAGGGGCGGGCCGTGTGCCCGGGCCGCGCCATGCCCGGCTGGGCCCTCGATCCCGCTCCGGGCCGCTGCCGACCCCGGGACTTAGCTCCACAGCACCCATGGGCCGAGAGTCGGGCCGCGCGCCCTGGCCGCCCCGCGCCTGGCCCGGTCCTCGTCCCCGCTCCGGGCCGCTGCAAACCCCGGGACTTAGCTCCGCGGCACCCGCCGGCGGAGGGCCGGGCCGCGCGCCCTGGCCGCCTCGCGCCCGACCAGGCCCTCGACCGCTCTCTGGGCCGCTGCCGACCCCGGGGCTTAGCTCCGTGGCACCCGCCAGCCGAGGTCCGGGCTGAGCGCCCAGGTCACCCCGCGTCCAGCACGGCCATCGGCCCCGCTCTGGGCCGCTGCCGACCCTGGGGCATACTTCAGCGGCAACCGTGGGCCCAGAGCCGGGCTGCGCGACCTGGCCGCACCACTCACGGCCCAGCCCTCGGCCGCGCTCCGGGCCGCTGCCGACCCCGGGACTTAGCTCTGCTGCACCTGCTGGCGGAGGGCCGGCCCGCGCGCCGGGTCTGGCCGCTCCCGGCCCGGCCCTCGGCCCCGCTATGGGCCGCTGCCTACCCTGGGGCTTAGCTCCGCGGCAACCGCCGGCGGAGGGCCGGGCCGCGTGACCGGGCCGGCCGCGCCCGCCCCGGCCCTCGGCCCCGCTTTGGGCCACTGCCGACCCCGGGGCTTAGCTCCGCGGCACCCGCGGGCCGAGGGCCGGGCCGCGCGCCAGTGCTGCCCCGCGCACGGCCCGGCCCTCGTCCAGGCTCTGGGCCGCTGCCGACCTCGGGACTTACCTCCGCGAGCACCGCGGACTGAGGGCCAGGCCACGTGCCCGGGCCGCCCTGCTATCGTCCCGACCCTCGGCAGCGATCCAGGCCGCTGCTGACCCCGGGGCTTAGCTCCACGGCACCCGCTGGCCGAGGGCCTGTCCACGCGACCGGGACGGCCCTCGACCCAGCTCTGGGCCACAGCCGACCGCGGGGCTTAGTGCCGCAGCACCCGCGGGCGATGGTCGGGCCACGCGCCCGGGCCGCCCCGCGACCTGCCCTGCCCTCGGCCCCACACCGAACTGCTGCCGACCCCGGGGCTTAGCTCCGCGGCACCCGCGGGTCGAGGGCCTGGCCTCGCACCGGGGCCGCCCTGTGGCCTATACGGCCGCGCGCCCGGGCCGCCCCATGCCCGGCCAGGCCCTGGCCCCGCTCCAGGCGGCTGCCTACCCCGGGGCTTAGCTCCGTGGCACTCGTCAGTGGAGGGCTGGTCCACGAGCCCGGGCCGGCCGCGTCCGGCACGGTCCTCGGCCCCTCTCCTGGCCGCTGATGACCCCGGGGCTTAGCTCCACGGCACCCGCCAGCGGAGGGCGAGGCCACGTGCCCAGGCCGCCCCGCTCCGGACCGGCCCTCGGCCCCGCTCCGGGCCGCTGCTGACCCCGGGGCTTAGATCCGCAGCACCCGTGGACCGAGTGCCGGGCCGCGAGCCCGGGCCGCCCTGCGACCGGCCGCCCTCTGCTCCGCACCGGGCCGCTGCCGAGCCCGGGGCTTAGCTCTGCGGCACCCGCCGGCGGAGGGCCGGGCCGTGCGTCCAGGCGGCCCCCTCGCCCGGCCCGGCCCTCGGCCCCGCTCCGGGCCGCTGCCGACCCCGGCGCTTAACTCCGTGGCAACCCCCGGCCGAGGGCTGGGCTGCGCGCACTTCTAGGCCCGCGCTCGGCCCGGCCCTCGGCCCCGTTCTGGGCCACTGCCGACCCCGGGGCTTAGCTCCGCGGAACCCGCGTGCGAAGGCCGGGCCGCACGCCTGATCTGCCCCGGGACAGGCCCGGCCCTCAGCCCCGCTCCAGGCCGCTGCCGACCCCGGGGCTTAGCTCTGCGGCACCCGCCGGCGTTGGGCTGGGCCGCGTGCCCGGGCTGCCCGCGCACGGCTCGGCCCTCTGCCCCGCTCCGGGCCGCTGCCGACCCCGGGGCTTACCTCCGCGGAACCCACGGGCGGAGGGCCGGGCCGAGCGCCCGGCCAACCCGTGCCCGGCTCGGCTCTCGGCCCCGCAACAGGCCGCTGCCGACCCCGGGACTTAGCACTGTGGCACCCGCTAGCGGAGGGCCGGGCCATGCGCCATGGCCGCCCTGCGCCCAGCACGGCCCTCGGCCCGCCCTGGGCCGCTGCTGACCCCGGGGCTTAGCTCTGCGCAGCCGCGGGCCGAGGGCCGGGCCGTGCACACGGGCTGCCCCACGCCCAGCACGGACCTCGGCCCCGCAACGAGCCGCTGCCGACCCCGGGGCTTAACACCGCGGCACCCGCCGGCGGAGGACCAGGCCACGCGCCCGAGCCGCCCCGCTCCAGTCCCGACCCTCGGCCGCGTTCTGGGCCGCTGCCGACCCCGGGACTTAGCTCTGCCGCACCCGCCGGCGGAGGGCCGGGCCATGCACACGGGCTGCCCCACGCCCAGCACGGAACTCGGCCCCGCTCCGGGCTGCTGCTGACCCCAGGGCTTATCTCCGCGGCACACGACAGCGGAGGGCCAGGCCACGCGCCGGGGCCGCCCCGCGCCTGGCCCAGCACTGGACCCGCTCCGGGCCGCTGCCGACCCCGGGGCTTAGCTCCGCGGCACCCGCGGGCCGAGGGCAGGGCCGCGCTAAGGCCGCAGCACGTCCAGCCCTGCCCTCGGCCCCGCTCAGGGCCGCTGCCGACCCCGGGGCTTAGTTCCGCGGCACCCACGTGCTGAGGGCTGGGCCGCGCGCCCGGGCCGCCCCACGCCCGGCACGTCCCTCGGCCTCGCTCCGGGACACTGCCGACCCCGGGGCTTAGCTCCGCAGCAGTAATGGGCCGAGGGCCGGGCCGCATGCCCGGGCCGCCCCGCGCCCGTACCGACACTCAGCCATGCTCCAGACCGCTGCCAACCCCGGGACTTAGCTCCACGGCACTGCGGGCCGAGGGCCGGACCGCGTGCCCGGGCCGCCCCGCGCCCGAACCGACACTCGGTCGTGCTCCAGTCCGCTGCTGACCCAGGAGCTTAGCTCCGCGGCACCGCCAGCGGAGGGCCTGACAGCGCACCGGGCCGCCCCACGCCCGGCCCGGCCCTCGGCCCCGCCCCAGGCCGCTGCTGCCCCCGGGCCTTAGCTCCGCGGCACCCGCGAGCCGAGGCCCGGGCCGTGCCCCCGGGACACACGGTGCCCGGCCCAGACCTCGGCCCCGCCCCGGGCCGCTGCCGACCCCAGGGCTAAGCTCCGCGGCACCCGCCGGCGGAGTACCGGGACACGCACCCGAGACGCTCCGCTCCGGTCCCCACCATTGGCCGCGTTCTGGGCCACTGCCGACCCCGGGAATTAGCCCTGCGGCACCAGCCGGTGGAGGGAAGAGCCGTGTGCTCGGGCTGCCCCGCGCCTGGCCCGGCCCTCGGCCCCGCTCCGGGCCGCTGCCGACCCCGGGGCTTAACTCCACGGCCCACATGGGCAAAGGGCCGGGCCGCGCGCCCGTGCTGCCCCACGCCCGTACCGACACTCGGCCGTGCTCCAGACCGCTGCCGACCCCGGGGCTTAGCTCCGCGGCACCCGCCGGCCGAGGGCCGGGCCGCTCGCCCGGGACACCCCACGCCTGGCCCATCCCTCGGCCCCACTCCAGGCCACTGACAACCCCGGGGCTTAGCCCCGCGGCATCCGCCGGCGGAGGACCAGGCCGCGCGCCCGAGCTGCCCCGCTCCCTTCCTGACCCTCGGCCACGTTCCGGGCCGCTGCCGATTCTGGGGCTTAGCTTTGTGGCACCTGACGGCGGAGGGACGGGCCGCGCGCCCTGGCTATCCCGCGCCCGGCCCGGCCCTCAGCCCCGCTCCGGGCCTCTGCCAACCCCAGTGCTTAGCTCCGCGGCACCCGCGGGCCGAGGGCTGGGCCGCGTGCCAGGGCCGCCCCTCGCCCGTACCGATACTCGGCCGCACTCCAGACCTCTGCTGACCCCGTGTCTTAGCCCCGCGGCATCGGCCGGCGGAGGTCCGAGCCGCGCGCCCGAGCCGCCCCACTCCCTTAATGACCCTCGGCCGCGTTCCAGGCCGCTGCCGACCCCGGGGCTTAGCTCCGCGGCACCCGCCGGCCGAGGGCTGGGCCGCTCGCCTGGGCCACCCCACGCCCAGCCCAGTCCTCAGCCCCACTCCGGGCCGCTGCCGACCCCGGGGCTTAGCCCCGCGTCATCCTTCGGCGGAGGGCCGAGCCACGCGCCCGAGCCGCCCCGCTCCCTTGCTGACCCTCGGCCGCGTTCCGGGCCGCTGCCGATTCCGGGGCTTAGCTCTGCGGCACCCGACAGCGGAGGGACGGGCTGCGCACCCTGGCTGTCCGGCGCATGGCCTGGCCCTCAGGCCCGCTCCGGGCCGCTTCCGACCCCGGGGCTTAGCTCTGCGACACCAGTGGGCCTAGGGCCGGGCCGCGCACCTGGTCCTCCCCGCGCCCGGCCCGGCCCTCGGCCACGCTCCGGGCCGCTACCGACCCAGGGGTTTTTGCCCGCTGCACCCACGGCGGATGTCCTGGCCACGCGCCCAGACCGCCCCGCACCTGGCCTGGCCCTTGGCCCCGCCCCGGGCCGCTGCTGACCTTGGGGCTTAGTTCCGCCGCACCCGTGGGCTGAGGGCCGGGCTGCGCGCCTGGGCAGCACCGCCCCGGTCCGGCCCTTGGCCCCGCCCCGGGCTGCTTCCGACCCCGGGGCTTAGCTCCGTGGCACCGCCGGCGGAGGGTCTGGCCACGCGCCCGGGCCGCCCCGCGCCCAGGCCGGCCCTCGGCCCTGCTCCGGGCCGCTGCCGACCCCGGGGCTTAGCTCCACGGCACCCACCGGCGGAGGACCGGGACGTGCACCCGAGCCGCCCCGCTCCCGTCCCGACCATCGGACGCGTTCCGGGCCGCTGACGACCCCGGGGCTTAGCTCCACGGCACCCGCCGGCGTAGGGCCGGGATGCGGCCCGGTCTGCCCCGCGCCTGACCCAGCCCTCGGCCTTGCTCCGGGCCGCTGCCGACACCGGGGCGTAGCTCCGCGGCCCCCGCCAGCGGAGGGCCTGGCCACACGCCCGGGCCTTCCAGTGCCCGGCCCGGCCCTCAGCCCAGCTCCGGGCTGCTGCCGACCCCGGGGCTTAGCTCCGTGGCACCCGCGGGACAAGGGCCCTGCTGCGCGCATGGGCCGCCCTGCTCCCGTCCCGACACTCGGCCGCGCTCCGGTCCGCTGCCTACCCTGGGGCTAAGCTCCGCGGCACCAGCGGGCCAAGGGCCGGGCCGTGCGCCTGGGCCACCCCACGGCTGGCCCGGCCCTCGGCCACGCTCCGGGCCGCTGCCGACCCCGGAACTTAGCTCCGTGGCACCTGCCGGCGGAGGACCAGGCCGCGCGCCTGGGCTGCCCTGCGCCCGGCCCGGCCATCGGCCCTGCTCCGGGCCGATGCCGACCCTGTTGCTTAGCTCCGCAGCACCCGCCGGCGGAGGACCGGGCCACGTGCCCGGGCTGCCCCGATCCCGTCGGGACCCTAGGCCGCGCTCCAGGCTGCTGCCGACCCCGGGGCTTAGCCCTGCGGTACCCGCTGGCATAGGTCCGGGCCGCGCGCCTGGGCCGGCCTGCTTACACCTCGACCCTTGGCCCCGCCCCGGGCCGTTGCTGACCCTGAGGCTTAGCTCTGTGGCACCCGCTGTCCGAGGGTCGGGCCGCGTGCCCGAACCGCCCACTCCCCTCCCATCCCTCGGCCGCGTTCTTGGCCGCTGCCGACCCCGGGGCTTAGATCTGCGGCACCTGCCGGCGGAGGGCTGGGCCGTGCGCCCGTGCCGCCCCACGCCCGGCTCGGCCCTCGGCCCCGCTCCGGGCCTCTGCCGACCCCGGGAGTTAGCTCCGCGGCACCCACGGTCTGAGGGTCGGGCCACGCGCCAGGGCCGCCCCGCGCCTGTACCGACACTCGACTGCGCTCCAGACCGCTGCTGACCCCGGGGCTTAGCTCAGCGGCACCCGTGGGCCGAGGGCCGGGCTGCGCGCCTGGGCCGCTCCGCGCCAGTACGGACACTTGGCCGCGCTCCAGACCGCTGCCGATCCCGGGGCTTAGATCCGCGGCACCCGCCGGCCAAGGGCCGGGCCGCGCGCCTGGGCCACCCCATGCCCGGCCCAGCCCTCGGCCACAGTCTGGGCCACTGCCACCCCGGGTCATAGCCTCGCGGCATCCACTGGCCGAGGGCTGGGCCGCTCGCCCAGGCCACCCCATGCCCGGCCCGGGCTTCGGCCACGCTCCGGGCCGCTGTTGACCCCGGGGCTTTGTTACGCGGCACCCGCCGGCGGAGGACCGCGCCACGTGAACGGGCTGCCCCGATCCCGTCGGGACCCTAGGCCGCGCTCCGGGCTGCTGCCGAACCCGGGGTTTAGCCCGTCGGTACCTGCCGGGGCAGGGCAGGGTCGCGCACCCGGGCCGCCCCGCGTCCGCCTCGGCCCTCGGCTCCACCCCGGACCGCTGCTGACCCCGAGGCTTAGCTCCACAGCACCCGCTGTCCGAGGGATGGGCTGCCGGCCCGAGCAGCACCGCTCCCCTCCCGACCGTCGGCCGCGTTCTGGGCCGCTGCCTATCCCGGGGCTTAGCTCCGCGGCACCCGCAGTCCGAGGGCCGGGCCGCGTGCCCGGGTCGCACCAAGCCCGGCTCGGTCCGCAGCCCCGCTCCGGGCCGCTGCTGACCCCTGGGATTAGCTCCGTGACACCAGCGGGCCGAGGGCGGGGCCGCGTGACTGGGTCTCCCTGCGCTCGGCCCGGCCCTCGGCCACGCTCTGGGCGGCTGTCGACCCAGGGGCTTTGCCCCGCGGCACCCGCCGTAGAATGGCCTGTCTGCGCGCCCGGGCTGCCCCGTGCCCGGCCCGGCCCTCGGCCCCGCCCCAGGCCGCTGCTGACCCCGGGGCTTAGCTCCACGGCACCCGCAGGCCGAGGGCCGGGTCGCGAGCCAGGGTCCCACAGAGCCCGACAGGGCCCTCGGGCCTGCTGCGGGCCGCTGCCGTCCCTGGGGCTTATCTCCGCGCCACCCGCCAGCGGAGGGCCTGGCTACGCGCCGGGGCCGTCCAGCGCCCGGTCCGGCCTTTGGCCCCGCTCCGGGCCGCTGTCGACCCCGGGGCTTAGCTCCGCGGCATCCGCCGGCGGACGACCGGGCCACGTGCCCTGGCTGCCCCGATCCTGTCGGGACCCTCGGCCGTGTTCTGGGCCGCTGCTAACCCCAGGGCTTAGCCCCGCGGCACCAGCGGACCGAGGCTCGTCCCGTCCCTACCCTCGGCCCCGCTTCTGGCTCCTGAGGACCCCTGGGCTTAGCTCCGCAGCACCCCCCGGTGGAGGGCTGGGCCGCGCACCCGGGCCGCCCTGCGCCCGGCTCGGCCCTCGGCCCCTCTCCGGGGTTGCTGCCGACCCCAGGGCTTAGCTCCGTGGCACACGCGGGCCGAGGGCTGGGCCCCGCGCCAGGGCCGCCCCGCGCCCGTACCGACACTCGGCCGCGATCCAGACCGCTGCTGACGCAGGGACTTATATCCGCGGCACCCACCGGCCGAGGGCCGGGCCACGCGCCGTGGCCGCCCCGCGCCAGTACGGACACTCGTCCGCGCTCCAGACTGCTGCTGACCCCGGGGCTTAGATCCGCGGCACCCGCCGGCCGAGGGCCGGGCCGCTCGCCCGGGCCACCCCACGCCAGGCCCAGCCCTTGGCCCCACTCCGGGCTGCTGCCGACCCCGGTGCTTAGCTCCGCGACACCAGCGGGCCGAGGGCCGGGCCGTGCACCTGGGCCTCCCCGCGCCCGCCCCGGCCCTTGGCCACGCTCCGGGCCACTACCGACCCAGGGGTTGTTGCCGCGGCACCCGCCGGCAGATGTCTTGGCCGCGCGCCCGGGCCGCCCCGCACCTTGCCCGGCCCCCGGCCCCAGCACGGGCTGCTGCTGACCTTGGGGCTTAGCTCCGCCGCACCCGCGGGCCAAGGACCGGGCTGCACACCTGGGCCGCCCCGAGCCCAGCCCGCCCTCAGCGCTGCTCCAGGCCGCTGCGACCCTGGGGCTTAGCTATGCGGCACCCACTGCGGAGGACCGGGACGTGCACCCGAGCCGCCCCGCTCCCGTCCCGACCATCGGCTGCATTCCGGGCCGCTGCCAACCCCAGGGCTTAGCTCCACGGCACCCGCCGGCGTAGTCCCAGGCCGCGCCCCTGGCCGCCCTGCGCCTGGCCCGGCCCTCGGCCCCGCTCAGGGTCGCTGCCGACCCTGGGGCTTAGCTCCGTGGCACCCACTGGACAAGGGCCCGGCCACGCGTATGGGCCGCCCCGCTCCCGTCCCGACACTCGGCCGCGCTCCGGGCCGCTGTCTACCCCGGGGCTAAGCTCCGCGGCACCAGCGGGCCGAGGGCCGGGCCACGTGCCTGGGCTGCCCCGATCCCGTCGGAACCCTAGGCCGTGCTCCGGGCCGCTGCCGACCCCGGGGCTTAGCCCCGCGGTACCCGCCGGCGCAGGGCAGGGCCGCGCGCCCTGGCCAGCCCGCATCCGCCTCGGCCCTCGCCCCGCCCCGGGCCGCTGCTGACCCCGAGGCTTAGCTCCGCGGCACCCGCGGTCCGAGGGTCGGGCCGCACGCCCGAGCTGCCCCGCTCCCCTCCCGACCCTCGGCCGCGTTCTGGGCCGCTGCCGACCCCGGGGCTTAGCTCTGCGGCACACGCCGGTAGAGGGCTGGGCCGTGCGCCTGTGCTGCCCCACACCCGGCTCTGCCCTCGACCCCGCTCCGGGCCGCTGCACACCCTGGGGCTTAGCTCCGCGGCACCCACGGGCCGAGGGTCAGGTCGCGCGTCCCGGCCGCCCTGTGCCCGGCCCGGCCCTCTGCCCTGCTCCGGGCCGCTGCCTATCCCGGGCTCAGCTCCGCGGCACCCGTGGTCCAAGGGCCGGGCCGCACGCCCATGCCGCACCATGCCCGTCTCGGTCCTCGGCGCGCTCTGGGCCGCTGCTGACCCCTGGGCTTAGCTCCGTGGCACCAGCGGGCCGAGGGCGGGGCCGCGTGCCTGGGCCTCCCTGCGCCCGGCCCGGCCCTCGGCCACGCTCTGGGCCGCTGCCGACCCAGGGGCATTGCACCGCGGCACCCGTTGTCGGATGGCCTGGCTGCGCGCCCAGGTGGCCCCGCGCCCGGCCCGGCCCTCGGCCCCGCCCCAGGCCGCTGCTGACCCCCGGGCTTAGCTCTGCGGCACCCGCGGGCCGAGGGCCGGGTCGCGCGCCTGGGTCCCACAGAGCCCGGCCGGGCCCTCGGGCCTGCCGCGGGCCGCTGCCGACCCCGGGGCTTAGTTCCGCGCCAGCCGCCAGCGGAGGGCCTGGCCACGCGCCCGGGCCGTCCATTGCATGGTCCGGCCTTCGGCCACGCTCCGGGCCGCTGCCGACCCCGGGGCTTACCTCCGCGGCATCCACCGGTGGAGGACCGGGCTACGTGCCCTGGCTGCCCCGATCCCGTCGGGACCCTCGGCCGTGTTCTGGGCCGCTGCTGACCCCAGGGCTTAGCCCCGAAGCACCAGCGGACCGAGGGTCGGGCCGTGCGGCCAAGCCGCCCTGCTCCCGTCCCGACCCTCGGCCCCGCTTCGGGCAGTCGAGGACCCCGGGGCTTAGCTCCACGGCATCCACCGGCGGAGGGCTGGGCCGCGCACCCGGGCCGCCCCACGCCCGGCTCGGCCCTCGGCCCCTCTCCGGGCCACTGCCGACCCCGGGGCTTAGCTCCGCGGCACACGCGGGCCGAGGGCCGGGCCGCCCCGGGGCCACCACGCGCCTGGCCCGTCCCTGGCTCCGCTCCGGGCCACTTCCAACCCTGGGGCTTAGCTCCGCAGCACCCGTCGGCGAAGGGCTGGGCCACGCGCCCGGGCCTCCCCAAGCCCGGCACATCCCTCGGCCTCACTCCGTGCAGCTGCCGACCCCTGGTCTTAGCTCCGCGGCACCCCCCAGCGGAGGGCCGGGCCACATGCCTGGGCCGCACCGCGCCCGGCCCTGCCCTCGGCCCCGACCCGGGCCGCTTCCGACCCCGAGGCTTAGCTCCGCGGCACCGCAGTCGGAGGGCCTGGCCGCGCGACTGTGCCGCCCCGCACCCGGCCTGGCCCCTGGCACTGCTCCAGGCCGTTGCCGAACCCGGGGCTTAGCTCCGCGGCACCCATGGGCCGAGGGCCGGGAAGCGAGCCGGGGGCGTCCCGCTCCCGTTCTGGCCATGGCCCAGCTCCGGGCTGCTGCCAAACCCGAGGCTTAGCTCTGTGGTACCCGCTGACGAAGAGTCAGGCAGCGTGCAAGGGACAGCCGCGACCGGCCAGGCCGTTGGCCCCGCTCCGGGCCGCTGCCAATGCCGGGGCTTAGCTCCTCGGCATCCACAGGCCGAGGGCCGGGCACTGCGCCCTGGCCGCACCGCGCCCATCCTGGCCCTCAGCCCTGCTCCAGGCTGCTGCCGAACCCGGGGCTTAGCTCCGCAGCACACGCCAACGGAGGGCCTGGCTCCGTGCCCGGGCCGCCCAGCGCCCAGCCCGGCCCTCGGCCCCGCTCCGGGCCGCTGCTGACCCCGGGGCTTAGCTCCGTGGCACACGCGGGCCGAGGGCCGGGCCGCGCCAGGGCCACCCCACGCCCGGACCGGCCCTGGCCCCGCTCCAGCAGGTGCCGACCCCGGGCCTTAACACCCCGGCACCCGCGAGCCGAGGGCTGGGCTGCGCGCCCGGGCTGTCCCGGGCCCGGCACATACCTCGGCCCCGTTCCAGGCCGCTGCCGACCCTTGGGCTTAGCTCCGCGGCACCCCCCGCCAGAGGGCCGGGCCATGCGCCCGGGCCGCACCGGGCCCCGCCCGGCCCTCAGCCCCGCTCCAGGCCGCTGCCGATCCCGGGCCTTAGCTCCACGGCACCCACCGGCAGAGGGCCTGTCCACGCGCCCGGGCTGCCCAGCGCCCAACATGGCCCTCAGCCCCGCTCCGGGCCGCTGCCGAACCCGAAGCTTAGCTCCATGGCACCAGAGGGCCGCGGGCCGGGCCGCGTGCCCGGGCCGCCCCGCGCCCCATCACGTCCCTCGGCCCTGCTCCGGGCCGCTGCCGACCCCGGGGCTTAGCTCCATGGCATCCCCTGGTAGAGGGCCTGGTCATGCCCGGGCCGCACCGCAACCAGCCCGGCCCTCGGCCCTGCTCCGGGCCGCTGCTGACCCCGGGGCTTTGCTCCGTGACACCAGCGGGCCGAGGGCGGGGCTGCGCGCTAGGGCCTCCCCGTGCCCGGCCCGGCCCTCGGCCACGCTCCTGGCCGCTGCTGAACCCGGGGCTTAGCTCCGCGGCACCCGCAGGCCGAGGTCCGGGCCGCGCGCCCGGGCCGCACCGCGCCCGTCGCGGCCCTCGGCCCCTCCCCGGGCCGCTGCCGACCCCGTGGCTTAGCTACACGGCACCTGCCAGCAGAGGACCGGGACGCGCACCCGAGCCACCCCGCTCCCGTCCCGACCATCGGCCGCGTTCCGGGCCGCTGCTGACCCCAGGACTTAGCTCTGCAGCACCCACCGGCGGAGGGCCGGGCCGCGTTCCCAGGCTGCCACACGCCCGGCCCGGTCCTCGGCCCCACTCCAGGCCGCTGCCGACACCGGGGCTTAGCTCCGCGCCACCCGCCAGCGGAGGGCCTGGCCACGCACCGGGGCTGTCCAGCGCCCGTTCCGTCCTTCAGCCCCGCTCTGGGCCGCTGCCGACCCTGGGGCTTAACTCCGCGACCCAGGCGGGCCGAGGGCTGGGCCGCTCGCCGGGGCCGCCCCATGCCCGGCCCTGCCCTGGCCCCGCTCCGGGCCACTGACGACCCCGGGGCTTAGCTTCGCGACACCCGCCGGCGGACGACCAGGCCGCGTTCTGGGCCTCTGCGAACCCCAGGGCTTACCCCGCGGCACCCGTGGTCCGAGGGTCGGACCGTGCGCCTGAACCGCCCCGCTCCCATCCTGACCCTCGGACCCGCTTTGGGCCACAGACGACCCCGGGGCTTAGCTCCATGGCACCCCCCGGCGGAGGGCTCGGCCGCGTGCCCGGGCCGCCCTGCGCCTGGCCCGGCCCTTCGCCCCGCTCCAGGCTGCTGCCGACCCCGAGGCTTAGCTCCGCGGAACACGCGGGCAGAGGGCCGGGCCGCGCCGGGGCCGTCCTGCGCCCGGCCCGGCCCTGGCCCCGCTCCGGACCACTGCTGAACTCGGGGCTTAGCTCCGCAGCACCCGCCGGTGAAGGGCCGGTCCGTGTGCCCGGGCCGGCCGCGCCCGGCACGGCCCTCAGTCCCGCTCCGGGCAGCTGCCGCCCCCGGGGCTTAGCTCCGCGGGACCCGCTGGCCGAGGGCCAGGCCGCGTGCCCGGGCCGCCCCGCGCCCGACACATCCCTCAGCCCCGCTCCGGGCCGCTACCGACCCCGGGGCTTAGCTCTGCGGCACACGAGGGCCGATGGCTGGGCCGCGCGCCGCGGCCGCCCCTCTCCCATCCCGGCCCTGGCCACGCTCCAGGCCGCTGCTGACCCCATGGCTTAACTCCGCGGCACCTGGTGGCAGAGGGCCGGTCCGCGCGCCCTGGCCGCACCGCGGCCGGCTCTGCCCTCGTCCACGCTCTGGGCCACTGCCAACCCCGGGACTTAGCTCCGCGGCACCCGCGGGCCGAGGGCCGGACCGTGCGCCCTGGCCGCACCGTGGCCGGCTCTGCCCTCAGCCCAGATCCGGGCCGCTGCCGACAAAAGGGCTTAGCTCCGCGGCACCCGTTTGTGGAGGACCGTTCTAAGCGTCCGGGCTGCCCCGCGCCCGGCATGGCCCTCGGCCGCGTTCCGGGCCACTGTGAACCCCGGGACTTAGCTCCGTAGCACCCGTCGGCGGAGTACCGGGCCACGTGCCCGGCCTGCCCCGCGCCCGGCCCGGCCATCGGCCCCGCTCCGGGCCGAAGCCGACCCCGGGGCTTAGCTCCCCGGCACCCGCCGGCGGAGGACCGGGCCACGTGCCCGGGCTGCCCCAATACCGTAGGGACCCTAGGCTGCGCTCCGGGCCGCTGCCGACCCCGGGGCTTAGCCCCGCGGTACCCGCCAGCGGAGGGCCGGGCAGCACGCCCTGGCAGCCCCGCATCCGCCCCGGCCTTCGGCCCCGCCCCGGCCCGGTGCTTAACCCGGGGCTTAGCTCTGTGGTACTCGCGGTCCGAGGGTCGGGCCGCGCGCCCGAGCCGCCCCGCTCCCGTCCCGACCCTCAGCCGCGTTTTGGGCCGCTGCCGACCCCTGGGCTTAGCTCTGCAGCACAGGCCGGCGGAGGGCTTGGCCGCGCGCCCGGGCTGCCCCGCGCCCGGCCCAGCCCTCGGCCCCGCTTCGGGCCGCTGCCGACCCCCGGGCTTAGCTCCGTGGCACACAATGGCGGAGGGACGGGTCGCGCGCCCGGTCTTTCCCGCACCCGGCCCAGCCCTCGGCCCCGCTCCGGGCCGCTGCCGACCCCTGGTCTTAGATCCGCGGCACATGCCGGCCAAGGGCCAGGCCACGCGCATGAGCCGCCCCGCACCCGGCCAGGCCTGCGGCACCGGTCCGGGCCGTTGCTGAACCCGGTGCTTAGCTCCACGGCACCCGCAGGCCAAGGGCCGGGCGGCGAGCTGGGGGGTCTCCGCTACCGTTCCTGCCATGGCCCAGCTCCAGGCCTCTGCCAAACCCGGGGCTTAGCACTGCGGTACCCGCCGACAGAGGGTCAGTCCACGTGCCAGGGATGGCCGCGACCAGCCCGGCCCTCGGCCCCGCCCTGGGGCGCTGCCGACCCCGCGGCTTAGCTCCAAGGCACCCGTGGGCCGAGAGACGAGGCCTGGCGCCCGGGCCGCCCCGCGCCTTACCCGGCCCTCGGCCCCGATCCTGGCCGCTGTGACCCTTCGGTTTAGCTCCGCGGCAACAGCCGGCGGAGGACTGGGCCGCTCGCATGAGCCGCCCCGCTCCCGTCCTGACCCTCGGCCGCAATCTGGGCTGTTGCCCACCCCGGGGCTTAGCTCTGCGGCACCCGCCGTCGGAGGGCCGGTCCGCGCACCCGGGCCAGCCGCGCCCAGCACGGCCCTCAGTCCCGCTGCGGCCAGATGCCGACCCCGGGGCTTAGCTCCACAGCACCCCTCGACGGAGGGCAGGGCCGCGCACCTGGGCCGCACCACGCGCGTCCCTGCCTCGGCCCCGCTTCGGGCCGCTGCCAATCCCAGGGCATAGCTCCGCGGCACACTCCGGCGGAGGGCTTGTCCATGTGCCCGGGCCGCCCAGCGCTCGGCCCGGCCCTCGGTCCCGCTCCGGGCCGCTGCTGACCCTGGGGCTTAGCTTCGCAGCACCAACAGGCCGAGGGTCGGGCCGTGCGCCCGGGACACCCCGCGCCCCTACCGACACTCGGCCGCGCTCCAGACCGCTCCCGACCCTGGGGTTTATCTCCGCGGCACCCGCCGGCGAAGGACGGGGCCGCGCACCCGAGCAGCCCCGCTCCCGTCCCGAACCTCTGCCGCGTCTGGGCAGCAGCAGACCCCGGGGCTTAGCTCTCCGGCACCCGCCGGCGGAGAGCCGGGCCGCGCGCCCGGGCCGCCCCGCGCCCGGCCAGGCCCTCGGCCCCGCCCCGGGCCGCTGCTGAACCTTGGGCGTAGCTCCGCCGCAACCGCGGGCCGAGGGCCGAGCTGCGCGCCCGGGCCGCACCGCGCCTGTCTCGGCCCTCAGCCCTGCCCCAGGCTGCTGCCGACCCCGGGCTTAGTTTCGCAGCACCACTGGCAGAGGGACTGGCTGCGCGCCCACGCCGCCCCACGCCCAGCCCGGCACTCGTCCCTGATTCGGACCGCTGCCGACCCCGGGTCTTATCTCCGTGGCACCCACCGCCTAGGACCGGGACGTGCACCCGAGCCGCCCCGCTCCCGTCCCGACAATCGGCTGCGTTCCGGGACGCTGCCGAACCCGGGGCTTAGATCCGCGGCACATGCCGGCCAAGGGCCGGGCCGCACGCCTGTACCGCCCCGCACCCAGCCGGGCCCGCGGCACCGCTCCAGGCCATTGCCGAACCCGTCGCTTAGTTCTGCGGTACCCGCTGACCTAGGGTCAGTCCGCGTGCCAGGGCCGGCCCTGACCGGCCCGGCCGTCGGCCCCGGTCCGGGGCGCTGCCGACCCCACATCTTAGCTCCACGGCACCCGCGGGCCGAGAGACGGGGCCGCGCGCCCGGGCCGCCCCGCGCCTTACCCAGCCCTCGGCCCCACTCCCGGCCGCTGCCGACGCCGGGGCTTAGCTCCGCGGCACCCGCCGGCTGAGGACCGGGACGCGCGCCCGAGCATCCCCGCTCCCGTCCGGACCCTCGACCACAATCTGGGCTGATGCCGACCCCGGGGTTTAGCTCTGCAGCACCCACCGGCAGAGGGCCGGGACGCGCGCCCGGGCTGCCCCGCGCCGGCCCGGCCCTCGGCCCCGCTCCAGGCCACTGACGACGCCGGGGCTTAGCTCTGCGGCACGCCCCAGCGGAGGGCCGGGCCGCGCGCCCCTGCAGCACCGTGCCCGGTCCGGCCCTCGGCCCCAATTCGGGCCGCTTCCGACCCCGGGGCTTAGCTCCGCGGCGCTCGCCGGCGGAGGGCCTGTTCACGCACCCGGGCTGCCCAGCGCCCAACCCGGCCCTCGGGCCCGCTCCGGGCCGCTACCGACCCCGGGGCTTAGCTCCCGCCCCTGGTCACGCTCTGGGCCGAAGCCGAACCAAGGGCTTAGATCCGCGGCACCCGCTGGCTGAGGGCCGGTCCGCGTGCCCGGGCCGGCCGCACCCGGCACGGCCCTCGGTCCCGCTCCAGACCGCTGCCGTCTCCCGGGCCTTAGTTCCACGGCACCAGTGGGCCGCAGATCGGGTCGCGCGCCCGGGCCACCCCGCGCCCAGCACATACCTCGGCACCGCTCCGGGCCGCTGCCGACCCCGGAGCTTAGCTCCGCGCCACCAGGGTGCCGAGGGCTGGGCCAAGCGACCGGGCCGCCCCGTGCACTGCCCGGCCGTCGCCCCCACTCTGGGCCGCTGCCGACCGCAGGGCTTAGCTCTGAGGCACCCGCCGGCGTAGGGCTGGGCCGCGCGCCCGGGCTGCCCCGCGCCCGGCCCGGCCCTCGGCCCCGCTCCGGGCCGCTGCGGACCCTGGGACTTAGCTCCGCGGCCCACATGGGCCGAGGGCCGGGCCGCGTGCCCGGGCCACCCCACGACAGTACCGACATTCAGCCGCGCTCCAGACCGCTGCCGACCCCGGGGTTTCGCTCCGCGGCACCCGCGGCCCAAGGCCGGGCTGCGAGCCCGGGCCACACCGCGCCTGTCCCGGTCCTCGGCCCTGCTCCGGGCCGCTGCCGACCCCGGGGGTTAGCTCTGCGGCACCCGCGGGCCGAGGGCGGGGCCGCGCTCGGGCCGCACCTGCCCGGCCCGGCCCTCGGCCCCGCTCCGGGCCGCTGCCGACCCCGGGGCTTAGTTCCGCGGCACCCGCTTGCCAAGGGCTGGGCCGCCCGCCCGGGTCACCCCGCGCCCGGCACGTCCCTCGGCCCCGTCCGGGACACTGCCGACCCCGGGGCTTAGCTCCGCGGCAGCATTGGGCCGATGGCCGGGCCGCACACCCTGGCCGCCCCGCGCCCGTACCGACACTCGGCCGTGCTCCAGGCCGCTGCCAACCCAGGAGCTTAGCTCCGCGGCACCCGCCGGCCAAGGGCTGGGCCACTCGCCCGGGCCACCCTGCCCCCTTCCAGGCCCTCGGCCCCACTCCGGTCCGCTGCCGACCCCTGGGCTTAGCTCCGCAGCACCTGCCGGCCGGGGGCTGGGGCGCGCGCCCGGGCCGCACCCAGGCTGGCCCTGCCCTCGGCCCCGATCCAGGCCACTGCCGAACCCTGGGCTAAAATCCGCGGCACCCGCTGACGGAGGGTTGGGCCACGCACCCGGGGCGCCCCGCGGCCCCACTCCGGACCGCTACCGACCCCGGGGCATAGTTACGCTGCACCAGCCGGCCGAGGGCCGGGTCGCGCGCCTGTTATGCCCCGCGCCCGGCCCGGCCCTCGGCCCCGCTCGGGGCTGCTGCCGACCCCGGGGCTTAGCTCCGTGCACCCGCCGGCTGAGGTGCTGTCCATGCGGCCGGGCCGCCCCGCGCCCGGCCCGTCCTCGGCCCCGTGCCGGGCTGCTGCTGATCCCGGGGCTTAGCTCTGCGGAACCCGCCGGCCGAGGGCCAGGCCGCACGCCCAGGCCTCCCCGCGACAGGGACTGCCCTCGGCTCCACTCCAGGCCGCTGCCGACCCCGGGGATTTGCTCCGAGGCACCTGCTGGCCTAGGGCCGGTCCGAGCGCCCGGTCCGCCCTGCGGCCCTGCTCCAGGTCGCTGCCAACCACGGTTCTTAGCTCGCGGCACATGCCGGCCAAGGTCCGGGAGGCGAGACCGGGCCAGCCCGCGCCCGGCCCAGTCCTCGGCCCCGCTCCGGGCCACTGCTGACCCCGGGGCTTAGCTCCGTGGCACCCTCCGGCCAAGGGCCAGGCCGCACGCCTGGGCCGCCCCGCGCCCGGCACGGCCCTCGGCCCCGCTCCGGGCCACTGCTGACCCCGGGGCTTAGATCCGAGGCACCTGCTGGCCCGGGGTCGGGGTGCGCGCACGGTCCACCCCGCGGCCCCGCTCCGGACCGCTGCTGTCCCCGGGACTTAGCTCCGAGGCACTCGCCGGCCGAGAGTCGGGCCACGCGCCCGGGCCGACCCGCAGCCCCGCTCCGGGCCCCTGCTGACCCCGGGGCTTAGCTCCGAAGCACCCGCCGGCAGAGGGAAGGGCCGCGCGCCCGGGACGCCACGCGGCCCCACTCCGGGCTGCTGCCGACCCTGGGGCTTAGCTCCAAGGCACCCACCGGCCGAGGTCCGTGCCATGCGCCCGGGCCGCTCTGCGCCCGACCCGGCCCTCGGCCCCGCGCCGGGCCACTGCCAACCCCGGGGCTTAGCTCCGCGGCAACTGCTGGCAGAGGGCTAGGCCGCGCGCCCGGGACAACCCATGGCCGGCACGGCACTCGGCCACGCTCCGGGCCGCTGCTGAACCAGGGGCTTACCTCCGCGTCACCCACCGGCCGAGGGTCGGGCCACACACCCGGGCCACCCTGCGGCCCCGCTTCGGACTGCTGCCGACCCCGGGGCTTAGCTCCGCAGCACCTACCGGCCGATGGTCGGGCCGCGCACCCGGACCACCCTGTGGCCCCGCTCCAGGATGCTGCCGACCCCGGGGCTTAGATCCGCGGCACTCGCCCTCCGAGGACCAGGCCGCGCGCCCGGGCCGCCCCGCACCCGGCCAGACCCTCGGCCCCGCTACGGGCCACTGCCGACCCTGGGGCTTAGCTCCACAGCACCTGCTGACAGAAGGCCGGACCGCATGCCTGGGCCGCTCCGCGGCCCTGCTCTGGGCCGCTGCCGACCCCGGGGCTTAGCTCCGAGGCATCCGTCGGCCGAGGGTGGGCCGCGCACCCAGGCCGCCCAGCGGCCCTGCTCTGGATCGCTGCCGACCCCGGGGCTTAGCTCCGCGGGAACCGCTGGCCAAGGACCAGACCGCGCGCCCGAGCAGCCCCGCGGACTCGCTTCGGACCGCTGCCGACCCCGGAGGCTTAGCTCCGCGGCACCTGCCGGCCGATGGTCGGGCCGCGCACCCGGACCTCCCTGTGGCCCCGCTCCAGGATGCTGCCGACCCCGGGGCTTAGATCCGCGGCAGTCGCCCTCCGTGGACCAGGCCGCGCGCCTGGGCCGTCCCGCGCCCGGCCAGACCCTCGGCCCCGCTACGGGCCGCTGCCGACCCTGGGGCTTAGCTCCGCGGCACTCGCCGACCGAGGGCCGGACCGCGCGCCCGGGCAGCTCTGCGGCCCTGCTCCGGGCCGCTGCCTACCCTGGGGCTTAGCTCCACAGTACCTGCTGACAGAAGGCCGGGTCGCGTGCCCGGGCCGCTCTGCGGCACCGCTCCGGGCCGATGTCGACCCCGGGGCTTAGCTCCGAGACATCCGTCGGCCGAGGGTGGGCCACGCACCCAGGATGCCCAGCGGCCCTGCTCTGGACTGCTGCCGACCCCGGGGCTTAGCTCCGCGGGAACCGCCGGCCGAGGACCAGACCGCGCGCCCGAGCAGCCCAACGGACCCGCTCCGGGCCGCTGACGACCCCGGGGCTTAGCTCCACAGCACCTGCCGACCGAAGGTGGGGCCGCGTGCCCGGGACGCTCGGCAGCCCCGCTCCGGGCCATTGCCGACCCCGGGGCTTAGGTCCAAGGCATCCGTCGGCCGAGGGTCGGGCCGCGCACCCGGGGCGCCCAGCAGCCCCGCTCCGTACCCCTGCCGACCCCGGGGCTTAGCTCCGCGGCAACCGCCGGCCGAGGGTCGTGCCACGTGCCCGGTATGCCCCGCGGCCCGCTCTGGGCCACTGCCGACCCCGGGGCTTAGCTCCGTGGCACCGGCCAACCGAGGGCCCGGCCCCGCGACTGGGACACCCCGTGCCTGGCCCGGCCCTCGGTCCCGCTCGCGGCCTCTACCGACCCCGTGGCTTAGCTTCGCGCCACCCTGCGGCCAAGAGGCCATCCATGCGGCCAGGCCGCCCCCGCGCCCGGCCCGTCCCTCGGCCCAGCTCCGGGCTGCTGCCGACCCCGGGGCTTAGCTCCGCGGCACCTGCCGGCCGATGGCGGGGCCGCGCACCCGGGCCGCCCCGCACCCGAATCGGTCCTCGGTCCCGCTCTGGGCCTCTGCCGACCCCGGGGCGTAGCTCCGAGCCACTCGCCGGCCATGAGCCGGGCCCCGCACCCGGGCCGCCCCGATTCCCCTCTCCGGGCTGCTGCCGACCCGGGACTTAGCTCCGCGGCACCCACCACCCGAGTTCCGGGCCGCGCGCCCGGTCCGACCATCACCTGAACCGGCCCTCGGGCCCGCCCTGGGCCGCTGCCCTCCCCGGGGCTTAGCTCCGAAGCACCCGCCGGCCGAGGGCCGGGCCACTCGCCTGGGACGCTCCTCGCACCCGAACCGGCCCTCGGGCCCGCCCTGAGCCGCTGCCATCCCCGGGGCTTAGCTCCGAGGCACCCGCCGGCCGAGGGACGGGCCGCACGCCCTATCCGCCGCACACCTGAATCGGCCGTCGGGCCCACCCTGGGCTGCTGCCAACCCCGGGCTTAACTCTGCGTCACCCGCTAGCTGAGGGCGGGGCCGCGCACCCGGGACGCCCCGCACCCAAACGGGCCCTTGGTCCTGCTCAGGGCCGCTGCCGACCCCTGGGTTTAGCTCCGAGGCATCCGCCAGCCGAGAGCCTAGCCCCGTGCCCGGGCCGCCCCGCGGCCCAGCTCCGGGTCACTGCCGACCCCAGGGCTTATTTCCGAAGCACCCGCCGGCCGAGGGCCCGACCGCGTGCATGCGACGCCATGCGGCCTCGCTCCGGGCCGCTGCCATCCCCGGGGCTTAGCTCCGCGGCACCCGCGAACTGAGGTCCGGGCCGCGCACCCGGGCCGCCCCGCACTGGGCCTGGCCCTCGACCCCGCTCCGGGATGCTGCCGACTCCGGGGATTAGCTCCGTGGCACTAGCCGGCCGAGGGCCGGGCCACGCGCCTGGGTCGCCCCGCACCCAGCCCGGCCCTCGGCGCCGCTCCAGGCCGCTGACAACCCCGGGGCTTCACTCCGAGTCACCCACAGGCCGAGGGCCGGGCCGCTCACGCAGGCCGCCCCGCAGCCTAGCTCCGGGCTGCTGCCGACCCCGGGATTTTGCACCGCGGCACCTGCCGGCCGAGGTCTGGGCAAAGCGCACGCGCCGCCCGGCGCGCGTCCCGGCCCTCGGCCCCGCTCTGGGCCGCTGACGACGCCGGGGCTTATCTCGGCAGTACCCGCCGGCCGAAGGACGGGCCATGCGCCCGGGCCCCCCCACGGCTGGCCCGGCCCTCGGCCCCGCTCCGGGACACTGCCGACCCCAGGACTTAGCTCCGCGGCACACGCAGGCCGAGGACCGGGCCGCCCGCCCCGGCCGTCCCGCCCCCGGCCAGGCTCTCGGCACCGCCACGGGCCGCTGCCGACCCCGGGGCGTAGCTCCATGGCACACGCCGGCA